>NC_137970.1:54580790-54959958 GCF_963924665.1 Micromys minutus | reverse complement strand
ACTCTGTGTAACACCTTTAAGCACTGTGAAAAGTATCCAGTATGGTAGCTATTTCCAGGCCAATTTGAAACTGACTTTTCTCAGTTTTTAGACAATATATGTCTTCAGCAATATGGTGGGTAATTAAGAGCAATAGAAATAACCTTTCTTCTTGTAAGACTTCTAGGGTTTCCTTCATCAATAGTTCATAGAGAAGGAAACATCTTCTATCTAGGTACATCTCATGTTACTTGCTTTATGGTTATCGATATACATAATATCTTGAATGAGTGAATCCTTAAAAATGACTGAAAGAAAATATTATTTTATAGGAAGTGATTTTAATGAAACTGGCAATGAATGGCTAATGGTTCTGAGTTCCACTCTGGTGGAGATTAAAATAAGTTTATAACTGAGGAGCAGGTTTATATAAATTGTAGATAAATATTGTTAATAAAATGCTGAGTATAAGTCAATTAATCTAGATAATTCAGATGTACTGGATATGCTCAGTATCCATCAGCACCTTACTTTAAACACGAGCACTACCAAATAACATTTAACAACACTGAAACATATAACAACTGATAAAAAATTATTTTGAAAATTGAGAAAGTGTATTTGCTTGTTTTGTTCTCTAGAAAAATAAATCTGAAGTTAAATTACAATTTTGGAGAAAATAGTTGCAACTCATACAACACTTAAAGCTCTATTTTACTGGCATGAATTAATATTTCTCAAATAAGAATATAAAAGCCCAATTAAATGTGAACAAAAATGAATTCAAATATATCAACAAGTAATTTTCATGAATGACAATAACATGAGGAAATAGTCATTATCAAAAGAATATGTTCCTTTTCCTTTTTTCTCTTGAAAAGCTGAGACTCATGGATGTATTTTTTAAACTTTATTCTAGGAAATTGAATGTGTGAAAATTTGCTTAAGATGACTTAAATTACATGTTAGGGTGTATAAATAAAAACAGAGCAAGATTAAGAATGTGCTTTAAAAGAATCACACAGAACAAATCTCATCCTCCATTCAATATTGAAAAAATGAAAAGAAAAAGAAGAAATAGTTATATAGACAGCTATATTTTAAGTGGGTTGTCATGAGAGAATTCTAAAACTTGAAGTGCTATAAATTCTGGTATAGCACCATAGAAAAATAAAGCATTCTTCAATATCTCAGTTTCCTTGGTGGGTATAGTAACCTTTTTCAAAGGAAAGTGTGAATGAAAAAATACCAGGAAAATTCAATAAGTAGAGCTTTATTTGACTACTAAAGGCTAATTTGGTGCCTCGGTACTGTTGTATCATTGGCATGAGTCTATTTGTTTCCATGATTCATCTTATCCACATTAGATAATCATGTTGTTCTGTCAGTTCCTAAAGAATGCACTCTTTATTTACCTGTTCTGAAACTATAATTTTTCTGAAATTAAAATAAAAATACAAACTAAAATGCAGGAGTGAAATTGATCTCTTAAGTCAAGTTGGATCTGTAAGGTAAATTCACCACACCTTCCCCAGAGATACACATACTTGGGTAATTTTAAATACAGAAATCCTGGGTATATGCACAAAATCTGGACATCATACTCCACAGATACTTGCTCAAAATGTTCAGAACTGACTTATTCACAATAGCTAAGAAATAAAAACATGTAAATATATTTCAACAGATGAATGGATAATGAAAATGTAGTACATGTACATGAGAATGTTAGCTACAATGAAAAAATGAAACCATAAATTTTATAAGGAAATAAATAGAAGTAAAAAGATTATATTCAACACGGTAACTGAGACCCAGAAACACACATCAAATATGAGTAAACAACATGGAATATCTATAGAAAGCAGATAAAACTATCCATTATTCCTCTTCAAAGAAGCTTCTTGAGGTGATCTTGAATAATAGTCATCAAATGGTTTTCAGACACATTATCCAATTTCATAATTTTCTATGGCTGGACAATCTATTGTATTTCGAGGATGACAGCCAGTATGACAGACTCATTGCTGATATAACTCCAGATTCATGTCACTGTCATGGGTCAATGTGAGTAACAAAGCATAGAGAAATCCAATTCCCACCCAAAACTCTTTGTGAACAGTATGTTGAAATATGAATTTCCCGGAATAACAGCATATTTACTTATTTGTTTTATTCTATAGATCCCCTGCCAATATCTGGAGTGTTAGTGCTACAAACTTCTGATAGTAATATAACTTGCCTCAAAATGTATTGAAGAAATGTATGTCCACTTCCCAAATAGTTTATAGCTCCATGTGTTAAAGTATCGGTGATTTAACACCTTACACACATTATTTTGCAAACCACACTTATGTGAAACATAACATTAACTCCATACCTGTATGATACTCAGAATAACTTAAATTTTTAATCAATGTGCAAAATACACAATGCTGAAATTCACTAAATAATAACCAAAGAAACTAAAGTACAAAGACTATGGCCAAAGCCAACACAGCATACTCATTTGATATTCCAAGACAAATCCTCATTTAAAATCCATTTAGTGTGAAGGTCCTGAACAAAGCTTGTAGAAATAAGTAGTAAACTATTAGCTGTATGAGTCAGTGTAATAGAAGAAGTATAAAAAGAGAAATACAGTAACATGTTACCATCAAAGGAAAACAACTTTCCAAGAAAAGAACCTATATAAAATGATATACATAAAATAGCTGATGAATTCAAATGGAAATTATGAAGTCCAGAGAAAATAAAGTCAGCATTTCAAAATCAGAAAAAGTTTTGAAGATGTGTAAGATTCATCATAAATAAAGAAATATAAAAAAATAAACAAACAAAATCTTAAAAATGAAAGGTTGAGTATTAGCCAAAGGAAAAATTTAAGTGAAAACATTAATTATAGACCACTTTCAACATATAAAAGAATAAGTTAATTTAAAAATAAGACTGTTGAAATATTCTAGTAAATGAAAGGAAGGGGAAAGTTGGGCTATGTGGGTATAGTCTTCAAGATCTTTGGAATGGCATTAAATACAGAAGTGTTTGCATTTTTAACTCAGCCAAGCTAAAATAGTAAATAGTATATGAAATTTATGACACAATAATTGCAAACTTCTCTAACTTGTAAACAAGGTAGATACATAAACAAAGAAGATTAGGCACCAAATAGACATAACCATAAATTATTTTCTCTATTGTATATTAAACTCATTTTTTCAAAGTAAAAGACAGATAGAATAAATTTTAACAGAAAGTCACCATCCTAGTTAGGCTTTCTGTTGTAGTGACAAAACACCATCAACTAAAGCAATTTGGAGAATTAATGTGTTTTGTTCATTTTAGAGACTTGAGGAGAAAAGATTATTTCAATTTTTAACTTAAAATGTATGATTCCAGGAAATTATACAGGAACTCAAGGCAAGAATCTAGAAGCAAAACATGATGGGAGGACAAGAGGGAATGGTGCTTACTGGCTCACTACCCATTGCTTTATAAGCTTCGTTTCCTATAGCACTCTGGACTAAAAACTCAATGTTGGCACCAACCAAGGTGATCAGGACCCTGACATCAATTGATCAAGCAAAGGTAAGACAGCCTTGTTCACAGGTCTATCTGGTGAGAATATTTTCTTAAATGACACTGTCTTCCCACATAAATTTATCTTATGTAAAATTGATGTAGAACAATCTTGAATATCCCCCAAATCAAATTTAAGTAATTCCCTTTCAACTAACATTAAACTTCATAGCAAAACTGCAGAGGCCTGCCCCTAGCATGTCTACAAGAATTTTGTCCCATGTCCTATGTTATTTCATCTTGATGCTGTAATATGACTACCAGTCACTGACATAGAAAAATAACTTGACATAGAACAGGATCATGATGACCACATTCCTTCTTATATTCTTTAGGTTATGAGGGTTTTTAGTCTTAAATTTCATGACTATAATCATCATATAGAGTCCATAATATTAAAATCAATATAATCTTCTATGTTTAAAATGAGTTTAGTCAGGGCCAATCACCAGATAGTGGCAAAGGCACCTGCATATGAGATCATTGTAGTATTTATGGTTTTAGCCTTTATAAGCTGGCCCTGAAAAATTTCCAGTGGACATCTTCAATCTGTTACCCTGGCTGATCAGTCTCAGGTTATGCATTCCATAATCCATCCTTGTCTAACTGGTGTAGGTGTTCATAAAGTTTGTGGGGTGCCTTCAGGACCCCAATATTCTAACTGCCTGAGGATGCTCAGTCTCTGTTCCTGGCTTTCATTTTAGACCTTTCTCAAAGTTATTGTTCACTAATACAAAACGTCCCTCCTAGACTTTCATCAGTTAGTATTTAACATGTATCTCTTGCACCATAGAGTCATTGCAAAATATCAATGAAATAATATGTGAAATGTGGTCAATATAATGCTTATCATGTGTTAATCTCTATAAGTATTAACTACTAATAGTTTCAATTTATACAATACTTATAATTACTTTCCAAAGATATAGAATCATAATTTACACTTGAAAAATCAAGGATTAAAAGAGTCAATATGGGAGTAAGTGCCAAATACAAGATTAAAGTATATATCTATCTGACATCCTTTTTACAATTTTCTCTAATGACATTGTCTTAAAAAGGTAATTCACATTATTTCATTCACCATAAAATTTAATTCACTGCCCATCCTCAGCCATGTAATTCTCATTTGTGAACCTTTAATAAACAAACTGAATATGTACCGTTTAATCTAATTTGACTCACATTTTAAGATAAACCGCACATAGATTTTAGTCTTTTTAAGGATGTGATTTGAAACATGTTTTTGGTGTTTAGTTAATCTCTTAATAAATGAACACAGCATTTAGAAACTCAGTTGTGGTATTTTATATGTTTATAAGCTATATAAAAGTTAACTATTTTCTTCACTTTCATGAACACATTTGTGATTTTAGCATGTGATTTCTGTTGCTGTGCGTTTTAGTCATTATAGTTTGTATGATATTAAATTTCATTTTGAATGCTTTGTTTTGTATTTTTCCAATAAGGTATGGAAGTCATATTTTCATTTTATTTGTTATAAATAATTTTTGACATTGCTCCTACTTAATTTTGGTTATCTTTTGTATTTGAGTATTTAATAATTACTGTTGAGTACTTATCCTTAAAGGATGCATCTATATCACTTCCAGAAAGGCTTAAGAACTATCAGAGAAGAAAGCTGAAAAATTCAAGAGTCAGAGGATAAAGAGGAGTGCTATGAAATATTATCTTCCAAATATGATAAAGCTTTTGCAATAATAAAGTCATGACCGTGGTGGTTACGTACAGAAGAGCTGCACAAGACTGGTCCCATACATATTTCATTATAGATGAAAGATGGATTCATATGGCCCTAGCCATCTTTTTGATATACTAAGTTATTTGATCCTGTAAGGAAGAAATAATTTATTTTATCAATGTTATAGCCACTCAAGTTGTGCTTCAGTAAATATCCCACATTCAATGCTCATTCAAAAAATCCTAATTAAACTCACTGTATCATTTAAAAATAAAATTACACAATGAGTAAATGGCTAAATAAAGATAGGGATTCAATAGGACTAGGAGGGGGACATAGGAAGGTTATATAAGGTGAATATAAAAATATATATAAATTATGGGGAGGAGGAGAAGAATTTTAAATGAGGAAAAGTAGTTGATTTTTCTCAAATTCTTATTGAATATGTGATATTATCAAGAAATGAGTAACGATAATTTTCTTTTATATAATTATATCCTTCAACTACAAACTCTCTAACTCCTCTCAGCATTATCCTTGCTTCCTCTAAAATTGTTTTACACACATTCATGCACAGACATATATATATATATATTGCTGAATCTATTTACTACTGGTTGCATTTATATGATTTAAGGACTAACCGAGTAACATTGGATAATTAATTATAGTCTTCATCCCTGGGGAAGATTAATTGTTCCTTTCTCAGAAGTTCTTAGCTGCCTATAGTTCCATATTAGCATATCTACTGATCTTATTGTTTAGGAGAAAAATAAAATAGAGGCTAGTTGAAAGAAGAAAATTAATGGGAATAAGAAGGGATTTAAGAAGGTAAAATAGGTAAATATAATAAAATGTAAATGTATGAAATATCATAATATATATATACTTAATATATAATAAAATAGTAAAGAGTGAACTACTAGTTAAAGGTGAAGAATATATATTGAGATAAAACATAAAAAGGTAATATACCTAAAAATGCAAATGTTTAAATCTTTTACTTTTATCTAAATTATTTTAATCTCATAGTTTTATTTACTTATTATAGATCTAACAATCTATATTATTCATTTTAACTAAATTGTACAAAGTAGAACAACTGTGTGGTCTAGCAAATCTTTGAAAATAATCGGGATTATAACAATATTATATGTAACATTACATTATTTATAATTCATTCATATGTTATATTTTTATTTAACATTTTATGATTAATCATAATGCCAACAATCCTGACAACAAAAATTAAAGTATTTAAGTTATAAAGTCATTTAGGATATGGTAAGTATGAAAAATTATGAAAACATCACAAATACTAGTATTTGGAATTCAAACCACTCTTTAACTACTGACACTGGGTAATCATTAATAATTTGAATTTCACAGAAATATATGGAGAATATGTAAATGGAAGACTATGTTGTTATATGAGAGAAACCATGTATTTTGTGAATTATTCTATTAGTCTTTATTTGTCATGTCTGTCTAGATTCATATATTTCATTGTTAATAAGACAATTCTTCTCTTAGATTTTGAACTGATTGAATGGGAGTTTTCCATATAACACTTCGTTAATCTTACCAAAATGTTAACACATAAACACCCCCACATGCATACTGTGGTTGTCGGAGTATGCTTGGCCCATATGATGTTGCCATTATTAAAAAAATAATCTGCTGCAACTGGTCCTGTATCCATACTGCTCCAGTGTGGAGCTGTGTGCCCAGTCTCTTTCTCTATCACATAGTCCATGAGCTGCCCTCTCCCAGCTGTCTCCCTGCCAGCCAGGAACTTAGCTCAAATTCCCCACAGTTTGGTAAAATCATGACTCAATAATTAATAATTTATCAATTGGATTATATGTTAAATTTTAATCCATATACATCCATATAATAAGCTTACAACTATTTGACAAATATGTAAACCACTCACCTAGATAAAACAAAATTTTCCATAAAAACCCTTAGAAATAATCAAATATACCTATCACCAGTTAAGATCACCTGGGTCTAAAAGCTCCTTCATCATCTCCATGGTGATTGTCCTCCTTCCTCTTCTCTCCTGCCTTACTAAAACTTTGTCCTTGCCCCACTCTCTACTGTCCGAACACATATTGCTACATAACCTAACAAGTGCCGGCCCTCACCTGAATACAGACATTAATCTATAATAGGAAGTGGTACTATTAGGAGGTGGGACCTTGTTGAAGAAACTTTTTCACTGTGGGGGTGGATGTTGGAGGGCTCCTCCTATGCTCAGACTTTAACTGTTTTGAAAGAGAGCTTCCTACTAGCTGTATTAGATAAGAGTCACTCCTGATTATTTTCTGATCTAGATATAGAACTCTTGGCTACTTTTCCAGCACCGTATGTGCCTGGATGCTGCCATGCTTCTAACCATGATGATGATGGACTGAAACTCTAAAACTTTAAGACACTTGCAATTAGATGCTATCATTTTAAAAATATTGACTTGGTCATTGTGTCTCTTCATAGCAATAAAACACTAAGACAGAATTTGGTATCAGGAGTAGGGTATTAATATGTTATGCCTGGCCATGGTTTTATTTGGAGGAATGCAAATTTGGGGACTTTGAATTTAGAAAGCCACAAAAATATTTAAGTGGGACTTAATGGTCTCTCCTAGTAGGAACATGGAAGAAAAGTCTTTTTGGTTAAAAGTTGGTGCTTTTTGCCTTTGCCAAACGAGTCTGCCACAAGCTAAGATAAAAATATTTGTATTAATTGCATTGACAAAGGAAATCTCCAAAAAGCCCAGCACAGTCTTTTCCCCTTTAGTTTTTTTCTCAGGAAGAACACTTTGATGAATTATAGAAAGCTTAGAAAGAAAAAAAAAATCTTATGTATGGTATAAAGAATAAAGGGGCACCAGGAATTGGAAAGAAGCTAAATCCTTTGTTCTTTCAAGGATATTAAATGGAATTAAGGAAGAGCTGACCTTAGTACAATATTCTACCCAGTTAAACTTATACATTTCAGTTGTACAAGGGGAAGTTATATCATAAGAAGCATTATTATGGCCTAGTTATTGTTTATATGTGGACATAAGGAGATGTGATTATGTGTTAAATTGACAAGTAATAGATAGTAATGGCTATTCTCAATTTTCAACTTGTTTAAAATTGATAACAAAAAAATTTAGGTGCAGTCATGGTGGTATACACCTTTATTACCAAGAGACAAAGGCAAGCATACCTCTGAGTTCAAGTCAGCCTGGTAGAGAGCAAGTTCCAAAGGCCAGAAAATATCTTCAACAAAATCATAGAGAAAATTTTCTCTAACTTAAAAAAGATGATGCCTATAAAAATAGAAAAAAGCTTATAGAATACCAAATCAATTGGGTTAAAAAGAAATAATCCTCCTGCCAAAACTAAATGTACAGAACTAACACAGACTATTAAAAGATGAAAGGAAAAACGATCAAGTAACCTATACAGGTAGGCTTATCAGAAATACATCTGAATTCTCAACTGAGATTCTAAAATCCAGAAGGGCCTGAGAAGATGTTTTGAAAAACCCAAAGAGAATACTGTTCCCAGCAAAATTTTAAATCACTGCAAATTGAGAAAACAAGATATGCCAAGGGGAAAAAAGTACCTTTCCACTAACCCACCCCTATATAGGATACTAGAAAGCAAACATCAACATAGGGAGAGTTCTGAATCAAAGAAAAGAAAAGAAATAATAATTTCACGGGAGCAAAATCAAAAGAACACACACACATACTACCAACTTCATTACCAAAAAACAGAGATTAACAATCATTGGCATTAATTTTTTACCATCAATGGACTTAATTTTTTTAATAAAAAAACACAGGCTCAGAGGGTGGATGCATAATCATTATCTATCATTCTGTTGCATATAAGAAATAGATCTCAGCAAAAAAGAAAGTTTTTACTTTGTAACAAAATGCTGATAAATACTAATGGTCTGAGGAAACAAGCTGGAGTAGCTATTCTAATATTCAATAAAAAAAGACTTTTAAACAAAAGTAATCAAAAGAGGTGGGTAAAGACACTTCATACTCATCAAATGAAAAATTCGCCAAGATGTTTTCTCATTTCTGAACACCTATGCCCCAAATGAAAGGGCACCCACGTTCATTAAAGAAACATTACTAAAGCTTAAGTCATTTATCGGATCCTAATATTAATAATAAGAAACACCCTACTCTCAACAATGGGCAGGTCAATGAAACCAAAATGAAAAAGAGAAATAATGAAACTAACAGATGTTATTAATGACATGGTTCTAATATATACCTACTGAATATTTTACCAAAATACAAGAGAATATATTTTCCTATTAGTATGTCATGAAACATCTAAAATTGAGAATATACGTGTTCAGCAAGCAAGCCTCAACATACTTAAGCAACTTTGCAATAAGACTGAAATAAGCCCCTATATCCTATCCAATCATCACAGAAGAAAGTTGGACTTAAAGAAGAACACAAACAACAGAAAGTAGGCAAACTCAGGGAAACTGAACGAGTCTTTACCCAATGACACTGAGATTAGAAGTAAAAAGGAAAAATGTAAAGACATTCAAGAATTCAGTGAAAATGGAAGCATAATGTGTCAAAATTTTATGGAACACAATGAAACTGGTGCTAAGAGCAAAGTTAATAGCACTAAGTGGTTTTTTAAAAAAATTGAGAGATCCATAATAGCAATTTAAAAATATACCCACAAGCTCTACAAAAAGAAAGAAAGAATAAAGAAAAAATAACAGAAAGAAAAAAAAGAAAGAAAAACAGCCAAGAGGTGTGGATGGCAAGAAACAATCAAACTCAAGGCTGAAATCAATGAATTTTAACAACATTACAAAAAATCAGTTAAACCAAGTGCTGGGTCTTTGATAAAAATTAACAAGATAGACACACCATTAACCAACCTAACTAAGAGGCAGAGAGACAATATCCTATTGACAAACTAAGAAATAAAATAAGGAAGGGACATGACAATAGACACCTAGGAAATTCAAAGCATTATTATGTCTTACTTTAAAAGCCTGTACTCCACAAAATTTAAAAAATGTAAATAAAATGAAATATTTTTCTGAACAAATTCAAGTAACCAAAATAAAATCAAGATTAGGTAAATTATCTATATAGTTATATGAATGACCTCCTAAGGAAATAGAAGCAGCCACTAAAAGTCTCAATAACAACAAAAGCCCAGAGACTGGTGACTTCACCACAGAGTTCTTTGAAAGAAAGGCTAGAAGAGCCTGGACAGATATCATGCAGACCCCAATAGAGCACAAGTGCCAGCCCAAGCTGCTATACCCAGCAAAACTATCAATCACCATAAATGAAGAAATGAAGATATTTCAGGACAAATCTAAATTTACACGATATCTGACCACAAACCCAGTACTACATCGAATTATAGGTGGAAAACACAATACAATGAGGGCAACTACATCCTAGTAAAAACAAGAAATCTCCTAAGCAAGAAAACCAAAAGAAGAAAGAGACACAGACACAACTCAACCTACAAAAGAAATAATAGCAGAAAAGAGCAACCACTATTCCTTGATATCTATTAACATAAATGGAATCAACTCCCCAATAAAGTGACATAGGCTATCAGACTCGATACATAAACAAAATCCAGCATTTTGCTGCAAACAGGAAACTCATCTCAGAGACAAAGAGAAACACTATCTCAGAGTAAAAGGTTGGGAAAAAAACTTCCAAGCAAACAGCCCCAAGAAGCAAGCTGGAGTGGCTATTCTAATATCGAATAAAGTAAATTTCCAACCAAAAGTTATCAAAAAAGATAATGAAGGATACTTTTTACTCATTGCAGGGGAATTCTGTTAGGAGGAACTCTCAATCCTTAACATATATGCTCCAAATACAAAAGCACCCACATTTGTAAAAGAAATCCTAATAAAGCACAAAAAATACATTTCACCCCACACAATAATAGTGGGAGACATTAATACCCCATTCTCACCAATGGACAGATAATGGAAACAGAAACTGAACAAGGTCATTGTAAAACTAGCAGAGACTATGAACCAACTGGAATTAATAGATATCTACAGAACATATTATCCTAAAATAAAAGAATACACTTTTTTCTCAGCACCTCACAGCACCTTCTCGAAAATTGACCACATAATTGGACACAGAGCGAGCCTCAATCGATATAAGAAGACTAAAATACTCCCATGCATCCTGTCAGACCACCATGGTCTAAGGCTAGTCTTTAACAACAACAAAGACAACAAAACGACCGCATACACAAGAAAACTAAACAATGCTCTGTGAAACGATAGCAGGGTCAAAGAAGAAATAAAGAAAGAAATTAAGGATTTTCTAGAATTCAGTGAAAACAAAAACAAAACATACTCAAGCCTATGGGATGTAATGAAAGCAGTACTGAGAGGAAAACTCATAGCTCTGAGTGATTCCAAAAATAAACCGGAGTGAGCATACACTAGCAATTTGACAGAACACTTGAAAGCTCTAGAACAAAAGGAAGCTGATACACCCAAAATATGTAGATGGCAAGAAATAATCAAACTTAGGGCAGAAATAGACCAAATAGAAACAAAAAGAACCATTGAAAGAATAAAAAAAAAAAAAAAAAAACAAGAGTTGGTTCTTTGAGAAACTCAACAAGATTGATAAACCCTTAGCCAGACTAACTAGAGGGCAAAGAGAGAGTATTCAAATTAACAAAATCAGAAAGGAAAGTGGAGACATAACAACTGAAACTTCAAGAAATTTCAAGAAAATTCAAGAAATCATCAGACCTACTACAAAGACCTATAATCCACCAAGTTGGAAAACTTGGAGGAAATGGATGGATTCCTAGAAGAACGAAGTTCCTAAAGTTAAACCAGGACCAGGTAAACCATCTAAATAATCCCATAACACCTAAAGAAATAGAAGAATTCATCAAAAACCTCCCAACCAAAAAAAGCCCAGGTCCAAATGGGTTCAGTGCAGAATTTTATCAGACATTTATTGCAGACATAACACCAATATTCACCAAATTATTCCACAAGACAGAATCAGATGGAATACTACCTAACTCATTCTTTGAGGCTGCAATAACACTCTTTCCTAAACCACACAAGACCCTACAAGGAAAGAGAACTTCAGAACAATCTCACTTATGAACATTGATACAAAAATACTCAACAAAATCCTTGCAAACCAAATCCAAGAACATATCGAAATGATCATTCACCATGACCAAGTAGGCTTCATCCCTGGGATGCAGGGATGGTTTAATATAAGGAAATCCATCAATGTAATCCACCATATAAACAAACTCAAAGAACAAAATCACATGGTCATCTCACTAGATGATGAGAAAGCATGTGACAACATTCAACACCCTTTCATGTTAAAAGTCCTGGAAAGAACAGGAATCCAAGGTCCATACCTAAACCTAATAAAAGCAATATACAGCAAACGAACAGCCAACATCAAACTTAATGGTGGAAAACTTGAAGCAATCCCACTAAAATCAGGGACTCAACAAGGCTGCTCACTCTCCCCGTACCTATGCAACATAGTACTGGAAGTCCTGGCTGGAGCAATTAGACAACAAAAGGAAATCAAAGGGCTAAAAATCTGAAAGGAAGAAGTAAAAACATCATGTTTTGCAGATGTCATGATAGTGTACTTAATTGACCCCACAAATTCTAAGGTAGGTAAAACCTTAGAACCCATAGGCACAGGAGAAAATTTTCTGATCAAAATCCCAATGACTCAAGCTCTAAGGTCAAAGATTAACAAATGGGACCTTATGAGATTACAAAGTTTCTGTAAGGATAAGGACATTGTCAAGAAAACAAAACTGCAGCCAACAGAATGAGAAAAGTTATTTACCAACTCCACATCAGATACAGGCCTAATATCCAACGTATTCAAAGAACACAAAAAGCTAGACACCAGAGAATCAAACAACCCTATTAAAAAATGGGGAACAAAGCTAAACCAAACATTCTCAATTGAGGAATATGGATGGCTGTGAAACATCTAAGAAAGTGCTCTACATCCTTAGCCATTAGGGAAATGCAAATAAAAACAACCCTGAGATTCCACCTCACAGCAGTCAAATTGGCCAAGTTCCAAAACTCAGATGATGGCAGATGCTGGTGAGGTTGTTGAGAAAGAAGAACACTTCTTCATTGATGGTGGGGTTGTAAACTGATACAACCACTCTGGAAATCAGTCTGGCGATACCTCAGAAAATTGGACATAGTACTACCTGAAGATCCAGTTATTCCACTTCTGGGCATATACCCCAGAGACCCTCCAATATACAACAAAGATACATACATCACAATGTTCATTTCAGCTCTATTTATACTACCCAGAAGCTGGAAAGAACCCAGATGTCCTTCAGTAGATGAATGGATACAAAAATTGTGGTACATTTACCCAATGGAGTACTACTCAGCCATCAGAAACAATGACTTAACCAAATTATTAAGAAAATGTTTGCATCTAGAGAATATCATCCTGAGTGAGATAACACAGTCACAAAATAACAGACATAATATGCAGTTACTGATAGTGGGATGCTAACCCAATAGGCTTGGACTGCCCCAGAAACAACTCACAAACTGTGTGAGGTTGAAGAAAAAAAAAAAAGAAAAAAGAAAAAATGAAAAAACATCAGGCTCAATCCTTACACACTAAGAAAATTTTGACTAATTCCTGGTTACATCTGTTTTGCATGTACTTTTTGCTCATTGTATCTAATAAGATCTTAATGCAGAGTATCAAGCCTTAAAAATTGCTTAAAAATTTGTACTTTTATTTTTGTTTTTTTTAAAATAAAGTTCTTCAATAAAAAAAAGAGGACTTGTAATATTCTTTTATTCATGGATTCTCATTCATTGATTATTATTGTTTTATTTTTTTGTAATTCTTTTTTATTTTTTTGAACAAGTTTATTTTTAAAAACAAAGATAAAGGAACAAATTTTAAGCATTTTAGCATAAATGTATACGAATATATATATATGTACACATACATGCACATGTATAAGTATATGAATATATAAATGTATAAATAGAACATGCTGGATTTATTATGTGTTGAAGTTAACTTCTAGAGGTTGGATATCATATTAGGGTGTTCTTTCCTATAAATAAAAAATACTCTTTCTTCCTTTCAAAAAAAATAAAAAAGCTAGAGTTATTCAATGGTCTAATTGGATGTCTTCATGTTGAAGAATCCATATAGATCTATATTAATCACCCTGCAAAAAAGCCAAGACCAAGTATATCAAAGACTTCAGTATAACACCAGATACATTATAGCTAATAGAAGAGAGAAGTAGCCTTAAATACATTGCTATAGGAGAAAATTTCCTGAACAAATTTCCTTACAAGGCTGTAAGATTATCAGTTGACAAATGAGACCCCATGCGACTTAAAGTCCTTTGTAAGGCAAAGAACACATGCAAGATGATAAAATATCAGCCTACATCTAAGAAAAGATATTCACCAACCTTGCATCCTACAGAGGTCTTATATCCAAAATACATAAAGAACTCAAGAAGGTAGACATCAGCAAACCAAATAACCCATTTTCAAAATGGGGTACAGAGATAAACTAAGAATTGTCAACTGAAGAATCTCTAATTCGTAGGAAGAACTTAAAGAAAATTCTTAGTCATCAGGGAAATTCAAATCCAAATGACCTTACACCAGTCAGAATAGCTAAGAGCTAATACTCAAGCGGCAGTATATGCTTGGGAAGATATGGAGCAAAGGGAATCCTCCTCCATTGTAATGGCAGTGCAAACTCATACAATCACTCTGGAAATAAATTTGGCAATTTCTAAGAAAATTGAGAATAGTTCTACCTAATGACTCAGTTACACCAATCCTGGGCTTATACCCATCAGAGTCTTCACCTTGTGGTAAAAAGAACATTTGATGAACTATTTTCAGAGCAGCTCTCTTTGGAATAACCAGAAACAAAAAGCAACCCAGATAGATGTACCACAACTGAAAATGGATAAAGAAAATGAGGTTCATCTACACAATGGAATTCTATTCATCTGTAATAAATAAGGACATCATGAAAATTTCAGTCAAATTGATTGTACTAGAGAATGTCTTGATTGAGGTAATCCAGTCCTAAAACAATATGCATGATATTTACTCACTTATGAGTGGATATTAGCCAGAAACTACTGGACACCCACCCTACAATCCACACACCCCAAGAAGCTAAATAACAAGGAGGTTCCAAGGGAAGATACTTGAATGTCACTCAGCAAAGGACATAAAATAATCATCCTACATGGACAGACAGAGAGAAGTGGGCCTGACAGGTAATGGGGAGGCAAACAAGGTGGGTACCTGGGTATAGGAAGAGCCTGGGAAAGAGGGCTAGAAGGGAAGTCAGCAGAGAACAGTGGGATGCATCTCTAGGATGTGGCAGAGACCTAAGATGGGGAAGGCTCCAGGGAGTTATGAGGGTGACTCATGGTGATCTCCTAGAAGTTAGAGATACAGAGACTGAAGAGGCAACCTCCCATAGCCAGAAAGGACTCCCATTGGAGGCATAAGGACACTAACTGACCCAGAAAACATTTCCCCCAGAATTAGTCCTGCCTGCAAGAAGTGCATAGGATAGAGCAGAGACTTAAGGAACTGAGGGAATGACCAATCAATGGCTGGCCCAATTTGAGACCCAAATATTATAACTACCTTCAGAAGTCTTGTGGAATATTTGGGGGAAGAATTAAGGACCCAGATAGGATAGGAAGTCCACATGAATATCAACAAAGTCAACTAACCTGGACCCTTGTGTGCTCTCAGAGCCTGAACCACCAACCAAAGAGCATACATGGGATGGAGCTAGGGCCCCTGCACATATGTAGCTTGCTTTCCAGGAGGTGCCTTCCCTTCTGAGTAAAGAACTGTAGGACTAATGGGAGGAGAGGCTATATGAAAGGGGTACTTTGAGGGAGGGGCTATGATCAGCATGTAAAGTGAATAAATAATTTAAAAGATACCGCATAAAAAACACATTCAGTCTGGGCATATATATACCCCAGAGACACTCCAATATACAACAAAGATACATGCACCACAATGTTCATAGCAGCTCTATTTATAATAGCCAGAAGCTAGAAAGAACCCAGTTGTCCTTCAGGAGATGAATGGATACAAAAATTGTGGTACATTTACACAATGGAGTACTACTTAGCCATCAGAAACAATGACTTAACCAAATTCTTAAGAAAATGGATGCATCTAGAGAATATCATCCTGAGTGAGATAACCCAGTCACAAAAGAAAAAACATAATATGCAGTCACTGATAGTGAAATGCTAACCCCAGAGGCTTGGACTGCCCCAGAAACAACTCACAGCCTGTGTGAAGTTCAAGAAAAAAAGAAAAGAAAACAAAACAAAACAAATAATCAAAAAACAAACAAACAAAAAAAAAGTCATGCTCAATCTTTACACATCAAGAAAACATTGACTAATTTCGGGTTACATCCTGTTTTACATGTACTTTTTGCTCATTGTAAGGAGTAAGACCTTAATGCAGAGTATCAAACCTTAAAAAAAAGAAAAAAAAAAAAAAAAAGCCAAGCACTGACACAATTGTATTTGTATACATTTATGCAAAAATGTTTAAAATTTTTTTCTTTTATATTTGTTTTTTAAAATAAAGTTTAAAAAAACATATTCAGTGAACAAATGAAAGAAAAATTCATAAATGATGGATTAAATACATTCATTCATATAGGACATTCACCCCCTCCCCAAAGCAGCATGATCAGAGAACTTCTACATGTCCTATTGGAATTATCTTTCCAAAAGATTTTTTTTAAAGAAATGATCTTGAAAATTCTAAAGGAAAAGTGTCAAGTCATATATGAAGGAAAACACTCCAGAGTAACAGAAAATACTTGATGAGCCAAAAGAAAGTGACATGACAGAATTCACTGTTGTGATAAAATGCCTAGAAACTTAGATTATATAAAAGTATACATATTTAAAAAATTAATACTTCAAATAAAAATATTTCAATCTCATCAAGAAAGCATAAAATGAAAAAATTTTAGTATTATGTCTGTATTGTGGAAAGTAAATAATACTGCAAGAAAGGAGTCATGTGGGGTATGGAGACAGAAATAAATGTGGACTGAGGGTGGGTGAACTAAAATAAATACTGTACAAAGATTCATATAATACCTACTATTTTTAATCTATTTAAAATATAAGTTAAAAAATAAGAATTAGAAGAGAGAAACTCTCTCTTCTGTGGGGCATTTTCTTGATTAATGATTCATATAGGGAGTCCTAGCACACTGCGAGAGAGGTCCTGGTATGTATTAGAAAGCAAACTGAAGAAACCAAGGATGGTGAGACACAAGCCAGTAAGCACCCCTCTTCCATGGTCTCTCCTTCATCTCCTGCCTCCAGGATTCTGTCCATGCCTCACTCAGTGATGAACTTACCAGCTGTAACATTAAGTAAATCCTTTCCTCCTCTAGCTGCTTCTGGTCATGTTTTATCACAGCAATAGAGACTATAAGCAAAAAAATGGCCAATAAAAGATTTGATTCTTAGAGTATGATGTTTGCTTTATGCGACATTCATTCTGCTGATTATGACTCTGTGATCCAACAATGAATTTTTGCATAATAGGCATAAATATCTCTATATGAGCCACCTGAGAGGCAAGAAAAATTGTCTCTGTCAAAGAATTACACACAGAAACATAAACATTGCCCTAAATAGAGCTAAGGATACCATTTTAAACATGAGTCTAGAAACACGCGAATATATTTTAAATTTTTCTTGTTCATAGTGCTGTGTTTTTTATGACAGCTAACTTCTAAGGCTTTAGAAATCAGTACGAGAAATTTTCTTTTAATTTTAAGCCATGCCTCCAAAGGAATATTTAGAGGGCTTTTCATCCACAGGCAGGCAGCACCGAAGCAGTTATTCATTTGAGAATTCACAGCACCAATGTAACTTCCAATTAGCAAAACATACATTAAAAGCTGCTGTAAACCACTCTAGGAAGCCAGCTGATGGCTGTGATTAATGGCTGTGCATCTACAACTATTTCACACAGGTCTTAACAGAGCTATTTGTAAATTGTCAACACAAACTCACACAACCTCAGCTTATCAATCAAGAAAGTATGCACTGGAGTTGGTTAATTACAGCCCTCTTCTCTGGCATCGAAATGTGTGTAATATTTCTCAATGACTGAAAAATGTCAAAGACCAGAGAGAATGCTAATTTGGAAGCAAAATTTTACAATTGAAATATCCTTATTTCTGCTTGTTAGGTCTCATGAATAAAATCATAGGTCTAGTTTAATCACATGTAGACCCTTCATTTCCAATTTTTATGGTCTTTCTTTTGTTATACATGTCCTCATAAAATATTTTGTTGCTATAGCAATACTTTTCAATGTTATAACATCAAAGCACACGAGAATGGCATTTGTAGAACTCATACTTACCTTGGAATTCTTATTAACTCGACATAAAAACGACTATCATGCAATTTTGGACTCACATGTAAGTATTTTCCTTTGGATGTGTTTTCCTCTATGGGAAAGCAAAAGAATTGTTATCTTTTGTAATCCTTGGCACACAATTTTCAGCCTCCACAGAAAGAGCATCTGTTTTATGTGGCATATTCCTACTAGCTTTCCACAGCATTGGTATGCAATTTTCATATGATTTTATTGCACCACAGTAAGGTGGGTAAGGAAAACATGACAATACACAAAAAATAACTAAATAAAAGATGATACAACATTGAATTTGGGATTCTCATTAATATAGCCATTCACCAGGGAATATGTCCAAAAATGTTTATACTTTAGTAATATTTTAAAGTTTTGTTAAAATTAAAATTACCAGTTAAAATCAAATCACTTTTCCAGAAATGAATCCTAATTGTAATCACTATCAGTTAATTTCCATGAAATACCTTATTTATAGGTATAGACTTGAAAAAAGTCTAAAAACTTGTAAATGAATAGTATTTCTTAATAAATTTGAGAAGTTGAAAATGTTTTTAATAAATATTTGGCATACGGTTGCTGATGCCAAGACATGTTTACTGATAGAGCCTGGTATAGCTGTCCCATGAGAGCCTTTACCAGAGTTGTACCAATACAGATGTGGCTGTATACAGCCAAACATTGGAATGAGCATGGGGACTCCAATGGGAAAGTTAGGGCAAGGACTTTAGGAGCTGAAGGGGTTTTCAACCTCTTAGGTAGGAAAAACAAAAATATCAACCAACCAGACACCCTGAAGTGCCCAGGGACTAAACCACCAGTCAATGAATACACATGGAGGAACCCATGGCTCCAGCTGCTTATGTAGCAGAGAATGGAATTATCGGGCATCAAGGGAGGGAAACCTCTTGGTTCTATGGATGTTTGATGACTCAGGTTGGAGAATGCTAGGCCACTGAGGCAGGAATGAGTCTGAGATAAGAGGGAGCACCCTCATAGAGGCAGGGGGAGGAAGTGATAGTGGCCTGTGGAGGGGAAAGTGAGAAGGAAAACATTTAAAGTGTAAATAAATAAAATAACCAAAAAGAAAGATATGGCATAATGATAAACTTAGAAATTTTAAGCATTTAGTATCTATAACCTAGTACACATATGATAATGGATTTATATGATAAATGTTAAAGTGCTATAATTGCAGAAAATTTAAATGTTTTTAGAATAAGAAGAATAAATATAAGAAATATTTTCTACTTCACATATCAAATTAACCTGAAAAGACATATTTGAGACACTGTCAAACAACTTTTAAATACAGCTTGTGCTGTCAAAACTAATGTCATTTATACTTTTAAGTTGAGATATACTTCTTTTTAATTTCTAATATTTCTAGCTTCTATTAGGAAGGGATTTCGAGTTTTGTCAAATGCCTTTTCTGCATATATTGATATACTCATGTGATTCCTGTCACTGAGACCATTTGGGGGATGAATTATGTAAGGGACTGTTAGCATTTAATAGTGATTGAAGGGCGAAGTGTCATTTTCTTCAGGACTGTATCCACTAAGAAGATTCTCTTCTTCCAATAAATAACCCCTCACTCATACTCAGGCAAGAAACTAATTAAAATCAGTCGACAACACAAATCAATATAGAAGTGTAACAGCAGGACCTGTTGAGAAAGAAAGGATTTAGAAGTTGGTGGAAGATGGAAAAGGGGGATGCTAATTAAAACAATAACTAGAAATGTATTGTATATTAAAAAAATATATAAACTGTAGACAATGAAGTGTCAAAATACAAATCTAATCCCAAGTGAAAAAATAACACAGTGAAAGTATAGGAATATAGCATCACATAAATGGAATATTGTATTTGGGTAAAGAAGAGACAGCTCTTAACAAAAGATATCTCTAACTTCTTTTTGAACACTGTATCAGATCTGTTATTAAGCATTAGATATGTTCTGGTTCCCTATGGGGACTGAGTCATGGCCTTGCAACTTAGATGAAGTGTTTTCTGGTCCCAATTTTTCACATTTGCACTTCTCCTCTTAGGAAAATTATGTGTCTTATTGGTATTGTGGTTGGGGTCTTGCCAGATCATATAGTTTAATACAGTGCTTATGTGTTTCTCTGGATCAAATATTTATATTTTCATGAAATCATTTTAAAGAAAAATCCCTAAAGAGATTATTCTAATAAGAATAAATTTAGATTTGAGAGCGTTTTGCCCCATGAATCCTACCATCTCTCTATTTGCCTACTGCACTTGAACTGTTGTTGACCCTCACATGTCTCCATTGACTGAGATTGAAGTGTCTTTCTACTGAGTTAATAACAGAAGTCAAATAAAGCCCAATTTTATTTTGGCATCCATTTGGAAACATGATGTCAAACAATAAACAGATCGTTGGAAATAAACAAACAACGGTTGCTATTTAAAACAAAACCTTAGCTCTTACTTTGCCAAGAAATGTCTTGCTAAGTTTGAAAAGTGATTATCTGAACTCTCAGCAGTTACTCAAGATGACCACAGACCCCTTTTCTTTAAATCACCAGTTAAATACCCAGGCTCTGTATAGCAACACTTAAGACACTCATAATTTATTTGTCTAAAGCACTCTGATATATCTTACAATTCAGTCCAGTTGAGACAGGTTTCTGAGAGGCTTTTCTCAATAACTCCAAAACAAGTCACCACATCAAGGAACCTTTGAGATCTAACATGATTTCACCTCTAGCAAATGTGTAGATGGCTGAGTTCTTTATGAGTTAAGACAAAGGTCTTCCTTATAATTGACACACAGAACTATTTGTTAATGGATTCTAACTCCTGCCAATTTCTCCTGCTAAGCTATTCATGTGTATAACAAATGTAAATTCTGAGAGGGCAAAAAGTAGCTAGAGTGCTAGAAATTTTTAAAAGTTAAAGGGGGGGTCTCTAAATTACCTTAGCATTCTACAACAGAGCTCCAAATTCAAGAACCACTAGTGCCCTCTCCTGGCCAAAAGAGAAACAACTTTATGCTATCTAGCTACTATCTGATATCACTCAAATATGATATTAAACACTTTGTGACACTTTCTAAACAAGAAGTAAGGTCTATAGCACCAGGGTTAGAAAACATAGTAGACAGACCATGTTTACTACTGATTCTACATGAATAACAATATTTCAGTGTCCGCATGCACTAGCTTTTCTATGATTTAATAAGTAAGTTTCAGTGCAGCAAAGTTGTGCACGCATAAAATATTGAATAATGATGTGTACATAAAAGAGTTCCTGTCATTTTCTATGTGCCTATTGGAAAAGAGTTCATGAGTATGGATAAATTAAAATTGGAAATCTGAAGATTTTTCATAACAGCATTCATACTTTCTATGAACAGTCCTATTTTGTGTGTGCGGGGTGGGATTGAATAGATAACAATGCTTTGTTGCAATGGAGAACCCTACATGAAAAGTGCATGTTTCCAGAATATCAATATAAGCACACAAAAGAACACACATTTACACACACACAGTGAAAGCAATTATATCCTTCTCAAAATAATTGTTTTGAGAAGATGCATTCATATCCTTGAGTCATTTGAAAATTTCCTTCTAGAAATTATAATAATAAGATCCACAAACCCATTTTGTTACTTTCTAGATACATCTCAATTGTGTAATTTTATTAGCTTATATTTATTGCACATAGTGATATATTTCTTAAAGACTTTTCATGCAAGTATAACATATAATTTGATTATATTTTCTTTCTACACTACATTCTTTCTTCCCACTTCTGTCCTCCAAAATATCCCTCTTGTATCTACATATGTGTGTGTGTGTGTGTGTGTGTGTGTGTGTGTGTGTGTAAATATAGAATACACAAATAAAAATGATTTAACACTGTACTTCTGCGTCTGCCTTTTTTCCTATATGACTATATCTTGTTAAAAATTATTTTCCTGCAAATAATAAAAAAATTACTCTTTGTGACTGAATGAAAATCTAGTATGTATGGATAACATAATCTACTGTGTACCTATAGTGGCTAATGGCAACTTGTGGAACTTGTGTCTTTCCATAATGTAGATCTAGGGAATTAGCTTCTGGTCATCAAACTGACAGCAAATACCATAATCTACTGGTTTATCTCACTGCTCATATACCACACTATTTAATCTATTTATGAGTTCATGGATACTATACCAATTTATAAGTTGTCTACTGTGAAGAATCTTATAACAAATATATGGGTACAATATTTCTGTCTGTTAACTAAGAGCACTATGGGTATGTGTCTATGTCCTGAGGAAGCTCTGTTATTGCTGTATTGGTCTTGTTTGTGTGCATTTATATGGTCGTGTATGTGTATGGGTGTGTGTATGTAGTTCCCTTTGTATATAAGTAGAGGTGTGTGTGTGTGTGTGTGTGTGTGTGTGTGTGTGTACATATAAATGTTTATACAGTCCAGAAAGAAACTCTGCATGTCAGTTTCAGAAGTTTCATCTACCTCCCGTGAGCCAGAGTCTTTCTTTCACTGGCATGGAGCTCATTAATTATGCTCTATTAGCAGCAAGTCTCAGTGATCATTATGCCTTTATCTCCCAAGTATTGGAATATGTACCACTAAAATCAGTCGTTTATATTTATTTGTTACTTTTTACTTTTATTCTTCTCTCATATATTACATTCTAACTGCAGGTTTCCTTCCTTCCACACCTGCCTGTCCAGCCCACCACTGTTTGGTTTTCACAGATCAGTTCCTCTTCTGCTGCAATTTAATGGAAAAAAAAAAAAAACAGCAACAAAAAATAGGCTTCCTAGGGATATCCATCAAATACAACACAAGTTGCAGTAACACTAGACAAAAAAGTCATATTTATAGATAGAATCTCAGATATATGAGGGAATCTAGAAGGAGGAAATGGGTCCCAAACATAGGAAAGAGTCAGAGACAACCCCACTCCCACTATTGGGAGTTCCATAAGAATATTACCTATAATGTCTATGCATCGGACCTATCTCAGACCCATACAGGGTCCATGTTTGTCTCTTCAGTTTCTTCGAATTCCTGTGAGCCCTGCTTAGTTGATTTTGTTGAGCATTATCTTGTGGTAACCTTAACCCCTCTGGCTCTCCCAATTCTCCCTCCTCCCCCCCCCCTCTCTCTTCTGCTTGGTTCTTCTAACTATGCGAGTAGCCTCTCTGATGAAAAGTGATCCAGATAGGCTCTGATCTAAGAGTATAGCAGCATATCACTAGAATCATTCCATTTACCTTTTTTATGAGACCTATTTAGTTCTATTCAGAGTCCCTGAGTGTCCTGTCTCAGGTACCTGGTCATCCAGACAATGCCAGGTGTGGACTCAATCTTGGGGTATTGGGCACAAGCTGGACCAGCCGTGGGCTGGCCACTCTCATAAGTTTTCTGCTACCATTTCCCCACATGTCTGTCAGGCAGAAAAAAAAAAAAGTAGGCCGAAGGTTTTGTGGCAGACTTGATGTTCCAATCTCACTTCTAGGAATCCTGCCTGATTACAGGGGATGTCCAGTTCAGGATTTGTATCTCCCATTGCCAGGAGATTTTTGCCGGGGCTATTTTTGTAGGTTCCATGGAGTTTCCACTGCACTAGGTTTCTACATTGATTCTCAAGTGTTCCCTCACATTCCAGTAATTTCACTCAGTATCTCTCCTTCTATCTCTCCCACTCCACTCCCTACCTGATCCTCAAGGCCCAGATATACCACTCTTCAGCCTATATTCAAAAGATGTTTCATCTTACCACAAGGGCACTTACTCAGCCATGTTCACAGAAGCCAGAAAATGGAAACAACCTAGATGTCCCTCAATTGAAAAATGGATAAAGAAAATGTGGTATATTTACACTATAGATTATTTAAAACATGACACCAGGAAATGTGCAGGCAAATAGATGAAACTGGAAAAAAATAATCCTAAGTGAGAGGACCCATTCACAGAAAGACAAACATAGTATGTACTCACTTATAGACCCAAACAGGCTAAGTAACAAGAAGGGCTCAATATGGGGTATGTATGAATATCCCAGGGAGAGGAAAATAGAATAGATTTTTTGAGTAGACTGGTATCAAGTGGTTAAAAAAAAGACCAGTAGCTTTTACAATGAAAGTATTTATTCTTTAAGAAATTCACACATACATATAATATATTTTGATCATATCTACCACATTACCCCTCCAATTCCTCATGGACACTCTTTTGACAAGTAACTCTCTCCATTGCTCAGCTTCAAGGTCTCATTTTTAAAGAAACTATTGAATAAAATTAGTGTTGATCATTTGTGTAGGTATTGGATCAGCCACTGCAGCACGGGCAATCTACTTGGGGCCACATTCTGAAAAGAAAAATCGTTCTATATTCCCCAAAAACTATCAACTGCTAATAACTCATCAAGTGTGGGACTCGTGATCTTCTTTATTCATGCTGGATTTTGACTGGTTTCTTGTGTAGGCAACCACAGATGATGTTAGGTCATGAATTTAACAGCCTTGTCACATTCAGAAGACAGCATTTTATAACAATCATCCCCAGTGTTGAGTTCTTACATCTTCTTTTTTCATTTTCTTTCATGACATTCCCTGAGACTTGTTATAAAAACCCTACATGGGACTAGGAACTCATTATTAGAATTCTCTAAAAGCTAAAAAATGTATCTACCATATAATTCAGCTGTACTATTCCTTCGAGTATGCCTAAAGAACATGATATTCTATAATATAGATGCTTGCTCAATCAATCATGATCATTGATGCTGTAGTCAAAATAGCTAGAAAATGAAAATACTCTAAATATCCTCAACTAATGAATAAATAATGAATATATATATATATATATATTCATATACACAATGAAATACAATTTGGCTGTTAAAAAATGAAATCACAAACTTTGCAGGTAAGTGGGTGAAAACTGAAAAGATCATAAAGAGTAAGGCAATACAGACACAAAATGTAAAAAATCTACACTTTCTGTTTTACTGGAGGATACTCACTTCAAATCTTCAGATGCAAGTGTATATTCAGGAGTAACAACAGATGCCAGGAAAGTATAAAGGGACCATTTCTAGGATAGGGTTTGAGGTGTTCCAAAGTGGATAATTGTAGGGACCACGTGATCTCATCTGAAAAAATGGAGAAAATGATATTGTTATTGGAAGGAAATAAATACAGAAGAGGTGCACTAAAATATCAGAAAATGCAAATCAAATCAATCCTCACACCAACCAGTCAGAATGGCTACGATCAAAAACTCAGGTGACAGCAGATGCTGGTGTGAATTTTGAGGAAGAGGAACACTCTTCCATTTCTGGTGGGATTGCAAGCTGGTAGGACTACTCTGGAAATCAGTCTGTGGTTCCTCAGAAAATTGGATATAGTCCTACCTAATGATCCAGCTATATCAATCCTGGGCATATGCCCAAATGATGCTCTGACAATCTAACAAAGACACATGTTTCACTGTGTTTATAGCAGCTATATTTATAATAGCCAGAAAGTGGAAACAACTCAGATATCCCTCAACAGAAAAATGGATACATAAAATAAGGTAAATTTAAACAATGGTGTACTATTCAGCTACTAAAAACAATGACTCTATGAAATGTGCAGGCAGATGAATGGAACTAGAAAATATCATCCCGAGTGAGGTAACCCAGACACAGAAGAATACACAGGGTATGTACTCAAGGATAAGTAGACATTTTCCCAAAATCTCAGAATACACATGATACAACTCGCAGTCCATATGAAGCTTAATAAGAAGGATTGTGGATGCTTCAATCCCACTTAGAAGTGGAAATAAAATAGTCATAGATGTAGAGGGATTAAGGGACCTGGAAGGGAGAGAGGAGTGGGATGGTAAAAGGGATAGAGAATTGGGTATGAGAAGAGACAGGAGAGAAGTATAAAAGGTCAGCAAATTGAATAGAATTATGTAGCCATGGAGGATGGGGAGCTGAGGGTAGCCAGTAGAAAGTACCAGATCTCAAGGGAGGGGGAGATTACCAGGACACAGGGGGATTACGTTAGCTAAAATACCTAGCTAAGGGAGGATAAAATCTGTAGAGGCCAGCTCTCATAAATAGGCATGCTCCTAGCTGAGAGATGAGCCACCCACCCATCTCAAAATTTTTAAACAAGAATTGATCTTATCTAAAATAAATTCAGAGACAATAAAAATGAAGCCGAGACTGAAGGAAAGGCCATCCAGAGATAGACCCACCTAGGGATCCTTCCCACCTGCAGACAGCAAACCCAGTCACCATTGCTAATGCTAAGAAGTGCTTGCTGGTAGGAGCCTGGTATATCTGTCCCCTGAGAGGCTCTGCCAACTTCTGATCAATACTGAAAGTGGAGTCCCAAATGAAGGAGCAAGATAAAGGACTGAAGGAGCTGAAAGAGTCTGAAACCCCACAAGAAGAACAGCATTATCAACCACCCAAATGCCCCAATATCTCCCAGGGACCAAAACACCAACCAATGAGCAGACATGGAGAGACCCACGGCTCCAGTTGCATATGCAGCAGAGAATAGCATTGTCTGGCATTAATGGGTGGAGAGGCCTTTAGTCAAATGAAGGTGCATTTTCCCTGTGTAGGAAAATGCCAAGGTGCTAAGGTGGAAAGGGTGGTTGGGAAAGGTAGCACCTTCATAGAAACAAGTGGAGGGGAAGGAAGGAAGAAGATAACATTTCAAATGTAAATACAGAGACTATTCATAAAAAATAAAATTACAGATGCAGACTGAACCTTCAGACCCCAATGGAAGAGTTAGATGAAGGACTGAAGGAGCTGAAGGCAATTGCAATCCCATAAGAAGAACAACAGTATCAACTAAATCTGACCACCCAGAACTTTCAGGGTCTAAACCACAAACCAAATACACGTACAAGAACCCATGGCTCTAGCTGCATATGTAGCAGAGGATGGTCTTCTGGCATCAGTGGTAAAGGAAAAACTTTGTCCTGTGAGACTTGATACCCTAGCATAAGGGGATGCGAGAGTGGTGAGATGGGAATGGGGTGGGATGGTGCAAGAACACGCTCATGAGGCAAAGGGAATGAATATGTGATGTGTATGTGTATCGGAAACCAGGAAGTTGGACAACATTTAAAATGTAAGTAAATAAAATAACCTTAAACTAAAAAAAGTCTGGAAATGTTACGAAAATCATACTATTAACTATTGAACTAAATATTAAAGCCTATAATACATGTAAAGTACTATAATCTTTTGTGTAATATAATACATGCTGTATAAATAAACATAGTTTAAATGAGATTCTCTCATCTGGGCTAAGATTTCCTAAACAAAAACCCCCTAAGAAAACAACAACACCAAGTATGAGAAATCTGGTTTTGAGTTACTGGTCAGAGTTTTCCAAGAAATTCACAAAACATTCAGCTTGTTCTTATTTCCCAGGTTCCTGTGAGAGATGGAAAGTAAGTTTCTTTTGCTTAAAGGCATTGTATACTTCAAACACAGGGCCCAGTGACACTTGAGCTGTAAATGTCCCAAATGCCGCCTCTCTTAGGATTAGCTTTTATGTTATTAGAGTGTGCCATGCAAGCTTCAAAAGGAGAAAGACAATCAAGACTCCTACATTGCTATGTTGCCTATGAACCACACAAATGGCCAGTACAGCACAATAACATTAAGGGTCCAGTTGTTACAATCAAACCTTGGCTGGAGCCAACAGCTAATTAATTAAATTTAACAGGTGGTCAACAAGAAGGAAATCATGCCTACTATTTTAAATAGCCAACAACCCAGAGCTAGTGAAGTTGTGTATCATGGAGGAAACATCATAATGAAGTTGTGTATCATGGAGGAAACATCATAATCCCTAACTATACTGTAAATATCTGCCCTTTTGTCCAGTGATAAGTGAAGTAATTACCCTTTATGTAGGAAACATCATTAAACACACACACACACACACACACACACACACATACACACACAACCAATCAAAATGCAAAGATTTGGAGCACAATCCCAATGCATACATCTATAGAAACCATCTCCTGAACCCAAGGCTCAAGAAACACTACAGAACAGTGGAAGTAGAGATTGTAAGAAGCAAAGGATCAGGGAGTTCATTATGAGATTATGTATTCTAACATTTTCAGAAGCTTCACTCAGAAAGTTTCACCAACGAGACATCCTAAACATGAACTGAAGAGCAAAAACAATAGACATGCTAAAGTAGATGGGAGAAAGTACACAGGGCCTCAACCCTAAACAAAATACTTCTAACAACCAAGAGATGTTGATAGTCAAGAAATAGTATTCTTCATGGAAGAGCACATAAATTGGTTGTCCATTTCCAAATAGTCATCTCTGAAAACATGCACACTAGTAAGATTAAACATACTGAAGAGATCTCATTTATTAATACACATGTATATACATGTTTATACATGTATGTAACAGCAATGCATTTAAAAAAGAGGTCATGAATTTAAAAGAGAACAAGAAGTAGAATATGGGAGGGAGATTTTATATACATACTCATATACTTATACATACACACAAACATGTGTGAATATGTCTGTGTATTCTATTATTTTGTTTATATATAATTTATATTATTGATATATTCTATATTTTTTAGTTTTATTTTTATATTTGATTATAATATACATAGGTTATTTCTCTTTTTTTGCAAATTCATCTCTTCAGCTGTTCTTTATTCTCTTTTAAATATATAGTGGTAAAAGTACCATGGGATAAATGAGACAAGCAGGAAATGGCAAGAAAGGATGTCACAAACAGGACACATAAACTTTTGTTGAAAAATCTAATCCAGCCTTTTGCTGCATACAGGAAACTCATCTGAGAGACAGAGACAGACACTAACTCAGAGTTAAACGGTGGGAAAAAAAATTCCAAGCAAACATCACCAAGAAGCAAGCTGAGTGGCTATTCTAATATAGAATAAAGTAAGTTTCCAACCAAAAGTTATAAAAAAAGATAAGGAAGGACACTTTTTACTCATTACCGGGGAAATCTGTCAGGAGAAACTCTCAATCCTTAACATATATGCTCCAAACAAAAAATCACCCACATTCATAAAAGAAACCCTACTAAAGCTCAAAAAATACATTTCACCCCACACAATAATAGTGGGAGACTTTAATACCACACTCTCACCAATGGACAGATCCGGGAAACAGAAACTGAACAAGGACACTGCAAAACTAGCAGAGACTTTGAACCAACTAAAATTAATAGATAAATACAGAACATACTATCCTAAAGTAAAAGAATACACCTTCTTCTCACCACTCCATGGCACCTTCTCGAAAATTGACCACAAAATTGGACACAGAACGAGCCTCCATCGATATAAGAAGATTGAAATACTCCCATGCATCCTCTCAGATCACCATGGTCTACGGCTGGTCTTTAACAACAACAAAGACAAGAAAAAGCCCACATACACATGGAAACTAAACAACACTCTCTTAAAGGATAGCAGGGTCAAAGAAGAAATAAAGAAAGAAATTAAGGACTTTCTAGAATTCAACTAAAACGAAAACACAACATACCCAAACCTATGGGATGCACTGAAAGCAGTATTGAGAGGAAAACTCATTGTCCTAAGTGCTTCAAAAAAGAAGCTGGAGAGAGCTCACATCAGCAACCTGACAGCACAGCTAAAAGCCCTAGAACAAAAGGAAGCAGATATACCCAAAAAGAGTAGAAGGCAAGAAATAATCAAACTTAGGGCAGAAATAGACCAAATAGAAACAAAAAGAACCATTGAAAAAATCAACAAAACCAAGAGTTGGTTCTTTGAGAAAATCAACAAGATAGATAAACCCCTAGCCAGACTAACTAGAGGGCAAAGAGAGAGTATCCAAATTAACAAAATCAGAAAGGAAAGTGGTGACATAACAATTGAAACTGAGGAAATTCAAGAAATCATCAGATCCTACTACAAAAACTTATACTCCACAAAATTTGAAAATCTGGAGGAAATGGACGTTTTCCTAGACAGATACAAGATCCCAAAGTTAAACCAGGACCAAGTAAACCATCTAAATAACCCTATAACACCTAAAGAAATAGAAGAAGTCATCAAAAGCCTCCCAACCAAAAAAAGCCCAGGTCCAGACAGGTTCAGTGTAGAATTTTATCAGACATTTATTGGGGATATAACACCAATACTTGCCAAACTATTTCAAAAGATAGAATCAGATGGAATATTAACCAACTTATTTTTTGAGGCTACAATAACCCTCGTACCTAAACCACACAAAGACCCTACAAGGAAAAAGAACTTCAGACCAATCTCACTTATGAACATTGATGCAAAAATACTCAACAAAATCCTTGCAAACCGAATCCAAGAACACATCAAAACGATCATTCATCATGACCAAGTAGGCTTCATCCCTGGGATGCAGGGATGGTTTAATATAAGGAAATCCATCAATGTAATCCACCATATAAACAAACTCAAAGACCAAAATCACATGGTCATCTCACTAGACACTGAGAAAGCATTCCACAAAATCCAACACCGCTTCATGTTAAAAGTCCTGGAAAGAACAGGAATCCAAGGCCCATACTTAAACATAATAAAAGCAATATACAGCAAACCAACAGCCAACATCAATCTTAATGGCGAGAAACTTGAAGCAATCCCACTAAAATCAGGGACTCCACAAGGCTGCCCACTCTCCCCCTACCTATTCAACATAGTACTGGAAGTCCTGGCTGGAGCAATTAGAAAGCAAAAGGGGATCAAGTGGATACAAATTGGAATGGAAGAGATAAAAACATCACTGTTTGCCGATGACATGATAGTGTACTTGAGTGACCCCAAAAATTCCACTATAGAACTCCTACAGCTGATAAACAAGTTCAGCAAAGTGGCTGGATACAAAATTAACTCAAACAAATCAGTAGCCTTCCTATACTCAAAGGACAAACGTGGAGAAAGAAATTAGGGAAAAGATACCCTTCACAATCGTCACAAAAATTATGAAATACCTTGGTGTGACTCTAACAAAGCAAGTGAAGGACCTGTATGACAAGAATTTCAAACCTCTAAAGAAAGAAATTGAGGAGGATCTCAGAAAATGGAAAGATCTCCCATGCTCATGGATTGGAAAGATCAACATCTTAAAAATGGCCATCCTACCAAAAGCAATGTACAGATTTAATGCAATCCCCATCAAAATTACAACCCAGTTCTTCATGGAATTGGAAAGATCAATGTGCAATTTCATATGGAATAACAAAAGACCTAGAATAGCTAAATCCATCGTCAACAACAACAACAACAAAAAAAAAAATCTGCGGGAATCACTATCTCTGATCTCAAGCTATATTACAAGGCAATTGTGCTGAAAACTGCATGGTACTGGTACAGAAATAGGCATGTGGATCAATGGAATAGAATAGAAGATCCAGAAATGAGCCCTCATGTATATAGTCACCTGATTTTTGACAAAGGAGCAGTAAACATTCAATGGAAAAAGGGCAGCCTATTCAACAAATGGTGCTGGTCCAACTGGCACTCAGCATGCAAAGGAATGAAAATAGACCCTTACTTATCTCCTTGTACAAAGCTCAAGTGTAAGTGGATCAAAGATCTCCACATTAAACTAGATACACTGAAACTATTAGATGAGAAAGTAGGGAAAACCTTAGAACACATAGGCACAAGGGAAAATTTCCTGAACAAAACACCAATGGCTCAAGCTCTAAGGTCAAAGATTAACAAATGGGACTTAATGAGATTGCAAAGTTTCTGTAAGGCTAAGGACATCCTCAAGAAAACAAAACGGCAACCAACATAATGGGAAAAGATCTTTACCAACACCACATCAGATAGAGTCCTAATATCCAAGGTGTACAAGGAACTCAAAAAGCTAGACAACAGAGAATTAAATAACCCTATTAAAAAATGGGGTATAGAGCTAAACAAAACGTTTTCAGTGGAGGAACACCGAATGGCTGAGAAACATCTGAGGAAGTGCTAGACATCCTTAGCCATCAGGGAAATGCAAATCAAAACAACCCTGAGATTCTACCTCACACCAGTCAGATTGGCCAAGATCCAAAACTCAGATGACAGCAGATGCTGGCGAGGCTGCGGAGAAAGAGGAACACTTCTCCACTGTTGGTGGCGTTGCAAGCTAATACAACCACTCTGGAAATCTGTCTGGCGATACCTCAGAAAATTGGATATAGTACTACCTGAAGACCCAGCTATTCCACTTCTGGGCATATACTCCTGAGACACTTTAATACACAACAAAGATATATGCACCACAATGTTCATAGTAGCTCTATTTATAATAGCCAGAAGCTGGAAGGAACCCAGATGTCCCTCAGAAGATGAATGGATACAAAAATCGTGGTACATATACACCATGGAATACTACTCAGCCACCAGAAACAATGACTTAACCAAATTCTTAAGAAAATGGCTGCATCTAGAGAATATTATCCTGAGTGAGATAACCCAGTCACAAAATAACAGACATAATATGCAGTCACTGATAGTGGGATGCTAATCCCAGAGGCTTGCACTCCCCCAGAAAAAACTCACAGACTGTATGAAGTCCAAGAAATAAATAAAACAAAACAAAACAAAAAAAATATTTACAAAACAAGAAAACTTTAACTATTTCCATGTTATATTTTGTTTTACATGTACTTTAGCTCATTGTAACTATTAAGTTTTCAAGGCATACAATCAAACCTTGAAAAAAATCAAGTACTGACTAAAAAATATATTCATATAGTTTTATGTAAATATTATGTTAAAATCTGAAAAAAGTACTGGCAAGAAAATGTAAATTTTAAGCAAAAATGTTTAAAATCTGTACATTTTCCTTGTTTTGTAAAATAAAGTTGTTAAAAAAATAAATAAAATGTTAATTCAAAAAAATCTAATTTATTTTTTCTTATGAGAATTAATTTATTTAACAATACAGTGTTTAACAATTTTGCTATATCAGTTCTGTCAGTAGAAAGCCCTAAACTCCTGATAACCCAAATGTTTTTAAAATATTTTTAATTAGACAACTTTATTTTATAAACAGAGATAAATGTACAGATTTTAAAAGCATTTTTGCATAAAACTATATGAATATATTTTTGTTGATACTTGATGTTTTTAAAGGTTTGATTGTATGCTTTGAAAACTTACTAGTTACAATGAGCATAAAGTACATATAAAACAAAACAGAACCAAGAAAATATACAGTCACTGATAATTGGATACTAGCCCCAGAAAGATCTGAACACGCCCAGAAACAAAAAAAATAAAATAAAAATAAAAAACAAAAACAATAAGTGTATAGCACCCTCTCAGTGTCGGGTACACCTAGACCTTAAATCATTAATAACTCAAGAGCTAAGAAGAGAGCCTTGTAGCAGCTTTTGGTAGTTAAAATCATTATGTTTAATCTTTACACACAAAGAACTTTGATTATTTCCATGTTACATTTTCTTTTACATACACTTTATGATCATTAAATAATAGTAAGATTTCAATGCATACTATCAAACTTTTAAAAAATCAAGTACTGACAAATATATATTAATAAATTTTTATGCTAAAATTCATTTAATAATCTGTATATGTATCCGTTTTTTTTAAAATAAAGTTGTAAGGAATAAATAATGAGAACAAAAACAACATGGAAATAGTCAAAGTTTTCTTGGTGTGTAAAGAGTAAACATAAATGATTTCAAATAACAAGTATTTCCACAAGGCTCCATTTTTAGCTCTTGAATTATTAATGATTTAAGGTCTTGGTATACCACATTCAGGTATACAATACACTAATTTTTTTTTCTAGGAAAGACTGAGGCTTCCACATTTTGGCCTTCCTTTTTTTTGAGCTGCATATGGTCTGTGAGTAGTTTCTTGGGTATTCAGAGTTTTCTGGGGCTAGTAACCAATTATCAGTGACTACACAATATGTCTGTTCTTTGGTTACAGGGTTACCTCACTCAGGGATGATATTCTCTAGTTCCATTTATTTTCCTAGGAATTTTGTAAAGTCATATTGGACTATCTTTGGAGCATATGCCTAGAAGTGGAATAAATGGGTCTTCAGGTAGTACTATGTCCAATTTTCTGAGGAGCCACAGACTGATTTCCAGAGTGGTTGTATCAGTTTACAGCCCCAGCAGCAGTGGAGAAGTGTTCCTCTTTCCCTACATCCTCCCCAGCATCTGCTGTCATCTGAATTTTTGATCTTAGCCATTCTGACTGGTGTGAGGTGGAATCTCAGGGTTGTTTTTATTTGCATTTTCCTGATTGCTAGGGATTTTGAGCATTTCCTTAGATGCTTCTCAGCCATCCAATATGCCTGAGTTGAGAATTCTTTGTTTACATCTGTACCACATTTTTAATAGGGTTTGATTCACTGGAGTCTACCTTCTTGAGTTGTTTGTATATATTGGATATTAGACCTCTAAGTATTTTTGGAACATCTCCAACAATTCAACTTTACAGGAGGATTTTCCATCTTATCAGATGGACACTAACAGGCAGGACTGCCACTTTTCAGTGCCAATTTTTTGGCTTACTCAGATTTCTGTCAATGCAATAGATGTTGTAGATAAGAAATGCCAAATTAAAAAAAAATACTTTAAATCACAGTTTTAGAGGGTCTGGTACAGTATTGCTTTCCATCATTAACCCTGTGGTTGGGGTGAAGCATAATATTCCATTGTAAGTATGTTATGGAGTGAAGCTCTCATCCTCATGGTTTATGGAAAATAAACAAACAAATACAGAAAATGATTCTTTGTACATATACATACAATTGGACCAGAGAAATCCAATTAAGCTTTATGTTCAACAATTTAATGCAGCCTTCAAGAACACCAACTTGAAGAATTACCTTTTAGCACATATCCCTTTCCAAATCCAATCAACAATGTAGAGGACCTACCTAGATGAACTAAAGAATATCAAACAAAATTCCAAGTATCAACAGAACACTACTGAGAGAATGTATAAAAATAGAATGTGCAGAGTGTGGTACAGTTTCAGATATACACACCAACACGTGAAATCAAAAGTGTTTTAATTTAAGTCAATATGAATTGGTATATGTAGTTAGAAAATAGGTGTTTTAATCACAATGAAACCACAAATAGAGACAATACAAAATATTGTTCTCTCACGTTTTTTTGCAATTATTTGTCAAATGGGAAGGAAATGTATTAGAACACATCATCAAAATGTATTGTATATATCTATATATAAACGCACATACACAAACATATATAAACACACATATATAAACATACCAATAAACATATATGTATATAATATAATATATATATAATGAAACATCTATACTTGCATGAATATAAATAGCAGTGATGAAAGTTGAAATGACATTAAAATTTAATGTATAAATCTAAAATTTTCCAAAGTTCTTACTACATTTTTATTAGTAAATTTTATATTGCAATATTACATTTGGAAATTAAAAAGGTTATGTTGATTTTAAATAATTTGTTGGGAAATGTCAGCCCAATTACTTAGCACATAAGAATCATCTCTATATCCTCTTAATAATGAAAATGATATAGATAAAAGAAAAGTGATAGTTCTATTAATGCTAATAACAAATTGTGATTAAAATGAAATACATAAATATGAGAGCTATATTCTTACCTTGTATATCTTCAGTTTAGGGATTTAGTACAAAGTAGTTTATTTGATGACCACAGCACATTTGTGACATATAAATATATTAAGCAATGTTGTATCTTATCATAACTCTTAAATGAAGTAAGATGTTAGCCTTAAATCATTAAGAAAAAAAATATCTGAGAGAAAATTGAAAGGAGTAAAACTTTATTTGGGCACAAGATTTTAGAAGTTTTAGTGCAAGGGTAAGTAAATATGCTGCCATTATCTTGAAATGAATCAGCATAGTATGGGAGTGGGAACATCTGTCAATGGTAGCTATTCATTTTGTTGCATCCAAGAACCAAACTGTGGCATTGGCATTAGGAACTGGAGACAAGATAAACATTTCAAGGGTATCCCATCAATGCTTTTCTTCTATAACTAGCATTAGATAAATTTAACATTTATTTTGTTTTTGTTGCTATAATACAATACCCTGAGAAAAATGACTTAAGCTATAAAGGGCTAATTTTAGTTTACAGTTTATCTGTGTAGTTCATCATTATTATGTGGAGGATCATCATAGCAACACATTAATGTGGCTGATCACATCCCATTCATTCAGAAAGCAGAGAGTGCTAAAGACATATATTCAGTTTGCTTTTGCCTTTCTATTTATTCAGTAAGGATCTCAGCCCATGAAACAGTGCTACTGACAATTACGGTGGATCTTCCCACCTCAATTTATCCAATTAGAAAAGCCTCCTACAGACTAGTTATTAAGCTAAGCTAATCAATATAATCCCTCACAAACATGCTCAGAAGCTTCTCCTACATGACTTCAGATAGTTTCAGATTGTGAAATAGTATTAACATCACACACCACATAATTGTCTATTAATCTATGATTCAATAAGTGCATTAATCCATTGTTAATGTCTTTATGTTCTAATAGTACCTCAAGGCTTCCACTTTAAGTCTACTACACTGAGCACTATCCCTTCAAGAGAAGACTCTAGAAGAAGAAGTAATTCATATCTAAGCATGAACAAATTTTGTGGTAAATGTTTTTGGAATCATAAAAGAAAGTAGATGGAAAATAAACTATTATTATAAGGAATTCCATAGTTACTAAAATATCATTTTCATATGGATATTCACATAGTAAAAATCTATCTCCTTAAATTAAAAAGTTCAATAGTTAATTCTTGTTAACTACAATTAATTTGTTTACAAAGTAGTTTTCATTACACACATTTCTTTTTATAATACCATTATTTTTCTTTGTTTTGTTGTTTTGTTTCCTTGAAACAGGATTCCACAAGATAATTGCACAAGGCTAATCTTGGTTGTCACCTTGACTAAATACCGAATCAAATAAAATGTAAACCATTGGACATTCCTGTGAGAGATTTTTCTTAATTAAATTATTTGAAGGGAGATGTATCCTAAATGTGAACCTTTTGGTGCAGCCAATATAAAAGAACATGTAAGGAAACTTCATTTTTTTTTTATTGCTTGCTTTTGAGTTGTGCTGGCAAATTCACCTTTCCTATTGCTGCAGTGAAAATCGATTGCTTTGAATTCCCAACAGCTTTTCAGATATCCTCAATTCTTCAATGTCAGATTAGGACTGCTGATACATCCAGCCCCTATAGAACACTAATAACAGTAATCCAAGCTGACTTTGAACTCATGATCCTCCTCCCTCAACCTCTCAAGTGCTCATAATATATTCATGTACTACAATGAAAGCTAAGTTGTAGCATCTTTTGAAATGTATTAATGGCTTCCACTTATTATATAAGGAAAAGTTTAAATATTAGGAAAATACAGTTCTTTATTTTTTTAACTGAACAACTTTATTTTTAAAAACAATGATAAATGTACAGATTTTAAAAGCATTTTTGCATTAAAGTATATGAATACATTTTTGTCAGTACTTGATTTTTTTAAAAGTTTGATAATATGCCTTAAAATCTTACCAGTTACAATGAGCATAAAGTACATGTAAAACAAGATGTAACCTGGAAATAGTCAAATTTTCTTGGTGTGTAAAGATTAAGCATAATGGTTTTTCTTTTTTTTTTTTTTTTTTTGGCCTTTGTATTTCTTGAACTTCATATAGTGTGTTAGTTGTTTCTGGGGTGTTCAGAGCTTTCTGGGGTTAGTATCCAACTATCAGTGACTGCATATTATGTCGGTTCTTTTGTGACTGGGTTACATCACTCAGGATGATATTCCCTAGATGCATCCATTTTCTTAAGAATTCCATAAAGTCATTGTTTCTGATAGCTGAGTAGTACTCCATTGTGTAAATATACCAAAAATTTGTATCCATTCATCTACGGAAGGACATCTGGGTTCTTTCCAGCTTCTGGCTATTATAAATATGGCTGCTATGAACATTGTGGTGCACGTGCCTTTGTTGTATTTTGGAGCATCTCTGGGGTATATGCCCAGAAGTGGAATAACTGGGTATTGAATACTGGAAAACAGGATCATTCCCACTTGTTTTTGAAGTTATTCTTCACTATCTGTTTCATGAAAAAATTGAGAATAATGGTTGTAATTTGAATGATATAGTTAAATATTCATCTACTGATCTAAGGTTTTCTTTTTTGAGACAATATTACTGTTTCAATCTCAATGCTTATTAAATAAATGGTTAGGTGGCCTTTTTATTATTTAACAATTTCATAAATGTATATGATAATTTGGGTCATTTTCACCTGCATTACCGTTTCTAATCACACTCCTCTTATGCTAAAAGCTTCTTTCTTTCAAGAAGACCCCTTCATAGTTTGAAATTTTTGTAACACATTGATTATAATTCTGATTGCTTGAAAGAGCATAAGTGTATATGATGGGCAGCATTTACTTGAACATGAGTAACTTATTAGTGGTTACAAAATTAAACAAAAGGTTATTTCCTCTCTGACAATTATTAACTGTCCATAATCTCTAGAGCTGGGTCGAATCTCATGAGTCTCTTACCTTTTTCAGGATGACATGGTTACAACCCCTGCCTTGTGTAGATCTTCAGCAGTCAACCACAATCACAGTGAATTTAGGAGTGTGCTAGTCATGTTATGTCCAGAATACAGAATTTCATAAGACTCCTTGCCAAACTATTAGATTCTTTTTGTTTTTGTTTGTTTATTTTCTGCAATGCTCCCTGAATTTTGAAGAGGTTGATATGACAATGATTTCATTTAGGGAAGATCAATACACTCACTTATTTTCTGAACATTGATTAATTGTGGGCCTCTGCATCAACTACTGCCCACTACACAAACAAGCTTCTCTACTAAAACCTGAGAACTTTCTACTCTGTACTGCGTCTGATTTCATATGGTACATAAACACACACACACACAAACACTCACATTTGTTGCTCAATTTCAGTTTGTATTATGATGATGTGCTAGCATTATATGTCATGAAACACCCATTTCTCCTAAATGTCCCATTTTATTTCAATGTATTTCAAAATGTTCTCTGGTTATCCAGTGATTTTAATGGGTGTATGCTTCAGTATCTCCTTTTTATCATTTATTTTTATTACTTTATGCCTTCCTTTTGTTTAGTTAATTTGGCTAAGGGGTTCTCAGTCCACCTGATCTTAGTAAAAAAATCAACACTTTGCTATACTGATTCTTTATTACTCATTGTATTTTCCTTTATTGTTCATTATTACTTATTTCCATCTCATAATTTGGGGATTGTCTTGTTATTTCCTAAGATCTTGGCATGCATCATAATTGATTTTTTTTTAATTTATCCCTAAATTCGTCTTTTGCTGTTACAGTTTTTTTTCATTTCCATTACATTTCAGAATATACACAAATTCCCCTTGGATTCTTCAGTGACACAGCTAAAACTCAAAATATATTATTCAGTACTCATGTGTCATTTTTTTTTGTAGTTCTTGCTGTTAATTTCTCACTTTATTATATTCTGAGCTCATAATACACAAGAAATCACACTTACTACAAACTAAAATGTGTTTTATTTTTCGGGAGTTTCATCAGCTACTTAAAAGTGTGTACATTTTGTCATGATTGGGTGGAATGTAGGGAGTTCATCATGGGTGACCTTCAAAGCACCAGGGAGAAGAGGCCATTTTATCAGGAAGCAACAAAGACATCCAGATACTTCTGGTATCTTCAGTAGATCACTCAGAGAATGAGCTACTTCTCAAGGTATCTACATATTAAGGCATTTTTTTAAAATTGACCATATTGGGAACTTCTATAGTGTAGTATACAAATAAGGCAGCTCTACTATCTACTCAGAATTGATTTTTCTTGGCTAGCAGATTCTGACAACCTTGACAGAATATACTGGAATTCTACCTGCCCTCTGGGTGAGGTCTTCCTTTTCCCCAATGAAGCATGTTGGGTACTAGTGCATGCTCTCACTATTACCAATTTTTCTAACTTTCCTTTCATTTATTCAAATTACAGTTACTATTTGAACATATGTGTGTATTTGTATGTATGTATGCATGTGTATAAAAGTGGTTGAATGAGTCACAGACTGTATTTGAGTATCAGGGGACAACATGCAGGAGTCATTTCTGTTCTTCCACTGTGTGGGACTAGGGATATAAGACAAATTGTCAGGATTAGTGTTAAGTGCGTTCAGTCACCAAGTAATATCAACACACCTATTTCTTATTATTTTAAATATTGATGTTTCTTACCTTCAGCTGATTTGTAATTTTCAGACTATGCTCTAGAAGTTTTCTCTGACAACCAATATATGAAGGAGTACACCCCTCAAATGAATTGAATCTATCACCTACAAGCATTTATAAATATTCCATGCCTCTAGTCTGTAATATGTATAGTGATCTTTTCATATGTGCTTAATGATTTACATGTGCTCTAATAATTTGCTAAAGGCCTAAATGTATATTGATCTTATTTATCATAATTTTCTCTCAAACCTTAAATGATGCCTTCGATATTCTTACTCTTGGATTGTACACATTATTTATACAGGCTCTATGTGAGTTTCCTAACACATACATGTTCCTGTAGAAAGAAAAGTAACACTTTGTAAAGTTATGCCATAATATAAATTGCAAGAAAGTGAATATAAAACATAATTTAAAAGAATAAAGGAAAATATTCATGTTTGAATACAGAAAGTTACATATATTATTTTATATGATAATATGTAAAATTTGTGAAGAATTTCTTTTGACTGCTTAAATTTATTCAAAAAATTTAAGAGCTAAAATATTGTATTAGAACGAGTATAGACAGTTTATTATTAAAATTCTCAGGTAAACTATAAAAGATAGTCAAATGTAAGCTTTAAATATCAATAAACTAGACATTATGTGAACTCTAAGCAGAAATACAAGAAAATGTTCAGGTTTGTAAGCACAAATTTCAAGAAAGACACTCAGTACATATTTATTTTATCTATAATAATATGTTTAGTTATAAGAGGGTTTTAAGGATTGCAATGCAAGAAAAGAGCAAGGAAGAGGTTAAAGTTTACTTTGAAATAAACAAAAATCTACATTACAAATTAAAAAGCAATAAATTAAATTTATGCTAATCAAATATTTGCAAAATATTATTTCAACATGAAGTGACTACAGAATATTAATAAATTTAATATTAATTATTATCATTAGTATTATTAGGGTCATATTTAACTCATGCATCCAATTTTTATTTAAACTAGATACAATTCCAAAGCTTTGTATAGCACTAGTGACTCTCAGGATGTACTTTATAGATCTGGACTCTATTTATTGCAGTAAATACATAAAAAACATATAGGCTGAGGGAACAGATATTGGGAAGAAAAGAGGATATAGACTAACAGGGTCTGCATAATCAACCTCACTTGCTTTTAAATCATCACATAATCAACTTTTACACCTCAGAGAACCCACAGATTAAATCTTAAATTATGTACGTTTTCTTGTTCCTGACCCAGAGCCCAATGCATGTGTGTATGGATACATAATATTGTGTTCATTTATTAAAAGTAAGATGTAGGTTTAAAAGCAACCTTGCAAAACAAATATTGCCAGAAGCAACAGAAGCACCACACTCACCATACTGGTATTACATGGTAGTATTTTCTTGTCAGTTAGGGTCATTTTAATCAGTAAATTTCATCCCTTTTAAAACCTTGTTAAACATTTCTATAAAGTATCCCACATTCCTTTACCATGTGATATTTTGTATGGCTTTAAATAAATATAGAGCAAAGGCTTCTTATTAAGGAAACAGATATAGGTACAGATCAGATAAATCCAAATGAGACAATTCATGTAGGCACAGATTCATATTTATACAATAGTCAAAATGCAGAAGCAAGATAATAGAAGACACAAAGAATGAAAAGTCAAAATATCAATTCTAGGCTCAGTCTTCAGAAAAATTACTCCATGAAGGAAATGCTTCTCCTTATCCTTCTTTCTCTTCCTCCTATTCTCTTCCTCCTCCTTCTTTTCTTCCTCCTCTCCTTCTTCTTCCTTGTCCTCCTGGTCTCCCTCATTGTCCTCTTCATCATCCTAGTCATCTTCATGATCTTGGAGTGTCATCATAGACATAATCATCTTAGTTGTCAGTACAATTCCAAAAAGGAAGTGCTTCTTCTTCTCTTTCTCCTTCTTCTTCCTTCTCCTTTTCCTCCTTGCTACTCTGTCTTCTCATTCTTTTATGAGACACTGGCAAACTTGTGGTACTCAAAGTATATTTCTAAGGTTTTAAAAATAAGCATTACTCTCACCTTCCCTTTACTTCCTCCAACCTCTCACATTGCCCTTCCTTTGTTCTTCTTGAGCCATGAAGTCATTTCTTCACTATAAAAATAGCTCATTCCATTTTTTGCCACTTGCATATAAATGATTTCTGATTTAAAAAAAAATCATTTATTGAAAGGTTGTTGGACCCTCATTCCTAAACCAAACAAAGACACTACAAGAAAAGAGAACTACAGACCAATCTCACTTATGAACATTGATGCAAAAAAACTCAACAAAATCCTTGCAAACTGAATCCAAGACATATCAAATCGATCATTCACCATGATCCAGTAGGCTTCATCCCTAGGATGCTGGGATGTTTTAATATACGGAAATCCATAAATGTAATACACCATATAAACAAACTCAAAGAAAAATAATTACATGGTCATCTCACTAGATGCTGAGAAAGCATTTGACAAAATTCAACACCCCTTCATGTTAAAAGTCTTAGAAAGAACAGGAATCCAAGGTCCATACCTAAACATAATAAAAGCAATAAGCAGCAAACCAAGAGCCAGCATTAAGGGTGGGAAACTTGAAGCAATCCCACTAAAATCAGGGACTCCACAAGGCAGCCCACTCTCCCCCTATGTATTCAACATAGCATTGGAAGTCCTGGCTGGAGCAATTAGACAGCAAAAGGAAATCAAAGGGATACAAATACAAATAGGAAAGGAAGAAGTAAAAACATCACTGTTTGCAGATGATATGATAGTGTGCATAAGCAACCCCAAAAATTCCAACAGAGAACTCCTACAGCTGATAAACAATTTCAGCAAAGTGGCTGGATATAAAATTAACTCAAACAAATCAGTGGCCTTCCTCTACTCAAAGAACAAACATGTGGAGAAAGAAATTAGGGAAAAGATACCCTTCACAATAGTCACAAAAAATATGAAATATCTTGGTGTGACTTTAATTAAATAAGTGAAGGACCTGTATGACAAGAACTTCAAACATCTAAAGAAGGAAATCGAGGAAGATCTCAGAAAATCGAAAGATCTCCCATGCACATAGATAGGAATGATAAATATTATAAAAATGGCCATCTTACCAAAAGCAATATACAGATTCAATGTAATCCCCATCAAAATACCAACACAATTCTTCATTGAGTTAGAAAGAACAATATGTAATTTCATCTGGAATAACAAAAGACTTAGAATAGCGAAATCTATCCCCAACAACAAGAAATCATCTGTGAGAATCACCATCACTGACCTCAAGCTATATTACAAGGCAATTGTGCTGAAAACTGCATGGTACTGGTACAGAAATAGGCACATGGATAAATGGAATAGAATAGAAGATCCAGAAATGAGCCCTCACATATATGGTCACCTGATTTTTGACAAAGGAGCTATAAACATACAATGGAAAAAGGACAGCAAATGGTGTTGGTCCAACTGGCACTCAGCATGCAGAAGAATGAAAATAGAGCCTTTCTTATCTTTTTGTACAAAGCTCAAGTGCAAATGTATTGAAGATCTCCACATTAAACCAGGTACACTGAAACTATTAGATGAAAAAGTAGGGAAAACCTTAGAACACATGGGCACAGGAGAAAACTTCCTGAACAGAACACCAGTGGTTTAGTCTCTAAGGTCAAAGATTGACAAATGGGACTTAATGAGATTGCAAAGTTTCTGTAAGGCTAAGGACACTGTCAAGAAAACAAAAAGGCAGCCAACAGTGTGGGAGAACATCTTTACAAACCCCACATCAGTTAGAGGCCTAATATCCAACATATACAAAGAATTCAAGAAGCTAGACACCAGAGAATCAAACAACCCTACTAAAAATGGGGTACAGAGCTAAACAAAAAGTTCTCAATTGAGGAATATCGAATGGCTGAGAAGCATCTAAGGAAGTGCTCAACATCATTAGCCATCAGGGAAATGCAAATCAAAACAACCCTGAGATTCCACCTCACACCAGTCAGACTGGCCAAGATCAAAAATTCAGATGACAGTAGATGCTGGTGGGAATGTTGAGAAAGAAGAATACTTCTCCGCTGTTGGTGGGGTTATAAACTGGTACAACCACTCTGGAAATCTTTCTGGTGATTCCTCAGAAAATTGGACATAGTACTACCTGAAGACCCAGTTATTCCACTTCTGGGCATTTAGCCCAGAGACACTCCAATATACAACAAAGGCACATGCACCACAATGTTCATAGCAGCTCTATTTATAATAGCCAGACGCTTGAAAAAACCCAGATATTCTTCAGTAGATGAATGGATACAAAAATTGTGGTACATTTACACAATGGAGTACTACTCAGTTATCAGAAAAATCACATTATGAAATTCTTAAGAAAATGGATGCATCTAGAGAATATCATCTAGTCACAAAAGAACCTACATAATATGCATTCACTGATATTTGGATACTAACCGCAGAATGCTCTGAACACCCCAGAAACAACTCACAGACGGTGTGAAGTTCAGAAAAAAAAAATAGAAAAGAAAAAAAAACATTATGTTTTCTCCTTACACACCAAGAAAACTTTCACTAATTCCAGGTTACATCCTGTTTTACATGTACTTTATGCTCATTGTAACTAGTAAGTTATTAGTGCACACTATCAAGCCTTTAAAAAAAGCCAAACAATGACAAAAATGTATTCATATACTTTTATGCAAAATGCTTAAAATTGTACATTTATCTTTGTTTTTTTTAAATAAAATTCTTCAATGAAAAACAAAGAAAGGTTGTTGAAAAGAGTGTCTTAAGAACAGACCTACCTGCTAGAAAAAGAAGTTTAGAATGTTACTATTTATTACATGGTAATCATAGAATTCTATTTGATGATAATGATTATAAAAATAAACAGTGAAAGGATTTCAAACAAATGAAGAATAGTTCATGGCATCCAGTGGAGAAATATTCAGGGAAGGTGATTATATTCTTGGAATTGAGTAGTATTATAAGAAACTAAGGGCATGCTGACTTACTTACATAATCAAAGAGAAAAAAATCATAGTAAAATTTTCAGAGTGATCATTGGTGTTTGATTAGATATCTTTTATTTATGGTTAAAATGTTATCCCATCTCCCCGATTTCATCTCCAGAACCTGCCTATCCTATCCCATTTCTCCCTGCTTCTATGAGGGTGCTCCCCTACCCAACCACCCACTCCCCCATCCAAGCCCTGACATTCCCCTATACTAAGTCATGGATCCCTTGACATGACCAAGGACTTCTCTTCCCATTAATGCTGGACAAGGCTACCCTGTGCTGTATATGTGACTGGAGTCATGGGTCCTTCCGTATTTACTCTTTGGATGGTCAGTTAGTCCCAGGGAGCTCTGGGGGTTTGTTGATATTGTTGTACTTATGGAATTTCAAATCCCTTAAGTTCATTGGTAGTTTAAATATAAAATTTTCTGTATAGTATCATGTGCTAAAGGACTGCACACTAGTGGGTGGTGTTCTTTTCTGAGATACTGGAGCCTGAGAACAGAGACTAGGTCTCTGAAGAATAGAGTATCCTGGCCTTCTCATTTTTGTCATTTTCTTTGTTATGATACACCCTCCTTTTGCTGTGATGCTGTGCCTCAACATGGACACATAGCAATGGTTCAACCCAATTATGGAAGAAAGTGGCTGAAAATGTTAGCCCAAATAATCCCTCCCTTAATTTTTTCCCTATTTATTTAAATGAGTATTAAAAATTTGGTTAACAAATGCTGAATTATGTAGATAAGGATGGCTTTGCTGGGTATCAATGGGAAGATGAGCCCTTGGTCCTGCCAAGTATCAATGGCCCAGTTTAGGGCAAGGGGTGGGGGCGGGCACCCTCATAGAAGCCTGGGGAGGGGTGATTGGACGGGGGTTTATGGAGGGGAAACCTGGAAAGGGGATAGCATCTAAAATGTAAATAAAATATATCCAATAAAAATGCTGAATTACGCCTGATTAGTAAAAATGGAAGCCACTTATAAGAATATAATTGTACCCATTATGCTTAACCTTCACACACCAAGAAAACTTTGACTATTTCCAGGTTACATCTTGTTTTACTTGTACTTTATGCTCATTGTAACTAGCAAGATTTTAATGCATACTATCAAACCTTTAAAAAAATCAAGTACTGACAAAAGTGTATTCATATACTATTATGCAAAAATGCTTAATATCTGTACATTTATCTTTGTTTCTTTTAAAAGAAAGTTATTCAATTTATTAAAAATAGACTTGCAAGAGACACTTTTCCAAAAAGAAAAGAAAAGAATATAATTATAACTTCATTTTGTTAGGAGTTTTCTACATAATAGCAAAATGAAATATAATGCCCATTTTTAGCATCACAAAATAAGTTATTTCAATATTCTAATCATACCTCTTTATCAATTTATATCTCATATTGTGATCAACATTTATTATTTTAATTAATTCCATTTATTTAAAGAAATTAAAATCTAAGAGTGATGTTTTCTCCTTTTCCCCTTTTCCCAACTCCTATTCCATCTCCCTCCCCTTGCTTCCATGAAGGTGCTCCCTTTAGCAACCACCATCTCCCACTTCAGTGCCTTGGCATTCCCCTACACTGGGAAAATGAGCCTTCACTGGACCAAAGGCCTTTCCTCTCACTGATGCCAGACAATGCTGCTCTCTGCTACATATGCCACTGGAACCATGGTTCAATACATGTGAACTCATTTGTTGGTGTTTTAGTCCCTGGGAGCTCTGAATGGTTTGGTTGGTTGATAATGTTGTTATTATCATGGGATTGCAAACCTTTTTAGCTCCTTCAGTTTTTTTTTTTTTTTTTTTCTAGCTGCTTCATTGGGGTCCCTGTGCTCAGACCATCCTCATCTGTATCAGTATGTCTTTGGCAGAGTCTCTGAGGAGTCATCCATATCTGGCTCCTACCAGTAAGCACTTCTTGGCATCAACAATAGTGTAGAACTAGAAGTTATAATCCTGAGTGAGGTAACCCAGTCGCAAAAAAATACACATTTTATATTACAAGTTTTATTTCCAAATGCACCAATCAATTTTGAGAAATCAATGCAAGAAATCTAACATGACACATATATTTACAGATTTTAATATAATATTAGCTTAGTAGAAAATTAGCAGTGTCTACAAGTTTTGTCAACGAATAAAAATAAAGAAAAACACAAATAGAGAAACAATGGACATAAGACAGACTTCATTTGTTAGTTTCACTTATAAGTGAGGGATGAGGATTTAGACAGGTCCCCTGTTAGACAGGGAGAGGGGTCATGTGGCTAGATAGTAAAGATGACACATTTCCAAGATAGCCAACTTCTTTCTCACCCTCCTGGCAACTTAGAATGAAGTTTACCCCCCAGGGGGCTCCCTTTTCCAGAGGTGTGGGAAGGAGAGGGCATGACCCCGTGAGGAGGGGTAGGAAGAAGGGCAGTTGCAATCTGGGTCTAAAATGGATGAATGAATGAATGAATGAATGAATGAATGAATGAATGAATGAATGAATGAATGAGTGAGTGAATGAATGAATGAATGAATGAATGAATGAATGAATGAATGAATGAATGAATGAATGAATAAAGAAAAAGGATAAAAACAAAAGCCCTCACCAGCAGGCCCCCTGCTGATGGACTAGCTCAACTAGTTTAAGGTTTCATCAGGGCAGGTTTCACCACAGTCATGGGCCAATCAATCACTTTATCTTCAAACTGACCAACCTTATGTTGGGGAAGAAAACTCTTCAAAGGTTTTTAAATTCCTGGCTGTAGGAATAGGTTAGATATTGCAGTTTTGCAGAGGATCTTTTTCTCTGTGTGGCTGGTGCATGTGGGTGTTTGCTCACCCCCAATGAATGCTTTTCTTCAGTTTCTAGTTTTGTCTGCAATGTTTTAAGATTTCTCTGTTACTACCTGTTGTGCTCTAGATATTTCCAGTCCTTGAATTCTTTAACAAGCCTGATCAAGACATCTAGACTATAACATCAGTAAACTGAGAAACAGTTATTATATCAAGAGCATGGACACAACCTGGAAAATTAGGGTGAATGAAATGTATTTTAAATGTTTATTACATAGCTGTGATTAATAAGACCAAAACATACTTTGTTAATGACTATCTTAATAAGACAGGAAAATGCTCTGTTAACTACACACTCCCTGGATATGTAAAAGAAAACCAAAATAAATGAATTTGTCAGGATTTTCAGTACTACTTTCTATACTCCCTCAGAATTTAACTATTATAAGGCAATAAATCTAAATTAAACCGGTCTTCTGCAAATATGTTGTACTTGGAGTTCAGGAAGAAGCAAGTTTGAGCCAATAGGCTTTCCTAAAAGGAATCATCTTTTCTTGAGTTAAAATTACACAAAGAATCTTTTGATGTGCTTCCTTTATCATCCACAGCCACAAAGATGTATAAAATATTGTAGATAAAATAGACTTAATTATATTCATCATGGTCTATGATACATTCTCTGAATGCCCCATCATCATCTTGAAAACATTCAAAGATTGTATTATTGTGTTATAAATTATTTTTGAGAGTTTATTGATGTTATTTTTTAGTAGGTTTTATTATTATAATGAAGTACCACAACTAAAAACAACTTGGGGAGCAAAGTGTTTATTTCATCTTATAGTACATATAGTCTACCATTCAGAAAGTAGGAGCAGAAACCTGAAAATAGAAACTGAGGCAGATCCTGAGAAGCAGTTTCTGAAAAATTCATACATCATAGCTTGCTCAGCCTGCTTTCTTGTAGCACTCAAGAACTCCATCTCAGTAGTAGGACCTCTCACAGAGAGCTGAGCATTCTCACATCAATAATCAATCAAGAAAATTCATCAAAGGCCCATCTGATGGGGATACTTTCTCTGTTGAGGTTCTGTCTTCCAAAATGATTCTAGCTTGTATCAAACTGATATAAAAATAGCCAGGATATGTTGTTATTTTATTAAATTTATGGAAAACATTGTGTAAGTTTAAAAAATAATCAACCCAAACACCCTCAGAATGTCTGCATCCTTGAATCTGGCTGCAAGCAATGCAATCACTTGGAAAAGATTCTGCATAGGAGAGACACATATTTTCAACCACCACAGACAACAATTACAGACCTTGGGTACATTAACATTAATTTGAGTTTCTCCTAATTTATTCATGAGTCAGTCCCCAGTTAGATGCATGCTCTGTTTGAACTATTCCCACTTGAATAAGCACTTCGAGTTCCTTTTGCAACTGTCTTCCTGACTGACAGAGGCAGGTGTCATCATTTCTGTTGTAATGTTTTAAACTATTCATGTATTTTTAGCTCTTGCATAACCCTCTAGATAAAAACCAGAATTGCTGGTGATGCTTTCCTTTTGGAAATCTGTAAATGACAAAATGATAGGCAGGAGGGAGTTTACATACTAGTACAAAGTGAAACAGAAATTCTGTTATACTTTTTATAGACTTTATGATTTATTGTGACACTAACTCAAAAGTGGTAAGAGATAGTTTTTGAGGCCAAGAAGATGATGAAGGAGGAGGAGGAGAGGAAGAGGAAAAAGAAGAGGCAGTAGCAACTGATTTGACAAATTTTAAATGATAGAAACCTAATCTAATTATAACTTTCAGTCTCAACATTCCTTCCTTACACACATGTTCATGAAGAATTCAAGTAATAACAGCACACATCAATTTTAAGGTTTCACACATTACTTTCTCAAAGAAAATATACAATATTAATTCACATGGATATTGAATACAATGTCTTCTTCACATAATCTGTCATATCTTTTCCATTTTAAATGAAGATGTATTTCTAGTGCATAATTCAATAATGGTAGGACATCAGTTACCAGATTACATCATATTGCAAACATTCAAATTAAACTTCAAATTAAAATCACATCTGACTATATCACTTCAAGAGTGCTACAGCAGGTTATTTAATTTTATTTAAAAGGCGCTCACAGATATATCATTCATTAAAAATAGGCTTACCTGTCCTTTTCCTTGTATTTCAATTTAGACTAGATATGTTTCAAAAAAGTACTGTTATTTTAATCCTTTTTAACAAGAGAAATAAAGTTTCAGTAAATAATATTCTAACAAAAATTAATCATATTAAAAGCATAACTTTATTTTGTTGCTTTCATTTCTTTGTTATTGTAGGTACGAACAGGTTTTATTACAAGCTTTATTTTAATTGTTGTGGTTTTATTTTCATTTTTGTTTAAAATGGAAGGTTGTATGATACTTCTGCTGCATGCTTTTTCTCTTACATTATTAGAAAAAGCAATGCTACCATGTTTTATAGATACATGATACAATTATGTTCCCTAGAAGACAAATGATGGACATTAATTAAGTGGCCCTTTATTCTGTGGGACAGTATTTAGTAGTCATTTCATGACCAAAGCCAAGTGGAGAACTGAGGCAATTATCTTCGTCCTCTAGCCTCAAAACTCAATTACTGCTATCTGAATTATCCACATAATGGCTTTAATTCTACCTAGTGCTTTAGGCTATCACTGAAAGACAGTTTTTACTGCTAGGACAAGTCCATTCCTTTATTAAACACGTATTAATCTAACTGTCAAGGTAATCGTTACATTTTAGCCAGTCATTCTGCAGTTTGCTTGTAATGAGATGTTTATAATGATGAGTAGCTACTGTTTGCAGAGAGTAAATTGTAAAGGTTTTGTATATTTTTAACAGAATAATGCCATATTCAAAATGTTATTTACTTTCTTTGGTCAAATATCTTTCACACGTGTCAGTGAGTATACAGAACTTCAATTCAGTTCAGAAGCTTATCTGTAGAATATTAATTGGGAATACTCAATCTGATTCCTTCAAAGCCCACAGAAATGCATTTTTATACCCCAATATGTTATTTTGGTTTTCAAAATCTCAGAAGGACTGCAGAATATGTACTTGAGAAGAAAATATATCCAGACTGTTAACAATATTCCTTGTTTGTTGGTATATTCAGATGCAGCAAGATGTAGAAGAGCTATTGGCTACAGACCACAGGCTAAAATTTCTCAGTGTTCTATAAGACATTAAACCTCTAACTCTTCCAGGTTATTCAGAGAAAATACTAATATTGGAAAAGTGTGGAAATTCTGCTGGATGAAGAAAGGAGACCACAGGCATTCTTAATATGTTCTCAAATAGGACAGGGCAAAGTAAACATACATCTTCAGACTATATATTCTTCAAAACAGTATACAACACATTCTCCATCATAAAAATTGGGTACAACAGAAAGCCAGCCATCACACATTAAAAAATTGGTAACTTTAATGAGAATCTTTCTTTTAAACAACTTTATTTTACAAAACAAAGATAAATGTACAGATTTTAAACATTTTTTGCTTAAAATTATACATTTTGTCAGTACTGTTTTTTCAGATATTAAAATATTTTTTACATAAAACTATGTGAATATATTTTTTAGTCAGTACTTGATTTTTTCAAGGGCTTGACAGTATGCACTGAAAACCTAATAGTTACAATGAGCGTAAAGTACCTGCAAAACAAAACGCAACATGGAAATAGTCAAAGTCTTCTTGTTTTGTGAATATATGTATATTTTTTGTTTTCTTTATTTCTTGGAGTTCATACAGTCTGTGAGATGTTTCTGGGGGAGTGCAAGCCTCTGGGGTTAGCATCCCAATATCAGTGACTGCATGTTATGTCTTTTCTTTTGTGACTGGGTTATCTCACTCAGGATGATATTCTCTAGATGCAGCCATTTTCTTAAGAATTTGGTTAAGTCATTGTTTCTGGTGGCTGAGTAGTATTCCATTGTGTAAATGTACCACAATTTTTGTATCCATTCATCTTCAGAAGGACATCTGGGTTCTTTCCAGCTTCTGGCTATTATAAATAGAGCTACTATGAACATTGTGGTGCATATATCTTTGTTGTATATTAAAGTATCTCTGGAGTATATGCCCAGAAGTGGAATAGCTGGGTCTTCAGGTAGTACTATATCCAATTTTCTGAGGTATCGCCAGACTGATTTCCAGAGTGGTTGTATTAGTTTGCAACCCCACCAACAATGGAGAAGTGTTCCTCTTTCTCCGCAGCCTCACCAGCATCTGCTGTCATGTGAGTTTTGGATCTTGGCCAATCTGACTGGTGTGAGGTGGAATCTCAGGGTTGTTTTGATTTGCATTTCCCTGATGGCTAAGGATGTCGAGCACTTCCTCAGATGTTTCTCGGCCATTTGGTGTTCCTCAACTGAGAACGTTTTGTTTAGCTCTGTACCCCATTTTTTTAATAAGATTATTTGATTCTCTGATGTCTAGCTTTTTGAGTTCCTTGAATACCTTGGATATTAGGCCTCTATCTGATGTGGTGGTGGTAAAGATCTTTTCCCATTCTGTTGGTTGCCGTTTTGTTTTCTTGAGGATGTCCTTAGCCTTACAGAAATTTGCAATCTCATTAAGTCCCATTTGTTAATCTTTGACATTAGAGCTTGAGCCATTGGTGTTTTGTTCAGGAAATTTTCTCCTGTGCCTATGTGTTCTAAGGTTTTCCCTACTTTCTCATCTAATAGTTTCAGTGTATCTGGTTTAATGTGGAGATCTTTGATCCACTTACACTTGAGCTTTGGACAAAGAGATAAGAAACAGTCTATTTTCATTCTTTTGCATGCTGAGTGCCAGTTGGACCAGCACCATTTGTTGAATAGGCTGTCCTTTTTCCATTGAATGTTTACTGCTCCTTTGTCAAATATCAGGTGACCATATACATGAAAGCTCATTTCTTGATCTTCTATTCTATTCCATTGATCCACATGCTTATTTCTGTACCAGTACCATGCAGTTTTCAGCACAATTGCCTTGTAATATAGCTTGAGATCAGGGATAGTGATTCCCGCAGATGTTTTTTTTTTTGTTGTTGTTGAGGATGGATTTAGCTATTCTAGGTCTTTTGTTATTCCATATGAAATTGCAAAATGATCTTTCCAATTCCATGAAGAACTGGGTTGGAATTTTGATGGGGATTGCACTGAATCTGTAGATTGCTTTTGGTAGGATGGCCATTTTTAAGATATTGATTTTTCCAATCCATGAGCATGGGAGATCGTTCCATTTTCTGAGATCCTCCTCAATTCTTTCTTTAGAGGTTTGAAGTTCTTGTCGTACAGGTCCTTCACTTGCTTAGTTAGAGTCACACCAAGGTATTTCATAGTTTTTGTGACGATTGTGAAGGGTACATTTTCCCTAATTTCTTTCTCCACATGTTTGTCCTTTGAGTATAGGAAGGCTCCTGATTTGTTTGAGTTAATTTTGTATCCAGCCACTTTGGTGAACTTGTTTATCAGCTGTAGGAGTTTTCTGGTGGAATTTTTGGGGTCACTCAAGTACACTATCATGTCATCAGCAAAGAGTGATGTTTTTATCTCTTCCTTTTTGATTTGTATCCCCTTGATCTCCTTTTTCTGTCTAATTGCTCCAGCCAAGATTTCCAGTACTATGTTGAATAGGTAGGGGGAGAGTGGGCAGCCTTGTCCAGTCCCTGATTTTAGTGGGATTGCTTCAAGTTTCTCTCCATTAAGTTTGATGTTGGATGTTGGTTTGCTATATATTGCTTTTAGTATGGTTAGGTATGGACCTTGGATTCCTGTTTTTTCCAGGACGTTTAACATGGAGGGGTGTTGGATTTTGTCAAATGCTTTCTCAGCATCTAGTGAGATGACCATGTGATTTTGATCTTTGAGTTTGTTTATATGGTGGATTACATTGATGGATTTTCTTATATTAAACCATCCCTGCATCCCAGGGATGAAACCTACTTGGTCATGATGAATGATCATTTTAATGTGTTCTTGGATTCGGTTTGCAAGGATTTTGTTGAGCATTTTTGCATCAATGTTCATAAGTGAGATTGGTCTGAAGTTCTCTTTTCCTGTAGGGTCTTAGTGTGGTTTAGGTACGAGGGTTATTGTAGCCTCAAAAAATGAGTTAGGAAGTATTCCATCTGATTCTATCTTCTGGAATAGTTTGTAGAGTATTGATGTTATATCCCCAATAAATGTCTGATAAAATTCTGCACTTAACCCGTCTGGACCTGGGCTTTTTTTGGTTTGGAGACTTTTGATGACTTCTTCTATTTCTTTAGGTGTTATGGGTTATTTAGATGGTTTACTTGGTCCTGATTTAACTTTGGGATCTTGTATTTGTCTAGGAATTCATCCATTTCCTCCAGATTTTCCAATTTTGTGGCGTATAAGTTTTTGTAATAGGATATGATGATTTCTTGAATTTCCTCAGTTTCTGTTGTTATGCCCCACTTCCCTTTCTGATGTTGTTAATTTGTATACTCACTCTTTGCTCTCTAGTTAGTCTTGCTAGGGGTTTATCAATCTTGTTGATTTTCTCAAAGAACCAACTCTTGGTTTTGTTGATTTTTTCAATGGTTCTTTTTGATTCTATTTGGTCTATTTCTGCCCTAATTTTGATTATATCTTGCTGTCTACTCTTTTTGGGTATATCTGCTTCCTTCTGTAATAGGGCTTTTAGCTGTGCTGTCAGGTGGCTGATGTAAGCTCTCTCCAGTTTCTTTTTGGAATCACTTAGAGATATGAGTTTTCCTCTCAGTACTGCTTTCATTGCATCCTATAGATTTGGGTATGTTGTGTTTTCATTTTCGTTGAATTCTAGAAAATCCTTCATTCCTTTTTTTATTTCTTCTTTGACCCTGCTATCGATTAACAGAGAGTTGTTTAGTTTCCATGTGTATGTGGGCTTTTGGTTGTCTTTGTTGTTGTTAAAGACCAGCCATTGATCATGGTGATCTGAGAGGATGCATGGGAGTATTTCAATCTTCTTATATCGATTGAGGCTCGCTCTGTGTCCAATCATGTGGTCAATTTTCGAGAAGGTGCCATGGGGTGCTGAGAAGAAGGTGTATTCTTTTACTTTAGTATAATATGTTCTGTATATATCTATTAATTCTAGTTGGTTCAAAGTCTCTGCTAGTTTTGCAGTGTCCTTGTTCAGTTTCTGTTTCCATGATCTGTCCATTGATGAGAGTGGGGTATTAAAGTCTCCCACTATTATTGTGTGGGGTGAAATGTATTTTTTGAGCTTTAGTAGGATTCCTTTTATGAATGTGGGTGCTTTTATATTTGGGGCATATATGTTAAGGATTGAGAGTTTCTCCTGACAGATTTCTCTGGTAATGTGTAAAAAGTGTCCTTCCTTATCTTTTTTGATAACTTTTGGTTGAAAATTTACTTTATTCAATATTAGAATACCCACTCCAGCTTGCTTCTTGGAGCGGTTTGCTTGGAAGTTTTTTTCCCATCCTTTCACTCTGAGATAGTGTCTGTCTTTGTCTCTGACATGAGTTTCCTGTATGCAGCAAAATGCTGGATTTTGTTTATGTATCCAGTCTGATAGTCTATGTCTCTTTATTGGGGAGTTTAGTCCATTTATGTTAATAGATATCAAGGAATAGTTGTTTCTGTTTCCTGCCATTATTGCTTTTGTGGGTTGAGTTGTGTCTGTGTCTTTTTCTTCTTTTAGTTTTCTTGCTTAGGAGTTTTCTTGTTTTTACTAGGCTGTATTTTCCCTCATTGTATTGGGTTTTCCACCTATAATTTGTTGTAGTGCTGGGTTTGTGGTCAGATATTGTGTAAATTTTGATTTGTCTTGAAATATCTTCATCTCTCCATCGATGTTGATTGATAGTTTTGCTGGGTATAGCAGCATGGGCTGGCACTTGTGTTCTCTTAAGGTATGCATGATGTCTGTCCAGGCTCTTCTAGCTTTCATAGTCTCTGTTGAGAAATCCGGTTTGATTCTGATTGGTCTGCCTTTATATGTTGCATGACCTTTTTCCCTTACTGCTTTTAGTATTCTTTCTTTGCTTTGGGCACTTGATGTTTTTACTATTATGTGTTGGGAGGTATTTCTTTTCTGGTCCAACCTTTTTGAAGTTCTGAAGGCTTCTTTTATGCTCTTGGTCATCTCATTTTTGAGGGTAGGGAAGTTTTCTTCTACGATTTTTTTGAAGATATTTACTGTGCCTCTTAGTTGAAACTCTTCTCCCTCTTCTATTCCCATTATCCTTAGGTTAGGTCTTCTCATTGTGTCCTTGATTTTCTGGACATTTTGGGTTAGGAGCTTTTTGTTTTTTGCATCTTTTCTGGCTGTTTTGTCTATGCTTACAATGTTGTCTTCTGCCCCCGAGATTCTCTCTTCCATCTCTTGTAATCTACTGGAAATGCTTGCTTCTGTGATTCCTGATTTCTTTTTTAGGTGTTCTACCTCTAGGGTTATCAATTTTTGTGTTTTCTTTATTGTGTCAATTTCCGTTTTAAATTCCCTCTTCCATTCCTTCATCTCGTTGATTCTGTTTTCCTCTAGTTCTTTGAGTTCTTTGAATGTTTTTCTTGTTTCCTCTTTAAAAGCTTCTGAACCTTTTTGCTTTTCCTCCTGTTCTTGTTTAAGTATCTCTATCAGCATCTTGAGGTATGATTTCTTTTCTGTGTTTTCCTTTTCTGGAGTGTTTGGAATTCCGATGTTTGCTGTTATGGGAGAGCTGGGTTCTGGTGTTGCCAGGTTGTCTTGGTTTCCTTGGGATATACTCTTTCGCTTTCCTCTTGCCATTTTGTTGTCAGTGATATGTTCTTGCCTTTCCCTTGTATCTGGTCTGTGTCCCTGGATCTCCACTGGTCCAGGTGGCAGATGTATCGAGCCCTGTTCTATGCCTCAGAGTCGCTGGGTGAGAACAGAAGTTCCAAAGTTCTCTTCCTGGTCGCTGGATCAGACAGGGCATGGCAGGGCAAGGCAGGGGGTGCACTTTCCATGTGCACTCCGCAGAGATTTCCCTGCTCCATGGCAGCCCAGGTCTCCCACCCACCAGTTGCTCAGCCTCTACAAGCCGCTGTTCCGGTTGGCAGATGGGCCAGGCTCCGCTCTGCGTCCTGAAGTCGCCTCCGGGTGGAAACAGAAGTTCCTAAGTTCTGTTCCAGATCACTGGATCTGGCAGGACAGGGCAGGTCAAGGCAGGGGGTGCACTTTCCGTTTGCACTCCGCAGAGATCCCCCCACTCCCCAGCAGCCTAGGTCTCCCACTCTCCAGTTGTTCAGCCTTTACGACCTGCTGTTCCGGGTGGCAGATGGGTCAGGCTCCGCTCTGTGTCCTGAAGTCGCCATCGGGTGGAAACAGAAGTTCAAAATTTCTGTTCCTGGTCACTGGATCGGGCAGGGCAGGGCAGGGCAAGGCAGGGGCTGCACTTTCCGTGTGCACTCTGCAGAGATCTCTCTGCTCCCTGGCAGCCCAGGTCTCCCACCCACCAGTTGCTCAGCCTCTACGAGCCACCATTCCCGGTGGCAGATGGGCCAGGCTCCGCTCTCTTTAATGAAAATCTTTCCCAGTAATATGACAAGAGAATAAATACTATTGACAGATTTTTAAATGATTACTAAATTAATAATTAATTATAATTTAATATACAATATAACTATACATTAAAGTATTATCAATTAATATGGGATTAAATTCCTATTATTACTTAGTTATTAAATTGTTATGATGATATTGGAATTATCTTAAATGACATGAATTAAAGTAATAAAAGAACAATCTAAAACTTGCAAGGCAGAGCAAAAGCTCTATTAAGAGAGATATTGACAGGAATAAATGACTGTGTCACAAAAGCAGAAAGGTCTAAAATGAGCAGCCTATATTTGCACCTAACAAAAGTAGAAAATAATGATAATGATAAGTTAAATACACAAAACAAAATAGAAAATGAACAATTTAGAAAAAAGTTTAAATAAAATAGGAAAATCCTAAAAAAAAACCAAAACACAAACTTCATTTTTAAAAGATCACCAAAATAAATAAGCCTATAACCTCATTAAACTGTGTAAAGAATATTCAAATATATAAAGCAGGAATGAAAATGGAGGCTTTCCCATAGATAGCACAGAATGCAAAGTGTCCTTAGAGACTATTGTATGACAATATGACAAATCCTGATGATTTGCCCTAGATATACTTAACTTATGAAGGAAGAATTCTAAAATAGAAAAGTGGAAAAACTTAACACACCAATCATAAAGAACCTGATTGTGGCAGTATTAAAAATGTACCATTAAAGGATAGCAAGAACAGACCCAGGGAAGGGGTGTATACCTTTAAACCCAGCACTCAGGAGACAGGGGCAGGAGGACCAAGCCAGCTTCTTCAACACAAAGAGTTCTAGGATATCTTGAATTATGTTGAGACTGTCTCGTTAAACCAATGAAATAATGAGGGCCAGTTGACTTTATCACTAAATTTTCTTTGAAGATATGAAGAATTAATAATTTCTTCAAATTCTTATAAAAATTAAAAAGTACTAAATTCTACCAATTCATTCCATTGTATAATGGCAATATTATACTGATGAAATAAAAGAAAATAAAGAACTAAAATGAAGGTACAACAAATATTCTCTAATGAATACAAGTGCAAATTCCTCAACAAAATACTAGTCAACCAAAATGCAATTTTCACATTATAAAGATTATTCAAAGTAGAGCTATAAGAATTGTTCAATATACTCATTGCAATAACTATTATGTAATACTCAACAAAATGAATAACAAAACCAATATGTTCATTTCCCAGGAGATTTAGTAAAATGATTGCATTAAATTTAACATGATGAAAATGATAAAACGATTTGGTTTGCAAAAAAGTATTTCACATAATAAATATAATGCACAATAAGAAAATGATTAAAAATAGCATTTACCAAGAAAAAGTTAAAACTTTTCTAAGATCTGTTTTAAGACAATGATATGTAATTTCATCATATTTATTCACTACAGTCTGGGATGCTTACCTAGAACAACTGAACATGAGAAAAAGGAAGGCATTCAAATTAGGAATAGGAAGTAAAATCATCATGATAGTTTATGTGGATTAAAGGCATGATGTTATATGTAGAAAATTCTAATTGTCATATGGTCCTGAATTTGTACTCTCAACACTTCTGAAAAAGTCTAGGCAGGATCATGCATCTGAAACCCAAATACCCAGGAAAGGGGAAAGAAACATGTAAAACTCAGGAATTTGCTGACTAGATGTACTGGCTGTTTTTGTGTCCACTTGAAACAAGATGGAGTTATCACAGAGAAAAGAACATTCCTTGAGGAAATGCCTCCAACAGTAAGGCATTTTCTCAACAAGTGATCAAGGAGAGAGGTCCCAGCCCAGTGTGGGTGGTGCCATCTGTGGGCTGGTACACCTGGGTTCTATAAGAATGAAAGTTAAGCAAGCCAGGGGAAACAAGCCAGTAGAAGTGAGCTAGTAAGAAACATCTGTCCATGGCCTCTGCATAAGCTTCTGCTTCCTGACCTTCTTAAGTTCCAGTCTTGACTCCCTTTGGTGATAAACAGCAATTTGGAAGTATAAGCTGAATAAACCCTTTCCTCCTCAACTTGCTTCTTGATCTTGATGTCTTGTGCAGGAATAGAAAACCTGACTAAGAAAAATTGGTACCAGCATTGTGTGGTATTCCTATGACAATCATACGACTTTTTGGAGAGGACTGTGGGAGGACTTTGGAACTTTTGTGCTATAGGAGCCATTGGGATATTAAGAGTTCTCTGCCATGTTCTGTAGGAACTTGGAAGATAATGCTAAGGACCGGGCAGAAGAATATGGCCTGGTTTGTGAAATTTCAGAGAGAAGATTAAAGACTCTTATCAGGTCTGTTGCTGGTTTTTAATCGTGAAGATTCTGTGGTTTTAGTTAGCTTGAGCAGAAGAATCAACTGTGACTAATGAGATACCAGAACTACTAAAACAGAACCTTTGCATTACTGGGACTATTAATGCTGGACCGCTGAACCTAAGGAATTACTGGTGATTAAGAAGAGATCAGAAGATCATGAATGGATCCAAGATAGTTAGATTTTACTTTTTCTTTTGAATGTAACTGTGCCCTGATATTTTTCCCTCTTGAAGGAAGAAAGTGTTTTAGTTGAGCCCACAGTTAAGAGACTTTTGTTCATGTGTTTCAAGTAGTAATTTAGATTTCTAGTGTTCTTTTATAATTTTTTTTACAAGAAACTCTGAAAGGGAATGAAATTTGGAGTTAACATCCTCATTTGGTAAATGAGAGCATTCAGAAATTTGTTTAATCTTTTTTGATGATTAAAATAAGGAGTAAGGAAATGAAAGTAGACACTATTATACAGCATACCTTAATTACATGCTAAATGCCCAAGACCAAATATACAGAATGTTGGTTACTGACTAAAATTTCAAATCTAAGATATATTATTGAAATTTTCCTTCTATAATTCTCATCCTCATCTGAAGTTAGTGACATAAAGATGAACATAAAATGGCAGTAACAGGGATTAAAAAGATGCCCAAGACCATGTTCTATTCTGCCAGATGATCTGAATTTTATTTCTAGCACCAAGGTTAAGCTGCTCAAATCTCAGTTCTATGGGATTCAAGTGGATATAAATTATTTTGGGTATGCTAACTTTTATGTTACACATTTTTTTGACAGTGTTTCTATTTTAGTTTTGTAGGATCTATAGGACTATTCAAGCACTTCTGTGCTTTTGTGCTGGTGTTTTATTAGCATAGCTGCTTAAAATTTGACAGGTTCTCAAGTCTTTTCTGTCACACACTGCCTGTCAAAGATCTAATGGTCGAATGTTTCACATATTGTAATTAAACTTTGTATGTGTTGTTTAAAGAATTCCAAAGGAAATCTAGAAGATTTACCTCTGGGGACACTTACTGAGTATTACAGTTTACCATCTGTAACTGTTACAGATGTATCTTATAAGTTTAAGTTTTATTCAAGCAATCACAAAATAATTGAGTTTTATATTTTGCAGATGCCTATACTGCACTGCTTTACTTATCCTATGATACACATAAAACATGTTTATTGCAAATACATTCTCTTTATACACAAACACACACACACACACACACACACACACACACACACATATATATATATATATATATATATATATATATATATATATATATATATGACTGTATGCAAGCAGGCATGTATTTAGGAAGATAGACTTATAGTGTTTGTTGAATCTCTGTTATTTACAATGCGGCTGCAGTTTTGGCTTCTTGGCTTTTCTGCTTTTCATATTTTATTTGGATTTTTAAAAAATTTTTATTAATCATTCCATTTGTTAACATCTTATATGATATCTTACCTTCTGACTATTCCCTCTATCAACCCCTTCTCCTATGATATCCCCTCCACCAGTCCCCATCCCACATCTGCCCTCCCCTCTACTGTTTGCAGGTATGAGAGTGTCACCTACCCACTCACATTTTCCAACTCCACCTCTCTTGAATTCCCTTAGACTGGGGTATCAAGCCTCCCCAGGAGCAAAGACATCCCCTCCTGTTGCTGTTAGGCGAGGCAATCCTCTGCTACATATTATCTGGAGTCATGTATCCTTCCAGGTGTTCTCCTTGGTTGGTTCTCTAGACTCTGGAAAAACTAGATGGTTAGGCCAGCCTATGTTGTTCTTCCAATGGTATTGCAATTGCCCTCCACTCCCCCAGACCTTCCTCTAGCTCCCCAAACATGTTCCCAGAACTCAGTCAATGCTCCAAGCATTCACATCTCCATTGGTCAGTTGCTGGTTGGACTTCCTCAGGAACTGACACACTAGGTTCTTGTTGGCCAGCACCTCTTGACCACAGCAACAGTGTTGGGTTTGGTGTCTGTAGACATGATGGATCCTCAGGTAGAGCAGTCCGTGGTTGGCCCTTCCTTTCAGTCTCTGTTCCATTTTTGTCCCTGTTCTTCCTTTGGATGAGAACATTTCTGGATTTAAAAATTTGAGTTGAGTGAGTCTCTCCATCTTTCCAATGGGGCTCATGCCTATCTACTGAAGGAGATTTCTAGAATGTGAAAGGACGAGTAAATTATTTGGAAATGGTGTTTGGCTTCCAATATAATATGTAAGATGTTTGAAAATCATCTCTCATAACTTCTCATATATTGCCTTACTTACTACCTTGCTCTATTGAGGCATCTCTGACAGGAGTTTTACACAGTTTTATATAGTCTTGAATAAACTCAGTTGCCCCTGAATGCCACTGACTAGCAAGTTACTAAAAGCAAGGGAAGTAAAATGTTCCATTGTTTTTTTCAGTTATTTGTATTGAAAAGTCACAAATCTAAAAGACATAGCTTTCTTTTAGTTAATCAAAAAGAAAATGAATAATTTAGTTAATGATTTGAAAAGAAACAATCTTTTACAGTGTATATGATGGATAAAATTGGAAAAAAAAAGTTCTCAAGGCTTTTAACATTATTGTTTACCTAAAGCAGTACTAGTTGAATGCCACACATCAGGCAGATGCATTGTATTCATTTATAACCTAACGACATTTTCCTAACTCAGCCACAAAATTCTACCAAATAGTAAAATGTGTAAAGAACTTGTCTCAAAAAATATTTGAAAGACAAAAACAAACAAACAAAAAGAACAAGTTAGTTTATCAACTTTTATATAAAACCACAACTCTTTAAAATTATATAGTATGGACTCAGACCCGCTTTCAATATTGACTCTATTAATATTCTGATATAGTGGCTGATAAGAACCTAGCATAACTGTCATCTGAGAGAGCCTCACCAATTAACTGATGGAAACAGATGCAAAGACCCATAGCAAAATATTATGTGCAGCTCAGGCATTCTTAGAAAAAGGTGAGAAAAAATTAAAGGAGGCAGAGTAGTCAAGGAAACCATAACAAATCCTACAGAATCATACAACTGGGGCCAATGGGGGCCAAGAGATAAAACTACCAACTAGAGAACATTCATGAGACAGGCCTAAGACCTCTGCACACAGGTAACAGATGAGCAGCTTGGTGTTGATGTGGGAACCCTAGGTTCCCCTAATGAAGCTACTTTGTCTAGCCTCAAAGGAAGAAAATGCACCTAGTCCTACTATGACTTGCTAAGGAAAGGTGGGTTGATATTCATGGGAGGCCTCTTCGTCTCTTAGGAGAAAGAAAGAAGAGATGGACCTGGACCAGCAGATCCCAAAGGTTAAGGATTGGTGAGAAGGAGATCTGAGCAGCCTGAGAGCAAAGAGATCTCTGACGAGTGAGCATGGAAAGCACACCCCTGCCCTGCCTGATCCAGGGACCAGGAACCCAGCATTGGGACCTCTTTTCCCACCCTGCAGCTTTGGGGCACAGAACAGGGCTCGGCCCATCTGCCACCTGGACCAGTGGAGATCCAGGGACACAGACCAGTACAAGGGAAAGGCAAGAACATATCACTGACAACAAGATGGCAAGAGGAAAGCAAAAGAACATATCCCAAGGAAGCCAAGACAGCCTGGCAACACCAGTACCCAGCTCTCCCATCACAGCAAACAGCGAAATGCCAAACGCTCCAGAAAAAGAAGATACAGACCTAAAATCATACCTCAAGACGATGATAGAGATTCTTAAAAAAAAAAAAAACGGGAAGAAAAGCAAAAAGAATCAGAAGCTTTTAAAGAGGAAACAAAAAAAAAACACTCAAAGAACTCAAAGAACTAGAGGAAAACAGAACCAAAGAGAAGAAGGAATGGAAGAAGGAACTTAAAACAGAAATAAAGAAAACACTTTATTGACACAATATTTATTATTGACACAATAAAGAAAACACTAAAAGAGATAACCCTAGAAGTAGAACACCTAAAAAAAAATCAGGAGTCACAGAAGCAAGCATTTCCAATAGACTACAAGAGATGGAAGAGAGAATATAGGGAGCCGAAGACAACATTGAAAACATAGACAAAACAGCCAGAAAAGATGCAAAAAACAAAAAGCTCCTAACCCAAAATGTCCAGGAGAACCAGGACACAATGAGAAGACCAAACCTAAGGATAATAGGAATAGAAGGGGAAGAAGAATATCAATTAAGAGGCACAGTGACTATCTTCAACAAAATTGTAGAAGAAAACTTCCCTACCCTTAAGAATGAGATGACCACGAGCATAAAAGAAGCCTACAGAACTCCAAACAGAGTGGACCAGAAAAGAAATTCCTCCCAACACATAATAGTCAAAACAGCAAATGCCCAAAGCAAAGAAAGAATACTAAAAGCAGTAAGGGAAAAAGGTCATGTAACATATAAAGGCAGACCAATCAGAATCATACCCGATTTCTCAACAGAGACTATGAAAGCAAGAAAAGCCTGGACAGAGATCATGCAGACCCTAAGAGAGCACAAGTGCCAGCCCAAGCTGATATACCCAGCAAAACTAGCAATCACCATAGATGGAGAGATGAAGATATTTCAAGACAAATCTAAATTTACACAATATCTGAACACAAACCCAGCACTACAACGAATTATAGGTGGAAAACACAATACAATGAGGGCAACTACATCCTAGTAAAAACAAGAAAACTCCTAAGCAAGAAAACCAAAACAAGAAAGAGACACAGACAACTCAACCTACAAAAGCAATAATAGCAGGAAACAGCAACCACTATTCCTTGATATCTATTAACATAAATAGACTCAACTCTCCAATATTGTGACATAGGCTATCAGACTGGATACATAAACAAAATCCAGCATTTTGCTCCATACAGGAAACTCATCTCAGAGACAAAGACAGACACTATCTCAGACTAAAAGGTTGAGAAAAAACTTCCAAGCAAACATCCCCAAGAAGCAAGCTGGAATGGCTATTCTAATATCGAATAAAGTAAATGTCCAACCAAAAGTTATCAAAAAAGATAAGGAAGTACACTTTTTACTCATTACAGGGGAAATCTATCAGGAGGAACTCTCAATCCTTAACATATATGCTCCAAATAAAAAAGCACCCACATTCATAAAAGAAACCCTAATAAAGCTCAAAAAATACATTTCACCCCACACTATAATAGTGGGAGACTTTAATACCCCATTCTCACCAATGGACAGATCATGGAAACAGAAATTGAACAAGGACACTGTAAAACTAGCAGAGACTATGAACCAACTGGAATTAACAGATATCTACAGAACATATCATCCTAAAGTAAAATAATACACCTTCTTCTCAGCAACCCATGGCACCTTCTCGAAAATTGACCACATAATTGGACACAGAATGAGCCTCAATCGATATAAGAAGATTGAAATACTCCCATGCATCCTCTCAGATTACCATTGTCTAAGGCTGGTCCTTAACAACAACAAAGACAACCAAAAGCCCACATACACATGGAAACTAAACAATGCTGTGTTAAATGATAGCAGGGACAAAGAAGAAATAAAGAAAGAAATTTTGAAAACAAAAATCATGCTCTCCTCTTACACACCAAGAAAAGGTTGACGAATTCTGGGTTACATCCTGTTTTACATATACTTTTTGCTCATTGTAACTAGTAAGACATTAATGCACAGTATCAAACCTTAAAAAAAAAAAAGCCAAGCACCGACACAATTGTATTTGTATACATTTATACAAAAATCCTTAATTTTTTTCTTTTATCTTTGTTTTTTAAAATAAAGTTTAAAAAAAAAGAAGAGACTGAATGATGGCTGGGGAGATGGAGAGACTAGGAAGAAGAATGGAAGGGGAATATAAAAAGTTCATTAATTAATTATTTAAAATTATTTAGTTTATTAGGACCCATTGAGTACTTAATTATTCTTTTAAATATATGCTCATATTTTTGTTTAGCAAAGAAGATACATTTACTTAAATCAAAATCTATCTTTTCATATCTGAAAGTGCATCATAGTATGCCAAACAAAGTCTCAGGAGAACATAATATATGAGATCAACTATGAAGCAAGATTCAATATAAAGTATTTAAAATCTCAGGAAGTTAGAAAAGAGAAACAGAGACCCATGAGTAAGTGTTTTATTTGCCATAAAATAATTTCAAAAACTTGTTTTAAAAAAGAATATGTTACAACTAAATTAATTATTAACACATGAAAGACAGATAAATGATAGAAAGATGATTATGGATGATAGATATATAGATAGATAAATAGATAGATAGATAGATAGATAGATAGATAGATAGATAGATAGACAGACAGACAGATGGATGGATGGATGGTTAGATAATTAAAATAAGTAGAAACCGGTCAACAGAAATTAAAGGTTTTTCATTTTCTTCCTGTATTTAAGGTAAGTAGTGAGCTTTAAATTTTTTATGATTGAAACACATCAGGAAAAAGATTTTTTCCATAAAACAGAAAAATATTTAATGTCGGAATGTTATGAGGTCCTATCAAACTTTGGTAACATGTTTAAGTGCTGTACCTCTCCTCTTTATTCTCTTGGTGTTTAGTTATACTTGATACATTTTTTTTCTCTTCTATATACAAATAAAATAATATACCATAAAATTTACTTCCTAACCTCCCCCTCCACCCAAAAAAGCTCAGAACCAGAGGGGTTTAGTGCAGAATACTATCAGACCTTCACAGAAGAATGAACTCAAAGAAAAAAAGACACATGAAAATCTCTTTAGATGCTGAGAAAGCATTTGACAAAATTCAACACCACTTCATGATAAAAGTCTTGGAAAGATCAGGAACTCAAGGCATATACTTAAAAGCAGTAAAAGAAATACAACAAACCAGTAGCCAACATCAAACTAAATAAGGAGAAACTTGAAGAAATCCCACTAAAATCAGAGACTAGACAAGGCTAGTCACTCACCCACTACCTATTCAATTTAATACTGCAATCCTAGCTAGAGCCATCAGAAAGCAAACGGAAGTCAAAGGGATATAAATTGGAAGTGAGTAAATCAAAATATCACTATTTGCAGATGCTACAATAGTATACTTAAGTGACCCCAAAATTCCACCAGAGAACTTCTACAGCTGATAAATAACTTCAACAATGTGGCTAAACATAATAAAATCAACTCAAATTAGTAGCCTTTCTCTACTTAATGGATAAACTGGATGAGAAAGAAATTAGGTAATTGACTCCATTCACAGTACTCACAAATCATATAAAATACCTTGGTGTTGCCCTAACTAAACAAGTGACAGATCTGTATGATAAGAACTTCATGTCTCTGAAGAAGAAAATTGAAGATCTCAACAGGGTGAAAAGATCTTCCATGCTCATGAACAGGAAGGATCAACATAATAAAAATGACCATCTTGCCAAAAACAATCTATAAATTTAATGTGATCCCCATCAAAATTCTAACTCAATTCTTTATAGAGTTAGAAACAGCAATTTGAAATTCATTTAAAATAATGAATTACTCAGAATAGCAAAAACTATTCTCAACAATAAAATAATTTCTGGTGGAATCACCATTCCTGACGTCAAGCTGTATTACAGATCAATTGTGATAAAACACCACATAGTATTTGTACAGAGACAGGCAGGTTGATCAATGCAATAGAATTGAAGACACAGAAATAAAGCCACACACCTGTGATCACTTGATCTTTGACAAAGGAGCTGAAAACCATTCAGTGGAAAAAGAACAGCATCTTCAACAAATGGTGGGAGTTCAACTGGCCGTCAGCATGCAGAAGAATTCAAATCAACCCATTCTTCTCTCCTTATACAAATCTCAATACAAGTGGATCAAAGACCTCCACATAAAACCAGGTACACTAAAACTAAAAAAAAAAAAGAAAAGAAAAAAAAGTAAAAGAAAAAGAAAGTGAGGAGGAGCTTAGAACTCATAGGTTTAGGGAAAATGGCTTATGTTCTAAGATCAAGAATCAACGAATGGGACCTTGTAAAATTGCAAAGCTTCTGTAAGGCAAAGGACACTGTTAAGTGAAAAAAAATGGCAAAAAAAAAACAGATTGGAAAGGGGTCTTTATTACATCTGATAGAGAATTAATAACCAATATATAGAGAGAACTTGAGAAGTTAGACTCCAGAGAATCAGTGATCCTATTTTAAAATGGGGTACAGAGCCAAATAAAAAATTCTCAACTGAGGAATACAGAATGGCTGGGAAGCACCTAAAGAAATGTTCAACATCCCTAGTCATCAGGGAAATTAAAATCAAAAGAACACTGAGATTCTACCTCACACCAGTCAGAATGGCTAGGATCAAAAACCCAGTTGACAACGGATGCTGGCGAGGATGTACAGAAACAGAAACACCCCTCCATTGTTGGTGGGGTTGTAAACTGGTACAACCACTCTGGAAATCAGTCTGGTGGTTCCTCAGAAAATTGGACATAATACTACCTGAAAACCCAGCTATACCACTCCTGGGTATATGCCTAAAGAAGCTCCAACATATAACAAGGACGCAAGCTCCACCATGTTTATAGCTGCCTTATTTATAATAGCCAGAAGCTGAAAATAGCCTAGATGTCCTTCAACAGAGGAATGGATACAGAAATTTATGTACATTTACACAATGGAGTACTACTCAGCTATTAGAAACAATGACTTTATGAAATTCCTAGGTAAATAGATGGAACTTGAAGCTATCATCATAAGTGAGGTTACCCAGTCACAAAGAAGCACACATGATATGTATGCACTGATAAGTGGATACTAGTCCCAAAAATGCCAACAAACAATTCATAGACCTTATGAACCTCAAAATAAGGAAGGGCAGAATGTGCATGCCTCAGTCCTTCTTAGAAGGGAGAACAAAACACAAGGGGAGGAAATTCAGTGACAAATAGAGGAGCAAAGTTTAAAGGTAAAATCCTGAGATTGCCTTACCTAGGGTTCCACCCCATATGCAGCCACTAAATCCAGGCACTATTTAGGATGCTAAGAAGTGCTTACTTGCAGGAGCCTAATATGGATGCTTCCTCAGAGGCTCTGCTAGACTCATAAAGGTACAGTTGAGGATGCTTAGAGCTAACCATAGGACTGAGCATGAGGATCCCAATAAGGAAACTGGAGAAAGAACTGAAGGAGCAGTAAAGGTTTGCAACCCCATGGAAAGAACAACAAGATCAACCAAACAAATCTTCCAACTCCCATGGAATAAAACCCCAACCATTTAGCATAAATGGAGACAGCCATGGCTCCAGTTGCATATGTAATGGAGAATAGCATTGTCAGGCATCAATGGGAGAACTGGTCTTTGGTCAAGTGAAAACATGTTCTCCCAGTGTAGGGGAATTTCAGTGAGCTGAGGTGGGAGAGGGTAGTTGGAAAATAAAACACCTTCATGGAAGGAAGTGGAGGGGAAGTGGTTATGGGAATTGGGGTAGTGGGATAACATTGAAAATTTAAATAAAGATAATATCCAATATAAATCATCAGAAAATAATATAAAATAAAATTGAGTGCCGATTTTAAAATATCTGAAAGAATAAAATCTCTCTAAGAAAATGGTGTGGGACAGATAGTGCACACTTCTTGGTGAAATAAGGCTACTCCGATGCTCTTTCCTTAGTTTTCTGGGTCATGTAGTAGTCCATACATAAGAGTACCAAGCTGTTACATAATAGTACCAAGCTGTTATATATTTACTATAATCAAACTCACTAAATGCTGGCCAATCTACTGAATTCTAAAAATCCTGTTAGATGTGAGTGAGATTCAAAACAAGAGAAAGTTTTATAATAGCTCCACACTGCAGCACACAATATTCTGCTGTGACCCCTAGGATTAAGCAGCTGTATAGGTTCTTGGCCATGCCAATAGTAGACTATTAGGATCCTCTTTTACCAAAGTCCTTGCTGAACTGAAAACTCAGGTACCAGATGTCACTATATCACCACTGTGGTGATTTGATAATATATAGCCCCTAAAGGCTAATATATTTGAATGTTTCATACTTGGTTGACTATTCAGGAAGGATTACGGGTGTGAATTTTGGAGTAGTTATTTCACTGAGGGTGGACTTTGAGGTTTAAGAAGCTCACACCAGAGTCAGTCATAAATTAACTCTATCTCTGCCTGTTACTAGCTAAAATTTGTTTTAAAAAATACAGAAAGAAAACTGAATATCAGAAAACAATCAAATTAAATGGTAAGGTACAGACATAAGCAGGCAATTCTTAAAAGGAGAAACCCAAATGGATGAGAATTACTCAAAGATGTTCAGGATCCTTAGTCATGAGGCACTTGATAAACAAATTTACTTAGAGATATCATGTGGAACAAATTAGAATGCCTTAGTTTGATAAAAACAAATGAGAGCACATGCTGGCAAGAATATGGACCGAGGAGCACCCACATTTATTGCTGTGGGAGTGCATCTTATACAGGCATGGTGGAAATCAGTGTAGAGGTTAATCAAAAAGATGGGAATCCACTTAGCTCAAGATTCAACTGTACTACTATCATCCATATAGCCAAAATACATTTTGTTCTACAACACAGACACTTGATCAATCATATTTACTGTTCATAACAGCTAGCAATTTGAAATGGCTCAAATATTCATCAATGGATAAATAGAGATAGAAAATGTGCTACATTTATACAATTAAATATTACACAGCTCTTAAAATCACAAATCATAAAATTCATAGCTAAGTGGATAGAGCCAGAAAAAAATATCCTGGGTGATGTAACTTAAACTCAGAAAGACAAATATGGTATATACTTGTTTATATGTAAATGTTAGCTATTAAATCTTTGGTAAGGAGGCTATAATCTATGTAACAAAAAATGTTTAGTTTAGAGTAAGGAACTGGAGGTTGAGGGAATAGTTTGTCTTAAAAAAGGAAAATAGAATAGATGGTTATGCACATGACTGGAACAGGAGTATTATACAAAAATGGAGGAAAAAGTGGCCTGGGGGAGGGAATATGGAGAGAGAAATCTAAAACTAAGGTCTATGTAAGAAGTCATATGAAAACTGAATGTAGAAGTCTCTTCCTAAAATATAGACATGTATAAGGGTGATTTAAATGGAAAACTTTAATTGCCAAACAATGAGGGAGACTGATCTCAACTGGATATCTCTCATTACCAAGTGAAATCTTAAGTTTTGGGAATGGGTTACATCTAACTGCATTGTTGGCCAAAGGGGCTCCATGGCAATAAGCAAAAATCCAGACTATTGCTAACTCTATTGATGGTTGTCCTCAAATTGATGGTAAGGTACTATTGCTGAAGACAATACCCACACAGTACACTAAACTGAAGACATCATGCTGATTCCTATCTAGAGCCTTTACCCTTGACTATTGTTCATGACAGTATTCTTCTTGTTACCACAGGAAAAATGTAAATACCATCCCAATTACAAAGGATATGATCTGCAATATATGCTGGTGCAATAGAGCCACAAAGCTTGTGGGAGTAACCAACCCATATATGATTGTATTTAAGGCCTACTCCATGAGATGAAACCAATCTTCCATACTGTTCATGTGACCAGGAACCTAAGACTAGATAGACCAAATGCCTAAGGAGACATTAAATAGTATCGTTCTGATAAACAAAGAAAGCAATTAAATAATCTCTAACATTTTGGTGTGCTCATAGATCAATATTTTGCTCAGTCATCATCAAAATAAGTGTATCCTCCATAAATGGGAATAAATACAGACCCTCAAAATCAGACAATATGCAGAAAGAGATAATGGAACACTAAGTGCTAAATGAGATGTCTCCTAAATATCTCTACCAAATTCCTTCCATCAAGACTCAGAGAACACTGAGAAGAGGAGGCAGAAACACTGAAAATGGAAGACACCAAGGAAACATGGCCTTGTAAACATAATACAACCAATATTCATATTAACTAGCATAGATTTTGGCAGCATGGATAGGGCCTAAAGGGCTCTGGGACAGATAAGAGTTCTCAGTACTGCTAAGGAACATGAACAAAAGACTTCATCACTAAACCAGAGGCTATATCCAACTGATAGCCACTCACAAAGAAAATATTAGCTTTATTCAACTGTCTCACTGAGAATACAAGTACCAATCTGAAGGGGAGTCCCCACACCCTCACTAGACTGTCAACACAAAATAAACTCTGTGGTATTTTTGAAGGATGAGTTTTCTTCCATAATTCTTGGTCAAAGCATTATTGATCACCTTACTTTTTTTCATGTTTACTACAGCTTCTGGGTGTAAGTTTTTATGGAATTTCTCTGTGTGTAATCATGTGTTTCTGCATTTATATGTGAAGCTATTTTTTTCCACTTTTTTCTTCTGTCTGTATTGTTTTGCCCTATTTTGTTGTTTGTTGGGTTTATTTTATTTTATTGTTATTTTAAGATGCCCACTTGTTTCTAATAAAAGAGAAAGACTGCAAATTTTAATGGAAGTGGCCACAGTAACAATCTGGGGGGAGATAGGGGATAGGAAACTGTAATCAAAATATATTGCAAAAACTTCTTTTTAATAAAAGAAAAAACAGAAAATAATATATCATAGTTATGCTGTATTTTAGAAACTACCTTTCAATGTGCAAACTGTATTAAATCTATAATCTATGCTCCCATTGAAAGAACAGTGATGACATGGCTGAGGATATAACTCAATGGTAGTATACACGCAGTCCTACATTAAATTTCTAGCACTACTACTAGTGGTGATAGCATAATGTATCATACAATATTTTTAATTATTTAAGCCTGTCTATTTAAAAGCACTCAGAAAAATGATAAGTTCTATGTAAAATTTGCCTATTATCTCTGTCAATCTGCAGTTTATTCCAAATAGTTAGAAGGAATCACATTGCACTTTAAAGTTTTGGCATATTTTTCAAGCTTGTCATGTGTATGCCTATAATTATTGGTGTATAGGACTAATTGCACCAGAAGTGCTTAACAACATCTGCTAGGATATTTGAGGGAAAAATTGCCCACTTGTACCTTGTTTGGAAGGTGCAATTATCTGCTTACAAAATTAGTTGAGGGCATAAAAGAGGGAAAAATTGGGCTCAGTTAAGGCCTCAAAGCCTTCATTCTAATCTCCTTTCCATCAAATAATGGAGCTTTCAAATGGACCCTCTTCATGATTTTGCTCATTGCACAGAAACATGACATGATTGATTCACCAGCTGCAGTTATCCAAATGCAACAAATTTCTTCATGGAAATCATTTTCTTCCTTTTCATGCACAGAAGCTCCTAGTGACAAAGTTTTTGAAATATCTTATGTCAAATGTGCCTGGCCTCAGAAGGCCTTCCTTTATTCTTCCCAAGCTTATTCATGAGAGCTGAATTTTATAATATGTATGTATGTATGTATGTATGTATATATGTATATACATATATATATTATATAAAATTTGAAACAAAAGTGAAGATAAACTAAAACATGCATCATAAAAAAATTTAATATTAATTCAAACAGGGCTAAATGGTCAAATTTCTTTATACCATAACCACTAGCTTCCCTAAATGAAATGTAATCATGACAACAAACTTACTGGTTTATTAGAAAAATGCCATAATAACTATAGAGAGACTTTTAAATAAATATCATGGTTTTAATGAGTTATGTGTTATTAGCCTACATCTACAGGGCTTTTTGTACCTTGGATATTTTCATTATCTTACAAAGAATGAAAACTTGGTTTTGGTGCCTTTATTTCCCCATTTCTCCTCCCTCCTGTGTGTTCTTCCATTCTCAAATGGCTTCTTGAATTTTGTGTTTCGTGTGACATTTTGTCTCCATGACAAACTTCTCAACACTCAGAGTTCTCTACTTAAGGTCTCCTAACTAGTGTCATAGTCTGTAGTCACTCAAACATCTTCTTATTTACAAATATTAAAATACTAATTAGGAGCCACATATGAGAGTGGGGTTTCTGGCATTTGGCTTCCTGACCCCTGATTTAATAAAATAATTTCATTTCTATCCATTCACTTAAAAATTTAATTTTTCTTTTTCCTTAAGAGTTGAGTAAAATCTTTCTGTATATATAAAAACACACTTTTATTTTCCATTCTTTTCTTGATAGACATCTAGAATTTTTGATTTTCTTCCTGTTGTGAAACGTGCAAGTGTGAAAATAACTCTGCGGTAAGAAACAGAATGCTTTAGCTATAAACCAAGGCATGACACAGCTGAGTCACATGGTAGTTCTATTTTTAATTTTTTGAATAATGTCTTAGTTAAAGTTTCCATTGCTGAGAAGAAACACCACAAATGAAGCGATCCTTATGAGGTACATTTTTATTATTTTATTTGCATCTCAAATATTGCTCCCTCCATGTCTCCCATCCTAGAGTTCTCACCCCATCCTCTCTTTTCTTCTGCTTTGAGGGAGTATCCCCTCATATATCTCCCTTATATGGGCATCATGTCTCTGCAGGATAGGGCACATATTCTCCCACTGGTACCAGACCAGTCAGTCCTCTGATACATATGTGCCAGGATTCTTGGACCAGCCCTTATATTCCCCTTTGGTTGGTGGCTTAGTCTCTGGGAGCTCCCAGGGGTTTCGTTCAGTTGAGACTGTTGATCTTACTATGTGGTTGTCATCCCCTTTAATTCCTTCAATCTTTCCCCTAACTCTTCCATAGGGGTTCCAGACCTCTGTCCAATGGCTGTCTGTCAGTATCTCCATCTGTCTTTGTCAGCTGCTGGTAAAGCCTCTCAAAGGCCAACCATGCCAGCCTCCTGGCTGCAAGAACAATATAGCAACAGTAAATAGTGTCAGGAATTGGTGCCTGCCCATGGGATATATCTTATGTTGGGTCAGTCACTGGTTGGCTATTTATTCCTTCAGTCTTTGCTCATTTTTTCCCTGCATTTTTTCTTTTTTCTTCCTTTTTTTGAGGCAGAAAAAAATTCTCAGTCAAAAATTTTAAAGGAACAATATGCAAAATCAGGACTGCTTTACAGGTTCAGAGGTTTAATCCATTATCATCACAGCAGGAAGCATGACAGCATCCAAAGCAGACATGGTACTTGAAAAGGAGCCAATAGTTCTACAGCTTTACCTGAAGGCAGTCAGGACAAGACTGGCATCCATAGGGAACTCAGAGGAAGATATCTCAAAGCCCTCCACCACACTGACACACTTCCTCCAAGAAGGCCACACCTCCTTAATATTTCCACTCCCTGAGCCAAACATATTAAAGTTACTACAAGGAACTTATACACTGGTTTCCAGAGGGGTTTTTTGAGATTAGAGCCCTACTTGAAGTGCATAAGATTTTTCTTAGCAAGTATTTGTTAATTGTTTTCTTTTTAATTTTTCTCTATTTTTGTCATAATAGTATTATGACACTTTCCTCTTCCCTTCCCTCCCTCCGAACTCTTCCTTGTATATTACTTCCTTGAACTCTTTCAAATTCATTGAACTCTATCAAGATTATGGTCTCTTTATCTTTTCTCTAATTGTTGTTAGACACACACACACACACATAAACACATACTGAAATACACTGTCACACGCACACATACATACATATTCCTAGATGTATAAATATAACTTGTTTTTAACGTTGTATAATGTTGCTTGCATGCTAATATTAATGTTTTCAGGGATGAAAATATTGTATCGCCTAGCCAACACTTCTTCCCTCAGAAACTCTATTTCTCCTACTCAACATGTCTCAGTTTCCTGAAGCTCTTCTCTAGGGTTGAGTCCTCATAAGCTTTCCATCTTCCACATTAGAATATTTATTCATGACTTCATTTTTCAGGTTCTATTCAGACAAGGATGTTTTCTTGATCACAGTCATTCTGACTACTGTGAGAATATCAAACTAGTTTTAGTTTGTGTTTTTCTAATCATTAAAAAGTTTGCAGATTTTTAAAAATTTATTAGAAATTCATGTTTCTTCTATTGAGAAAAATATGTGCAGTTCGTTAGCTTATTGGTTGAATGTCAGTTTTATGGTTTAGAGATTCAATTTCTGTGGTCCTTTTTAAAATGTAGATAAGGAGCCCTTATATCGTAAGTATTTTAAATTTATTTTTAGAATTTCCTGCAAACAATAGTTTTCTCTTTGAAACACAGAAACCACTAGTAAAAATGCTTCATTTTATTCTCCCATTTAGCTCTGTGCCTACAAGAGACAAAGAAATAGTGTCAACTCTCTTTATGATCCAATACACTGTTCTAGTGCTTTTGTGTATCAGGATTTAAGTAGAAAATAACTCTATGAATGCTTAATCCATGATGAAAAAATGCACCTATTTTGCATTTTAAGATATGTCAATTCTGAAGTGTAATTTTTGTTTGTTTATTGAAAATAGATGTCTCTCTCATACAATGTATCTTTGTAATTTTAAGTTTTAATGCCTACTTTTAATGATGGTTCTTAAATGTTTTAACCTCCCCCTAACCACCCACCAGAGGTAGTAAGGAAAAAAGGATACAGGGGATGTGGACCTGTTTATAAATGGTTCTTTGGAGCAAAACCCATCATCAGTGTCAGGAAATTTGCAGTTCAATTCCAAGGTCAGCAGCAGCAGCTCAGTCCACTTGCAAACACTTCACGGATATAACAGCAATCCAGTTCAGCATTGTCAGTAGAGCAGCAGCAGTTTCACAATGTAACAGGAACAGCCTGGCCTCAGCTAAACTGCCATGAGTCAGCAAGAGGAACCAGGGCCAACAGGAACTATAGAGGCAGTTCTGGCCTGTCTCTCTTTGAATATCAAGAAATATTTTTCTATGCAAGAGAGCCAAGCTCAGTCCCTATCACTGTCAATTCAGTCCTATTTATACTCTCTCCAAAAATCACATGTCTTCCACATGTCTTGACTCATCAAGTGTCTTGCATCAGCCTGTGAGACTATCTCAGTTAAAATCATTCTGCAAACCAGTACAAGTCTGCTGAAGCAGCTAGAAGCCAGGATATACCACCAGAAGTTTCTGCAAGTGTGTGTGTGTGTATGCACACACATTTGCATTTCATTCTATGGAGTCCAAACAAATGAAACTCAGCTAAGCAATGTAAGGTGGACCAATACATGCATGTCAGTATCAAAGATTCCTTCATCATGTGTACTTTCACATGCTTGTTATAGCCAAACATTCTTTCACCTGTGTGTCCTTCAGTGAAAAATTCCTTCACAAGTCTGCCTTTGCCTTTACCTGTGTCCAGTTCATTGGAGAGTTATATGTGTTTGCCCCAACTAAACTCCGTCCAGCAAGAATGACTTTCCAAAACCCCTTAAGTTTCCACTTCATATCTTGATTATGGTTTCTCCTCCATTCACTCCTCCCAGTCCCTTCCCACATACCCTCCCCTTTGGATCCTGTCTCTTTTTTCTCTCTCCAGAAAAATTAGGTTTCCAATAGACAATAACCAAACATGACAAAATAAAATATAACAAAACAATACCAAAATCATCTCATCAAGGCTGAACAAGACAACTCAATGGAAGAAAAAACAGCCGCAGAGACAGAGAATCAGTGACCTTACTCATTCACACACTCAGGAATCTCATAAACACTGCATTATAAATGCAGAGGACTGGTGCAAACACCTTCAGTTCCTGCTTCTTGGTGCTTCACTTTCCATGTGTCCACATGAACTCCATTCAGATGATTCAGAGGGTCCTGCTTTCCTGTCGTGCTCTATAACCTCTAGTTCCTATACTCCCACTACCTTTTTGTTCATGGGGTTCCCTGAGTTCCAAGAGGAGGGACATAATGGAAACATTCCATCTCGAGCCCTATGTCCAAGGTCTTCCCATCTACCAATGTCTGGAAGTGGGTCCCTGAATCTGTTCAAATATGCCACATGAGGTAGCATCTCAGATGATGGCTGAACAAAGCACCAATCGATAAGCATAGCTCCATATCACTAGGAGCCATTCTTATGCCACCCCTCTCTTCTACATCACTAACACATGGTATGAGCCTGCATGCTTAGGCTATCCAGCTCCTGGCTCTCGGTCACTGAAATAGTATCTGGTATGGGTTCCAACTCAAAGAGGAGCCTTAAGTCAAATTAGACATTATCAGTTGGCTATTTCTAAAACTTTTGTGCCACCATTTGCCTAGCATATCTTCAGGCAGGATATATTGTAAATCAAATATTTTGTGGCTGGGTTGGTATTTATGACTCCCTTTTGGTAGCCTTCAAAATACCTCCCCACACCAATGACACTAGAACATAGGAGTAAAGGCTCTATACACACTCCAGGTCAACTTCTCCATATTCAATAAGTGGTGTGAGTATTGTCACCAGTAATGATGCCCTATAGTCATTTTGTAGAAAGGAGTCAATTTTCTTCAAAACAGCTAGGGCTGTGTGGAGTATTCCATGGGACCTTTGTGGCCAACAAACTGCAACTTTGTCTTGGGACTGGAAGATTGGTATGGTGACAAGAGATGACCAGCATAAACTCTCCATCATGTACATTATTAGTAGACTTTATTAAGATTGTCTCCATATGTGCTAGGGATTTTCCCACAGCACTGGGCTTTCACACTATCACTCAAATATATATATATATATCAATTCTAGCTTTCTCTTTCTGTATTTCTCCCAACAACTCTTATCCCTCTTCCTCCCTATCTGACCTTCCAATGTGCATATTTACCTGCCCTCAGAAGGCCATAAAATTTATTCTAATGTCAATTTCTAGCAGAAACATGTTCTCCCTAGCCCTTTCCTCTATATCAAACCTCTGTGAGCCTACAAATTGTAAGTTGGTCATTATTTATTTAATGGTATTCATATTGTGTTTGCTTTTCTGTGTCTGGGTTACCTCACTCAGGGTGTTTTTTTTTTTTTTCATAGTTCTGCTTACTTACAAGTTTCATGATGATGAATTTTAACAACTACCTATATACCACTGTGTAAATGTACAATATTTTATTTACCCATTTATTTTCTGTTAAAGGACACCTAGATTGCTACCAGTTTCTAGCTATTATGAATAGAACAGTAAAGAACATGTGTTAAGCTAGTGTCCTAGTGGAAGGGTGGGATATCTTTTGGGTATATGCCTAACAGTAGTATAACTAAATCTTGATGTAGATTGATATGCAACTTTATGAGGAACCAGAATATTGAGGTCCACCGGGACTATACAAGTTTGTACTTCCACTAGCACTTGAAAGTCTTTCCAGGCTCCACATTCTTTCTAGCATGCTCTGTCATATCTGTTACTGATCTTAGCAATTGTCATAGGTCTAAGATAAAATCTCAAAGTAGTTTCTGATGATAAACACTTCTTTGCTTCTCACCTACTTAAATTTCCTCTATTGAGAATGCCTTGTTTAGAAAAGTGCCACATTTTTTAGTTTGATTATTTGGTTTATGAAAATGTAGTTTCTTGAGTTCTTTTGGAGATATTAGCCTTGTATCTATAAGGATTTTGGAAAGTAGTCTATAATCCTTTTTGTTTATTGGGTCATTATGTGGTTTGGATATCATGATAACTGTAATCTCATAAAGGGAATTGGGCAATGTTCCTTATTTTTCTGTTTTTATTAATAATTTGAGGAATATTGGTGTCATTCCAATAGGGTCCTGGGAATGTCTTAATTTCCTGGAATCTTTTGGCTACTCCCAGTTCCCCATCCCCCATTGCTAAACACCTCTATTCAATTACCTAACCCTCTGTACATCTCCTGTTTTTTTCCACATCTGATCATGCCTCCTCTTTCTGTTCACTCTATTCTCTTCCTCCCATGTCCTTCCCACTATCTACCTCTTGTGAATATTTTGTTGAATCTCCTAAGTAGGACTGAAGCATCCACACTTTTGTCTTCCTTCTTCTTGAACTTCATATGGTCTCTGAATTATACCATAGGTATTCACAGCGTTGCTCCTAAAATAAACTTATTAGTAAGTATATACCATATGAATTCTTTTGTGACTGAGAAACCTAACTTGGGATGATATTTTCTAGATCCATCCATTTTCCTAAAGATTTCATGAAGTCATTCATTGTTTTTAATAGCTGAGTATTACTCTATTATGAAAATGTCCATTTTTAAATCCATTCCTCTGTTGAGGGAAATATGGGTTGTTTCTAGTTTCTGGATGTTATAATTAAGGCTGCTATCAACATAGTCAAGCATGTGTTCTTGATGTATGTTGGAGCATCATTTTGGGTATATGCCAATTAGTGAGATAGCTGGGTCTTCAGATAGTACTATCTCCAATTTTCTGACGAACCACCAGATTGATTTGCAGAGTCATTGGATCAGCTTGAAACCCTGCTAGCAATGGAGGAGTGTTCTTTCTCTACATCCTAGCCAGCCTGTGATGTCACTGAGATTTTTACTATAGTCATTCTGACTTGTGTGAGGTGGAATAGTAGTAAATATTAAATGAAGAGCCATAAACCCTAGCAATTGCTGGCATCATAAGACCATATGACATATGTGGAGTATACTTATCTCACTGTCAATCACCCTTCTATGACTCTCTGCCACAAACTCTGCTCACATTCTCAGAAACAACACCTTGTGATTATTGTCACAATTCCCACTAGCCTTAAACTCTAGAAACTCAAAATTTAACAATAAGATTTATATCAATAAATACTCAGTCCACAAAACATCCACATAATAAACACATATCCAATTGATATGATATAATCTTCCCACCTAGATAAGACAAAATTTTCCATAATAATTCACTACTTATAAGATATTCATAGCTACCTATGGCTATTTAAAGCCACATGGAGATTGGTCCTCTTTGTCCTCCATTTTGACTTCTTTCTTCTTAGCTTCTCTCCCATTTCCAAAACCTTAGTTTTTCACTGCCCAGTCACACCTCTTACTTTATCTTGTGCCTGCTCTCACCTGTACATCAACCACAAGGTAGATTCTCAGGGTGGTTTTGGTTTGCTTTTCCCTGATGATGAAGGATGTTACACATTTATTTAGGTGCTTCTTGGCCATTTGAGATTCCTCAGTTGAGAATTCTTTGTTTATCTCTCTACCCCACTTTAACAGTGTTATTTAGTTCTCTAGATTCTAACATCTTGAGTTTTTTGTACTTATAGAAAGTTAGTCCTCTATCAGATATAGGATTGGTAAAGATCTTTTCCTAATCTGCAGGTTGCTGATTTTCCTAATAACAGTGTAATTTGGCTTATAAAAGCTTTTCAATTTTAGGAGATTACATTAGTCTATAGTTGTTCTTAGATCTAGCCTGGGGCATTGGTGTTCTGATCAGGAAATTTTCCAGAGTGCAGATGTGTTCAAAGATCTTTCTCAAGTTCTCTTCTAATAGATGCAGTGTATCTGGCTTTATGTGGAGGTCTTTGATTTACTTGAACTTGAGCTTTGTAATAAGAATGGGTTAATTTGCATTTTTCTACATGCTAACCACCACTTAAGCCAGTATCATTTGTTAAATATGCTACATTTTTTCACTGGATCGTTTTAGCTTATTTGTCAAGGATTTTTGGGTCTTCACTTTTATTTCATTTATCTCTCTTTCTCTGTACCAGTAACATGCAATTTTTATCTCTGTTCTGTACTACAGCTTGTACCCAAGTATGGAGATTCCCCAAAATTTCTCTTATTGTTGAGAATAGTTTTCATTATCCTGTTTATTTGTTGTTGTTGTAGTTGTTGTTGTTTCTTGTTTCAAATGGGTTTAATAATTTTTCTTTCCATCTCTGTGGACAGAGTTGGAATTTGTAAGGGCATTGCAATGAATCTGTAAAGTCCATTTAGTAAGATGACCATTTTTACCATTAATCCTGCCAATACATGAGCATGGGAGATCTTTTCATCTTCTGAGATTTTCTTCAATTTTCTTCTTCAGACACTTGAAGTTCTTGTCATACAGATCCTTCAAATGCTAATGTAGGATTACACCAAGCATTTGTGACTATTGTGAATGGTGTTCTTTCCCTAATTTTGTTCTGAGCCCATTAGTTCTTTTAACTTTGATACTGCCTCTGTGCCCTCTGGTTATTCTGGATAAGAGTGTAACTATCTTGTTTATTTTCTCAAATAATCAGCTCTTGATTTTGTTGATTCTTTATATAGTTCTCTTTGTTTCTACCTGGTTCTTCTCAGCACTGAGTTTGATTATTTTCTGCAATGTATTCCTCTTAGATATGTTTATTTTTTTTCTAACATTTTCAGGTGTGTTGTTAAGCAGTTAGTCTCTCCAATTTCTATTTGGAAACCCTCAGAGCTATCAATTTTTCTCTTAATACTGTTTTATTATGTCCCATAAATTTGGCTATGTTGTATCTTCATTTTTATTAAATTCTAAAAAAGTCTGTAATTTCTTTCTATATTTTGTCTTAGACCAAGTTATCATTGAGTAGAGAGTTACTCTGCTTCTATGTTTATGTGGGCTTTCTGTTGTTTTTATTGAATACCAGCTTTAGTCTCTGCTCATCTAATAGGATGCAAAGGACCATTTCAATCTTCTTGTATCAGCTGAGGCTTGTTTTGTGACCAAATATACCTGGCCAATTTTGGAAAAGATAACATGATGTGGTGACAAGGAGGTATATTGTTTTGTTTTAGGATGCAATATTCTATAGATATCTGTTAAATCTATTTGGTTCATAACTTCTATTACTTTCACTGTGTCTCTGATTAGTTTCTGTTTCCATGATCTATCCAGTTGTGAGAGTTGGGTGTTGAAGTCTACCACTATTATGTGAAGTTAAATATATGCTTTGAATGTTAGTAAAATTTCTTTTCTCAGCATTTAGGGCAGAGATGTTCAAAATGAAAGTTCATCTTGGTAGATTTTTTTTTTGATTACTATGAAGTGTTTTTCTTCATTTATTGATAACTTTTTGCTGAAAGTCAATTTTACTTAACATTAGAATGGCTACTCCAGCTTGGTATTTTGGACCATTTGCTTGGAAAAATTTATACTCTGAGGTAGTATCTGTCTTTAACACTGAAGTATATTTCCTGCATGAAGCAAAATGCTGGTCTTTGTTGTACTTATCAGTCTGGAGTGGGGGGCGTTCCTGCTCTGCTCCTCTGGGAGAAGGTAGCTACTCCCTGCAGGTCCCAGGGAAGGCTGCTTCTGGTGAGTGCTCTGCCTGGCTCACAGGAGTTCAGGCTGGGAGGTGTGAGAACAAATCCCAGCGGGGTTCTGCCAGGCCTGTGAACTCTGGCAGGCCAATGCTCAGCTGGTTGCTGAGATTACAGCCCTGCTGGCCAGGGCTATAAACCCCTGCCTGACTATTAGAAAAGTGCAGAGCCTGTGATAAGGCTCTGGGATAAAGCATCCATGGAGGACAAAGGAGTCAAGACCAGAAAGGAGCCAGGAATGAGAAGGTTTCAATGTGTTTGTTTCTTTTTGGGTGCCTCTCTCCTTTGTTCTGTTCCTTTTAAATAGCCCAGGATCCAACTACCAGATTCCCATACATTTGCCTCTAAGATGGGCCATAGTTGTTGTTCTAATGCTACGTGTGTGTGTGTGTGTGTGTGTGTGTGTGTGTGTGTTTGTATATGTGTGTGTGTGTGTGTGTGAGAGAGAGAGAGAGAGAGAGAGAGAGAGAGAGAGAGAGAGAGAGAGAGAGAGAGAGAGAGAGAGAAAGAGAGAGCGAGCAGGGGAGGGACTTGTGGGGGTGGGGTTTGGGGCTTGCCTAGAGCCTTGTATATCTGCCCCATTGTGGTGCACCCAGGCAAAGTGGATTTGCAGTCCAGGAGCTCAGAAACCACCTGCCGGTTGACAGTAACTTGTCCTCAGGCCTTCGACCAAACTCGATCTCTCACATTTCCACTTTAGCCCTTCAAACCTACAGGTCCTGCTTACATATCCAAATTTTACTCTGTCTTTTTATAAAGGAATTGAGTCCATTGACGTTAAGAGATATTAAGTACCAGTGATGTTTGATCTTGTTATTCTTGTTATTTTTGTTGTTAAAGGTGGAATTATGTATTTGTGACTATATTTTGGGGGTTTGGTGACAATAGATTAATTTCTTTTTTTTTCCTTGGTTGCAGTTTCCCTCCTCATGTTGGAGTTTTTCCATCATCAATTATCCTTTTTATGGTTGGATTTCTGAAAAGATACTGTGTAAATATGTTTTTGCCATGCAATGTCTTGGTATCTTCATCTATGGTAATTGAGAGCTTGGTAGGATATAGTAGCTTTGGCTGAAGTGTGTTTTTGTAGTGGCTTCATGTCTTCTGACCATGATCTTCTGACTTTTAGAGTCTTCATTGAGGAGTCTTGTGTAATGCTATAAGCCTACCTTTATAAATTACTTGACATTTTCCTTACTGTCTTTACTATTCTTTGTTTTGGGGGAGGGGACATTTTGTGTTTTGATTATTATGTGAAAGGAGAAATTTTTCTGGTCCAATTTATTAGAGGTTCTGTAGGCCTCTTATATGTTGTGGTCAACTTTTTCTTTAGGTTTCAAAAGTTTTCTCCTACAATTTTGTTAAAGATGTTACTGGTCCTTTGATTTGGGAATCTTTGCTCTTTTATATGCCTATTATCTTTAGGTTTGGTTTTTTCATTGTGTTCTGGAAATTCTTGATGTTTTGGGTTAGGATCATTTTGCATTTTGCATTTTCTTGGACTGTTGTGTCAATGTTTTCTATGGTATCTTCTACACCTGAGATTCTCTCTGCTATCCCTTGTATTCTTTTAGTGATGCTTGCAACTATGACTCCTGATCTTGTTCCTAGGTTTTCTAGCTCCAGGGTTGTCTTCCTTTGTGATTCTTTTATTGTTTCTATTTCCATTTTTAGATCCTGCATAGTTTTGTTCCATTCCTTCACAAGTTTCATTGTGTCTTTCTACATTTCTTTAAGAGACTTATGTGCTTCCTCTTTAAGGGTTTCTACCTATTTACTGTTGTTCTCCTGCATTTCTTTAAGGGAGTTATTTATGTCCTTCTTAAAGTACTTTATTGAGACATGATTTTAAATCAGTCTTGTTTCTCCAGTGTGTTGGGTTTTCCAAGGCTTGTTGTGGTGGGAGAACTGGGTTCTGATACTCCCAAGTAACCTGAGCTTCTGTTGCTTATGCTCTTGCATTTGCCTATCACCATCTAGTTATCTCTGGTGTTAGTTGTTTTTGTTATATGTGACTGGAACTTTTTCATTCTATGAACCTGTGAGCCTGTGGACTTATGTGTATCCATTCCTGGGAGAGAAGTTCTCTCTGGGCTGGATTCAGTTGTAGATAGCTGTGGCTCAAGGTCAGCTCAGAGGGAGACTTTTAATGACTAGTTCTATTTCAGTAGGAGTTACAACTGTGTTCAAATTGTTTACTTGATTCTAATTTAACTTTAGTAAGTGGTAAGTGTTAAGAAAAAATACTCTTGTCTTTTAGATTTTTAAAATTTGTTGCAAATAAGTTTTTAAAGTATGTCTTTATGATTCTCTGGATTTCCTCTTTCTTTGTTGTTATACTCACCCCCTTTTCATTTCTGATTTTCAGTCTCTGCATTTTTGTTGATTTAGATAAGAATTTGTTTACCTTGTTGATTTTATTTGAAATACTGACTTTTTTCACTGATTTTTTTTTGTTTTATTGTCTTTGTTTAAATTTTACTTCCTTCAGTTCAATTTGATAATTTCTTGATTTGTTTTTTTTTTTTAAGCAAATTTGTGTGCTCTTGTGTTTGGGGTTAAAAATTAAAATGTGTTCTTGGTGAACTTTTAATTTGATGAGTATGTATTGTCCTTCCCTATATCTTGTGATTAGTTTTCATTTGACATCTTGTTTCTTAGAAAATGGCTAATCATCTTGCTTCTTAACTCCATATATTTGGGATACATTTTCTTCTGGTAATGAATATTTTTGATATTGGCTTGTGTTTTGTGGATTCAGCAGAAAGGATCCTGCTTTTGTATCCATTATTGCATTAGATTGTTTTTATTGTGTAGCTGAGTTATTAAGATATATTAATGACCAGTGACTCTTAATTTCTGTTATTATATTGTTATTGTTGGTGGTAGTGCTGCTACTAGTAGTAATCATAATAGCAGTATTCTGTTTCTCTTGTTTTTGCTGGTGTGAGATTATTTTCTTTGATTTCATTGCTGTAGTTAATCTTCTTGGGTTGGAGATTTTCTTCTAGTTCTTTTGGTAAGATTGGATTTGTGGACAGATACCATTCAAATTTGTCTTTTTTATAGAATATTTTGTTTTATCCATCTATGATGATTGAAAGTTTTTCTGGGTATAAAAGTCTGGGCTTGCATCTGTCACTATGAATTTGTAGCACAATTATCCATGCCCTTCCAGCTTTTACCTTCATAACTGAGAAGTCAAATATTGTTGTAATAAGTCTAGATTTATATGTTTTTCACCATTTCCCCTTGCAGCTTTTAATATTCCTTTCTATGGTCATTTTATTTTTATTTTGATTAATATATGCTGTTTTACTCAGGGTTTCTATTCCTGCACAAAACATGACCAAGAAGAAAGTTGGGGAGGAACGAGTTTATTTAGTTTAAACTTCCACACTGATGTTTATATCCAGAGAAAGTCAGGACTGTCAGGAAACAGTAGCTATTTCAAAGGACATGGAGGGATGTTACTTACTGGTTTTATCAGCTTTCTTATAGAACCCAGGTCTATAGCCCAGGGATGTGGCCACTTACAATGAGCCAGGGGCCAGGCCCTTGCACCTTTATTATTAATTTAGAATATAACTTACACCTAGATCTCTTAGAGACCTTTTCTCACCTGAGGCTACTTTCTCTGTGGTAACTCCACCTTGTTTCAAGTTGACACAAAACCACCCAGTACAAACAATAAGACTATTTTGTTTTCTGGTTGAATCTATTTGGTCTTCTGTGCTAGAAGCATAGCCACTGGGATGGGTTGCAATAAGAAAAGTTGGAAGAGAATGTCTTTGAGATCAGTTGGTGATAGAGTCAGAATAGAAAGTAAGACTACAGAAGATTTTCTGATACAGAGCTAAGTATGAGACTGGGGGACTGGACTGGGGGAAAAGGTGTAATGTAGTTCCACTGTCAGCCAAATTGTTTCCCTGACAGAACATGCCCTTGCAACCAGTGTGAGTGATCAGAGGTTAGAAGGGGAAGATCTGTTGGATACATAGGAGTTGTTAGCTGGATGATGAATAGCTTACACAGGTGTTTCACTGGAGAGCTGAAGATGAAAGTGCTGGTGCATTATATATTTATGATCATATGTCACTTAGTGAAATAAATAACACGTTTTTAATAGTGATATGCCATCATCATCATCATCATGAAAACATATTCGCCATGTTTTAGAAGTCTGTGCAGTCATAGTTAAATATATATTTGGACTATAATGATGGATTCTATAGCTCCTACAGCTTGTTACTCTATGTTATTTATTATAACACAATAACCACTTACATATGTATAAGAAATAATTCAGTGAACAAAAGTAAAAAAAGACTCAAGCAAAGACATTTACTGGTATGAGAAGTTTGCATCCTCAAACCATGCTAATCAGTACAAAAATACATTCTGTGCAGGATCTGTGAATTTCCTATTTGCAAGTAGACAGGAGAAAGGCATCATATCAAGAGAAAGTGTAGAAAATCATTTTTAATTATTTTTTTGTAAACTGTTTCTCCAAACTTTCTATGAAAGCTTAGTTAGATTATCTGTTTTTATGATCTCCAGGCCTCATGATGTGTGGTGGGTATTGGCTGGTTTTTGAAATTTCCAAGGCTATGAGAACTCTACTCTCCATGGAATCAAGACTCTCCAAAGAATCCACAAGTCCCATCTTTTCCATTCCAAGTCTTGAAAGAATGCTCAGATTATCAAGAGGGATGGGTTTTATTAACCTTCCTCTTACTGAAGTAGGCATAATGATAGAACTTAAAGTTTCAGGGGAAATGAGGGGAAATGTTAGGGGATTTAAAGGCATGAATACAAGATTTTATACAGTTAGTGACCATTCACATAAAGGCATTTTTCCAAAAATGCCAAATAATCCTAATTTGTAGGAAAATTGGGAAGGAGGTCAAAATTTGTTATTTAATGGACTTAATTTATTTTTCTAGAAGCTATTCTTCTCAACTATGTCCTAGCCACATAGTGGTAAGAGAGAGGTTGGAGATTAGTCATAAGAGAGAGTGGAATGTTTGGGGATTTTCTTGGGCCAGGTAAGAAGTACTAATATTGAAAAAAATGCTAGGGCAGGTAGATATTTAGGAGATGAGTATTGTCTGAGTTAGACTAAAATAGTAAGAAACAAGGTATTTCTTTTACAGTTCTCTCCTATAGTGGGGAAATCAGCACTCTACCACCGGGGCAGTACTTGAACCAGAAACAGAACCAGAAAAGTTGAAAGTAGAAGGTCCAGTGATACAAATGACTAAATTCTCATCTGTTGCTTTCCATTTGGGAAACAAAGTATCCATCTTTTTGGTAGTATATGTAGGTTTAGAGGGCCATATATAATAAGATTTATATTACATCAGTCAAATTAGAGTGGGTACATAGGATGTAATTTTGGGAACTGGGCTCTAGAGACAATTAGGAGGGCCAATTAGGACAGAGTTATTTCCCCTTGTTTTGGTTTCTTGAGTGGGCATTTGTGAAAAATTATTTTAAGAAGTTGTATACAATAATCCATAAATTTCTCTTTAAAAATTAAATTCTTTAGTATCTTGTCAGGTAAAAGGGAACCCTAACTATAATGTAATGTAGGCAGTAAAGAATGTAAGAAATATGATAAGGAGAAGTTGTATACTTTTTATTAAATGTTGGTTAGTTAAAGAGAGAATTTGATTGAAGTAGGTTTGGAAAGTATAGCATCCCAGAATGTATTTTCTCAGAAGCCCATTACTTATGACTATGATATTGTTCTACATAAGTCCAAGTGATTTGTCAAAGTTGTTGGAAGGGAAAATAATGAAAAGAGGGCCTAACAAATCTGAAATTACAAAGTGACTGCTAAATAAAAATGTAAAAAGTATTAAGTTTAAGGGTATATGAGAAATTAAATGGACCTTCAAAAGGACTAGTGAGAGAAGATTGGTCTAATCTAAATGCAATTTTATACATAATTTGGCTTGGAACTCTTTCATTATTCAATTTATGCCCTCTATCATTAGTGTGATCCATAGGAAATGTGTATGATCCACTTGATGCTTTAAAAAACATGGTTAGAGACTTCAAGATTTAAATAGTTAAGTTCAAAGCCACTGTTCAATCGAAAAGAACAGAAAAGGTCATATTTGGAAATTATATCTGTAATGACTTAGACACTTGTACAAGCTCTTTTGTTGGTGATAGAAAAGGTTTCAGTCCAACCTGCAAAGGCATCTACTAGGACAAGAAGATACCTAATCTTTTTGGATGGAGATACATATGTAAATATAGTTATAAGCTAGAAGCTGGGAGAAATCAACCACTCTTGGTAAACTATGAAAGGTAGAGGAAAGGAAGACTAGGTATACGTTGGTCTTATGCATAATGGAAAGGGTAGAGGGAGAGGTAAGCTATATATAGGTTCAGGAATGAGAGAGGTAAGTTAGTGAAGATAAGGAGGCATCAAAGTATAAAGTATCAAGATTTTTACATCCAAACATCAATGTAGGAAATTTATTCAGTGAAAGTAGATTATCTGAATTCAAACGTGGAATAGGGAAAGAAAGACTCTGTCATGTAGGAAGTGGGGAGGATGGTAAGAAGACCAACCTTGAAGACACTTGAACAGGATGAAATTGTTGCCTGCAGGTATTAAATGTGTTGTCCCTACCAAGAGTGACAACAGGAAGGCCAAACTCTGATTAGAGAAATGGGTGTGATAAAGTTTGTCTTTTGCCATTTGACATAGTAAACCTAGAGTCTATCCTTCATTTGGGTATATATGAAGTATAAATATTTGAAAGGCTTGGAGAGATATGCAGTTGACATCTTAGATAATCTAAGTTTAATTCTATTAAAGGATGAGTGGAGAAAAGTGGGGGTGGACATAGGTACTTCCAGCTTCTCCCTTGCTGCTAAAAAAATGGCTGTATTTTGAGATAGAATTGGAATCCAAATATTAAAAATGTTCATGAATCCTAAACAGCAGATAATTCTTGGTAGTAGGCTTATAAAAATCTTGAATAAGGGATGCATGGTAAGAAAGTATGAATCTTATTTTTGGAGTGAGGGTGATTCCTAGATAAGTTACTAAGTACGTGATTACCTAGCCATGTCCTTTTAGGCTTCATAGTTCCAGACAAATAGGGAGTTTTGTAAGGTAGAAGTCTAACAAGCACAATCAGTGTATTGTAGAGTAGATCACCTAACTCTAAGCAAGTGAACTCCGTGGAGCTTACAGAATTAAGAAATTCTCTTAGCCTGAATAATGCCATTTTGCATAGATCTAGGCCTAGATTTCTGTTTCCCTCAATAGAGGTCTTTTTCAAGAAACCAGGCGATCTCACTGTGGTCAGATAGCTAGCTGAGTAGAACGGTAACCCACGCAAGAGATCTTGTTTGGTAGAACATTCTGTTGCACCAGGGTAGTCCCCCACCCCTTGTAATTCTCCGTGTTTCTTTAAAAGAAATTGTTTTGGCACATAATAAACGAGGTCTTGGCTCTTTAACTTGTTCTCCTTCTTTGAGTCCCTTGTTCCCAATTGTCAGTTCCCTCCTCAGGTTTACTTTGAAGCCCCCGCGGCTTCTCTGCATCCAACATGAGGGCTGAGGAACAGGGATCCCGAGGAATGTCCCTCACCAGGAACAACCACGAATTCTAGGATCGCTATGAAGCTTGGAGACTCCACACTGTGATCACCACAGATCTACCCACCTGTGAGCCTGATCCGTCGTAAGGTAAGTAAGTATGTGAGAGCAGCACAATCATGGGACAAGCATTGAGTAAACCTGACTTATTCTTAAAGAGACTCAAGGAGTCCCTCAAGACAGGAGGAGCAGTTAAAGAAAAAGGATCTTAAAATTTTCTTGATTTTATCGGAGATGTCTGCCCATGGTTCCCCTGGGAGGGAACTATTAATGAAAAGAGAGGAAGCAGAGTGGGGAATTGTCCCCATACAGAGCCGGAAGCTTTTGCAGGCATTTCTGAAAAGAACCTATTTAAGGAACCTGCTTCCAAGAAACTCTGTGGAGGCATTTACCCCTCCCTTGAAATGCTAAAGTTACCCCTAAAGGATGGGCCCAGTGGGGGTCCTCTGCCCAAGGCAGCTGCCTCCTTGGAGGAGAAGGCTGACAGATATTTGGGATACAGAGTTTGTTGAAAACTTCAAGAAACAGCACAAAGTAATATCAAAAGCGCTTCATCTAAAAAGTGGACAAAAGATAAACTTTTGGGCCTCAGACCCTATGACTCCAGTTACAAACAAACACGTTCCCAACCCCCTACTCCCAGGCTTCTTGGCTCAAATTCAAAATGCAGGCACCAAGGTTTGCAAGCTACTTTCTCCTAAGGTACTGGCCACCACATCTTTGGCCAACCTCCAAGAACCTACCAAGCCTTAAATCAATTTATCAGCTACCTTACTGATGTGGCAGAGAGGCTTGTTGGGCAGCAGAGAAAATGAAAGAGTTTTCATAAAATATCTAGCTTTTGAGAATGCTAATTCATCACATAGATTGACAGATCTTGGGCTCCAGATAGCCCCAGACAAAATTCAATTAAAAGACCCTTATTTTTATCTAGGATTTGAACTCTGCCGTCAAACCATCATAACTACTCAAATATTCAATTAAAAATCGAACACTTATGAACCTTGAATGATTTTCAGAAACTCTTAGGGGGTATTACTTGGATTAGGCCTTCTCTTAAACTTACTACAGGGGAACTTAAGGCACTCTTTGATATTTTTAATGGTGACCCTAGTCCTTCTTCCCCGAGAATATTGAGCCCTATATCCAGAGAAACTTTAAAATTGGTTGAAAAGACTATCCAAAATCAAGGAGTTTCTTTCATTTCATATGATGGACCTCTTTTGTTTGTTTTATGTGCTACATCTTATACTCCCACCGGGGTATTTTGGCAGAATGTCCCTCTTCTTTGGGTACACCTTTCAGCCTCTCCTTCTGAAGTGCTTGCCCATTATCCTTCCTTAGTAGTTAAACTTGTTATTTTGTGATGAGAATGGAGCAGCCAAATTTTTGGGAAAATTCAGATACACTAATTGTTACTTATTCCAATGAGCAATTAAACTGGCTTTTCCAGACTGCAGATGAGTGGCCTGTAGCCTGCTTCTCCTTCCCTTGGATAATTGATAAACATTACCCCATTGATAAATTGCTTCAACTTGCCAAAATACATCCCTTTACTTTTCCAAAGTTACCTCCCACTGTCCATTGGCTGATGCCTGCTTGATATTTACAGATTGCCCCTCTAATGGGATTACAGTCTATGCTATAGATGGTAAAGTTATATCTTTTCAGCCCCGCATGTATGTCTTCCCAGCTTGTTGAACTTTTTGCACTTATAAAGTTTTTTTTTTTTTTCCAGTGGTTACCAAATTGTTCCTTTAATTTGTATATGGATAGTGCCTATGTGGCCCACTCTATTCCTATTCTGGAGATGGTCAGTTACATTAAACCTTCTACAAATGCTCCCCTGCCCTTTTTAATCTCCAAAGCTTAATTTTCTCTAGACATTATCCCCTTTTCATTGGCCATCTTAGAGCTCATTCTGACTTACCTGGCCTTTTTTCCAAGGGAAACACTTGTGCAAATGCTATTATTACCCAGCTGACTTTCCCCATACTAACTACTTCTGTTGACCAAGCAAAGAAAATTCATGTCTTACATCATTTAAATATTCAGACCCTCCTACTTCTTTGTAAGCTTATTCTCGAACAAGCACAACAAGTTGTTGAACACAGCCCAGCTTGTGTAACCCTGTTGCCCACAACTCATCTCAGATTTAATCCCCAAGGTCTGGTCCCTAAGGAGATCTGGTAAATGGATGTTACACATCATACAGAATTTGGCAAGCTTAAATATATTCATGTTACAACTGATACCTTTAGTGGGTTTATCTTTGCCTCCAAACAAGCCAGAGAGGCCACTAAAATTGTAATTCTTATGTATTGAGTTGCCTTTTTGTCATGGGTAAACCCAAAACAATTAGACCAATAATGGACCTGGCTACAATGGAATGAATTTCCAACAGTTCTGTACACAGCTCCACATCAAACATGTCACAGGTATTCCTCATTATGCCCAGGGCCAAGGCATTGTCAGGTATACACATGAAACCTTAAAAAATGCTTTTTAGAAATTAAAAATATATGAATTATACCCTATCAAAGGATCTCCTAGAAACTTCGTAAACCATGCAATGTTTATGCTCAATATTTTGACCCTAGATAAAGAAGGGAAATGAGCTACAGATGAATATTTTGCTATGATCATATGGAAAGATCCCCTTATGTTTAAATGGAATGGCCCTGACCCAGCCCTCATACAGTGCCAGGGATCGGTGTGTCGCGCGCCCCACGTCCCACCGGCAGGAAAAGGCATGCAACCACAGGATCCTTTTGCGAACAACCTTTATTGTACAGCACTCTGAGCAGGGGACTCCCTGAGCAGGGGACTCCCTGAGCAGGGGACTTCTCCACGTGGAACTTCTCTACGTGGGACTTCTCCTTGGGCAGGAGATCTCTCCACGTGGGACTTCTCTACATGGGACTTCTCCTGGTGCTTGCCTGGTGGGATCTCCCACGTGGGGGAGAAATGCACTGCTATATATGCCTAAGAGACTTGTGTTGCTACCTGATTGGTGCATCCTCCAGTAGCTCAGAGTGGGCTATGACGTATGTGGTTTTTCCGCTCTAAGTCTCTTGGCTGGGCAACAGCTCTGTTTGCTGAATCCTCGGCGGGAAGCTGGCGCCATCTATTGGCACCAACGGCTTCCTACATCGGTGTGTGTGTTTGTTTATGATACCAAAGAAGGTACAGCCAGATGGTCCCCAGAAAGATTACTAAAACTCAATCTATTTTAAACTCAATCTCCAGGAAATTTTTGAGGGGACATTAGGTATTGTGGCATAGAGGTAAAGAAACAAAGCTCTCTTAGATACATTTAGGAGTATGGTTGGCAGCAATTAATGGGTTGTCAGTATTCCATGTTATTATGATTATTTCTGGTAAAAACATAGAGTTGCTGGTGAGTATTTCACTGGAATGTGACGTATACTAAAGGAGAAAGATTTACATTATTCAACATTCTCATAATGAACAAAACTATATATATATATTTGTGTGTGTGTGTGTGTGTGTGTGTGAGGGAGAGAGAGAGAGAGAGAGAGAGAGAGAGAGAGAGAGAGAGAGAGAGAGAGAGAGAGAGAGAGAGAGAGATAAATTAGCTTACAGGTTGTCTGCTGGGTAATTACTCCAGCAATACCTATATCCTGATAGAAGGCTAACTCTATAGCAGATGAGATGTCCATGAGACAAAATGTCTCAGCAGTTCCAATCTGTTCTCAGGGAACTCCTAGGGAGTTTCTGGTGTGCTTAATCTATGTTGGAATCATGGAGTTGGTTCTAATGCCAGTGATTGGATGCCTCAATATCAGGATACATAAACTCACCATCAAGAATGAGGAAAGGTGGTGGACAAAAGGTTATTTTATCTATGTCCTTTTATGTGGGCTGCCTCCAGAAGGTATCGCCCAGATTTAGGGTTGGTCTTAATATGTCTAATGAGAAAATCAAGAATATTCATCACAGACATGCCCAGGTGCTTGGGCATTATTTGATTCCAGATATAGTCAAATTTAGTACCAAGATTAGTCATCAGAAATCCACCCCATACCATTCTAACACACAATCATTTCTCTTGAATTCATGTTTATTTTCCAAATAAAAACAATAACGAAGTCATAATTTTCCTAATTTGACATAACTATCACAAATAAAATTTCAAAAACATAATGTATTTTAGAATAGTGGGCAATCTTTTATGAAGAAACCTTAGTCCTTTAGTGTCTCATAACTTAAATATAAAAATAATCACTGGTATTATCTCAACCAATGATATAATGTATGTAACATAATATAAATGTATCATAAATTTGGAAAAAATAAATATCCACATAATATATGTGTTTATATGCAGGGACATTCTTTTTTTTTCATTTATTTTAAAATTTTATTGGTTGACTGTGAATGATTATAATAGCACTTCTGGGATGTGTCTGCATAATGCGTAGAAACATCAGTAAACCAGCAGTCCTTCTGCTTTTCTCCAGTCATTTTTAATAGGACATATCCCATAAGTCTATAGGTCAATATATAGAAGAGGAAAACATTGTAACAAGATTCAGAACTATAAGCATTTGCAAAACTTCATGTAATTTGCTTGTGCTTTCATGACCTGTTCAGGCTCATTCATGCAAATATCATTTCTGTTTTATAGTGGATTATGGCTGTGCACACCCTACCTTATGGCCTGTTGGGTCAGACAATACTTAGCCCCTGATGTATATCTCAGGTCACATGGTAACTTGGTGGTTTAGTAGCAAATGTTCTGTTTAATGAAGGCCCTGTCATAGGCCAAGAGCTGTTGCTCAGATAGAATGTTTGTTTGACGAATATGGTACAGCTTCAGCCCCACATTCCAAGGGTCTCTTCTGTGATTCAATTATCGGGGTCTACCAAATACTCCAAATAGTATACCTATCTTTTATTTTGTAGGATATTTCTTTATTTACATTTCAAGTGTTATCTACCTTGGCAACAAACACTCTTAACTGTTGAGACAGTCCTGAATTTTCTTTATTATTTCCCCCATCCTGGTAACCACGTGTGTGTGTATTTGTGTGTATTTGTGTGTGTGTGTGTGTGTGTGTGTGTGTGTGTGTCTGTGTGTGTTTGTGTGTGTGTGTGTGAAAATTTCCAGTCTCACTACTTCTACCATTCAGATTCCTGGGAGCAAATTCAAGAAATCAGACTTTGCATCAAGTGTCTCTTCCTACGTACACATCTTATCCACCCTGAATTTTTTTCAAAAAATATAATGAATAAAAATAGTATACTATGCATTAATTACAAAATGATTAGTGAATACATGAAAGGGTGGCAGTTGGTTTTTACCTCATCAATTATGAACTATATATAATTAAAAGTACTGTACTTTTGTATAAATGACAGATTTGTTTATATAAATATTATCATAATCAAATGAAACATGACTTGACATATATTATGATAGTTACAGTATCACAGTGAGACAAAGTTTATTTACCTCTTTTTAAATATCACAGAACCACCATGGTGTATTCACATTGCAATACTTTATGTTTACTCTATATATGAAAAACTTAATATATAAAGATTAAATGATTAATATGATGTCAAATATTTTCTTAAAGCTGAAAGAAAAAATGAGTATTACTTGAATTTCTACCAAACATTCTTTCAACACAATAAAACTTATGAAATATTTAAATCTTAGGTATTTCTGTTCTTTTATCAAGATAATGTTGACCTATATAGGTTTATATGCAGCATAATAAAACAGGTATGCTAGCTATTGTGACTACCTTTTGTAGAACATCATTTTTTGGGTAATTTTGTTGGCTAAAAAACTTTGGGAGTAGGGAGAATGGCATGAAAATAATGTAAAAAAATGCAAAGTCCTGAGGATGCTATTAAATCAACATTGTTAGACTTTTTATAGGAATTTTTGTTTTTAGCATTCTGTAACTTACTTCCAATGAACTACATCATATAATTTCCTCAAAATTATAGTAAGGTAGATAATATATTTACCTTAATTTAATGGAAAAGAAATCTAAGATATATGCCATAGCCAAGATCAACAAAATGGTAATATATTCTCTTATTATAGATTTTTAAACTTTAATTAGGTAGATATATGAATAGATGTATAGATATATAATCTTTCTGAGTTTTTGTAGTAAATGAAAGTTTATAAATTTATATTAACAATTATGGCATAAATATTCATAACTAATGGAGGATTAAAATATAGTTTTTATCATGCTTGTATCAATTAGATCCAGCCATAATACAGTCCTTATCTGAATAAGGACTCAAATAAGATGAAGTAAACTTAATTTAGTATAATTTGAGGCTCTTGGGAGTGAATTATTATTAAGTAAATCTAATCACTCCTTCATTTTGCCTGTTGAGTACTAGGCATGATTTTCTTCCAGTTATATCAGCTACCTAGCTATTGGTTGCCACTGACATGGATGCCACTTATTTACCCCAATCTTGCTATGCTTGCGGTTCATAGATGTTGTAGCTTGGTAGATGGTGTAATGACTTTCCTCCCTTTGTCAATAGTATAGTATTTACTGGGACCATGGAAGCCAGACCACAGGAAAGAGGATTTCAGGTCAGATTCAGATCAAAAATCCAAGTCCTATATGCTGTTTCTTTAGTAATAGGGGACAGAGTCCCAAAATTAAAAGGTGATCAAGGTCTACAATGATAAACTACACATTTTAAAAAATTAAACTTATTTTTTAACTTATTCTCTTTACATACTGTTCACAGTCCTCTCCTGGTCACCCCACAATGATTCATCCATCTTCCAACCTTCATCTCCTTCTCCTGTGAGTGGGTGGGGCTCCTTCTTAAGTATCCCTTTACCCTGGTACTTCAAGACACTGTGAGACTAGGTGCTTCCTCACCCCTTGAAGCCAGAACATATCCCACACATAGCCAAAAGCTTTGGGAATAATCATCATTCCAGTTATTTGGGAACTACATGAAGACCAAGTTGTATGTCTGCTACATAGGTGCAGAAAGGCCTAGGTCTAGCCTGTGTGTGTTCTTTGGTTGGTGAGAACTCCAAACTCTGAGAACTCCAATGGTCCAGGTTATTTGATTGTGTTTGTCTGCCTGTGGAATTCATATCCCTGTAGGAGCCACAATCCTTCTTCCTATTCTTCCATAAGAGTCTCCAAGCTCCATTCACTGTTTGGTTGTAGGAGGTCTGCATCTATATGAGTCAGCTGCTGGGTGAAACCTCTCAGAAGAAAATATCTCCCTGTCTGTAAGAAAAACAGTGTATCCTTAATAGAGTTAGGGATTAGTGCTTGACCCTGGGATGGGTCTAAATTTGGGCTGGTTATTTGTGGGCCATTCCCTCTGTCTCTGCTGCATCTCCCATTACTGCATTTCTTGAAGACAGGATTAATTTTGATTTAAAAGTTTCATGGCTGGGTTGGTGTCTCTCTTTCTCCACTTGGCTTCCTGCATGACTACGGGAGGTAGCCTCTTCAGGTTCCACATCCCCAATGTAGTGAGTCACAGCTAAGGTCACCCCCATTTATTGTTGGTCACTTCCCTTATCCCGGGTCTCTGTCTTGCCCTGGAGATGCCTCCCACCTCTTCACCCCCATCACTTACTTAAAGAATTCTGTTTATTTTTTTTTTTATGATGGTACTAAAATTATTTATTTGAAGAAATGGTACAAATTAAAGAACTTAAGCAGATGTTTTGGTGCAACTTATAGAAAAGATAAAGGCAGCCTGACATTCATACACTGCCTCAGTGACCAGTAAAGTCACAAGGCTTTGGGAAAGTTAGCTTAGTTCTCATCACTGCGCCCCAGGGTGTGCTTGTCAAAGAGATATTCTGCCATACCAGACTCAGGGGCTCCCATCTTGTGTAAGTTGGTCACGTGATCACCCAGTTCTTTAATGGATTTCACCTGTTCATTCAGGTAATGTGTCTCAGTGAAGTCACATAAGTGGGGATCATTCTTGTCAGTAGCCAGTTTGTGATGTTCCAGTAGTGACTGATTCACACTCGTTTCCAAGTGCAGTGCACACTCCATTGTGTTCAGCTGGCTTTCCCAGCCACCACGGCCGGTTTCTTTATATCCTGCACCTCCTTGGTTCTGCAGCTTCATCAGTTACTCAGTGTGTTCCCTCTCCTCATGAGATTGGTGGAGGAAGTATTTGGCAAAGTTCTCCAGAGCCACATCATCCTGGTCAAAATAACATGACATAGACAGATAGACGGAGGAGACATGCAGCTCCAGGTTGATCTGGTGGTTGATGGAATAGTTTCAAAGCCATCTAGCCATCTCTTCTGTTCTTCCTCACACCTGATCCTGGATAACTGGTACTGGAATTTCTTTGTGGAACATTGTCAACCCAAGTGTATGGGTTATTTTTTTGTTTGTTTGTTTGTGTGTGGGGGGGGGGTTCATTCTTTGGTTAGTGATTCACAGTGGCTGGGACATATAATCTATAGCACAACTCCCAAACTTATGGCTCAGGCAACATCACAGAAAAAGATTTGGAAGAAATTTTAAGAGCCTGGATACCAGGAAATATATTGTGAAAGAGTCTTGCCTAAAAATGGTTTTACAAACAAGCCATGAACAATGGCAATATCAATTGACATTCTAACATTAATGGGAGAAATTTAGAGGCTCAGCCATAGAAAAAGAATTACAGCCATGTAATGACTGCTGAGATAAAGAGATTAATCTCTCCCAGGTATGTGCTCCCTTATTGGTTGTCTAATGCAGAGTGGTCAGTCTTAAAATTATATGTGTACAAAATATGTGCTCAGAAGGTTACACACACACACATACACACATACATACACACACACACACACACACACACACACACACACACACACACACACACACATACTCCCCTGCACGAATGGACAAAAGAAAAGTAGCTGTCAAATTCATTGGTGACAGAAATAGGTGAGTTCAGGAAGAAAATAGAAGGGGGAAAACTGATATAATTTTATTTCAGTTACAATATATAAAAGTAGCATGTATTGTTTACAGTTTTTCTGATGTTTGGAAGTTCAAAAACACCTGCTATATAAAACTGATGAATCAAAGTTGCAGAGTGGAAAAAAGATTCTCTAACAATTTACCCTTTTACCAATACTTTTCAGCCTTTGAAGAATTAGTCAAGAACATTTCTCCTCCCCAAGTCCATCTCTGATCCTTTCAGGAAATTATGGTGCTTGTCATGCAGTATATTTATTAATATTGCATCTGAAAAGTTTACAGAATACTTTTGAAATATGTTCTACTTACAGAGATTTAAATAATTATAAGATAATTTATTTCAAGAAACAGCACTAACAGATAAACTGTGCCAGGATTAAAATGATATAAGGATCTAACTCAACATAAACAATAGGACAGAAACCAGAACATGCTGAAAGCAGTGCAGATTGCATCCTAGACAGTTTTCCTTTGTAATGCCCCCTTCAGCTATTCCTTGATCAAACCTTCACAACTGTCACATGTCATTTGTTAACAGTTACTTTCATCATAAGGTTCTCTGTGACAGTGAATTAAAGCTAAACATTCTTTCATTCCATCAGTTCAATTCATGGTGGTCATATCTCTGACTCTAAGACAAAGTGTAAGGTGACCTCCAGGATACAAAAATCAATTCCACTATCCCCTAGGCAAACCTTTGAATAACTGTTCCTCCTTTTCAATTATCAAGGCACCATGCAATCCTAGCTTGACAAATGGACATTTTAAAGTTTAAATGTGATTGATTGTTTTCTTGCTTAAGTAAACATAGATTTGGTTCAAGTAATGAACTGTAAAGTGAGAGTCTACAAAAATGATAAATAAACTAGTTACTAAAAGACCCCCGGATTGGGGAAGCCCTTCAGTCTAGTACCAGGAGAACGCAAACCCAAGAACTAACAGAGAGCCTATCTTGCTGCAATCAGGCAAGAGGTTTATTAAAGGGGAGGGGGAAGGCCAGAGCTCTGGGGATGACACATATCTTATGCAGGAGATAGAGGGGTCGACCCGGAACTCAATTAGGGGCACATATTTATAGGGAAAATTACATAGGCAGTTAGCAACAAGCACATAACAATTTCATTGTTTCATTCAAATTGGCACACTCTGGCTGCTTTTGGATATGATTCAACTCTAGGCCACTCTGTTGTTGGGCACACTGACCTTTGTACTAATTTTTCTCAGGACTGCAGAGTCAGACCTTTTTGAGACCAGGTGGTCTGCGTCAGTACCCCATGTCAAAAGAGGTGTGAGACGGGATCAAGACACACATCATTCCGCTACTCCAACTCGGGGTTCTTCATAAATGTTGCTCAGTTCAAGATCTCCCTATAAACCTGTTGAACTCATTGCCTCCACTCAGAACCTGGTATACAGTACTAAACTTAAAGAAAATGCACCAATAGACTCATCTAGAGGTAGACAAACTTGTGAAGACTGTCTTGAAGTAAATTTCTTTTGTGCCAGATTTGAGTAGATAATTGTGTGCCATACCAAATAGCAAATGTATGTAAAAGGCAGAAAAAAAAATAAAACTGAGACATTCTAGAAAGTAGATTTTACAGAGACTAAGCCAAGAAGATATAGACCCTCATTTGTTGCCCAGATAAATCAGATATTAGCTCATTTCTTGGGGATCAATGAGAAATTGCATTGTGTATATAGATCCCAGAGTTCAGGACAGGTAGAGAGGATAAATAGAACTCTAAAAGAGACCTTGCCAAAATTGGCCTCAGAGACTGTTGGGGACGACTGTCCTGTTCTCCTCCCTTTGCCCTGTTCCATGTACAGAACACCCCGTCCCCCTTTGGCCTAACACCTTATGGGATCCTGTGTGGGTGATAACCACTGCTCACTGAGTAGGGTGGAGTGTATAATCCTGATGCTGTTCTTTCTAAACCTTTGTTTGCCTGCCAAAAGGCCCTTGATGTAATAAGTCATAAACCCTCGAAACAACTGAAAGAGGCCTGTGAGACTGAGACTGAGAGTCCAAATGTTCCCCACCAGTTCCAGGTTTGAGACACCATCCTGGTCCGATGTCATTGAATGGGAAACTAAAACCTCACTGGAAGGGGCCATATCTAGTGCTTTTGACAACTCCTAGCAGTTATATTGGGGCTTTTTAAAATTTTGCTTTTGCTTCTTACATTTATCAGAGAAAACGTGCAGTGCAGATTTTAATGCTTTGCCAGCAATATCATGCATTTAGAGACTCCAAGGAGAGGGAGAGAGAGAAGTGACATATACAGAAAAAAGAGAGAAAAAATCCAATTCTGGGGTCTTTCATTACATTTATAATTTTATTCATGAATATTCACTAATAACTACTATATCACAAAATGTATAGTATGATTATTCAATTTACTTTTTCTGTGTTGTCAGAATTTTACTAATCTGAAATTTAGATTTCTCTGAAAATTCATTATATTTATATAAGTATCAGAGTGAACATGTTTTATATTTATTAGAAGCATGAAGTCATATACTTAATTACCAAAGATTGGCATTGTATAATTATATCTCTAATCTAAGTCAATAATGACATTTTGATATATGTGAAAAATATATAACATATAGGCTTTGTTCATCTCCCTTCACTACTACCTACCTTATACCCTGTTTATCCCTCTTTTTCTCTCTTCCTTCCTCATTAATTCTGTCTCACAGTCTACTTTCTGCTTTCATGTTCTACACATATGTATACATGCATATGTATATATATATACATGTATATATAAGTATACATGAATAAGTATAGATTCTACATTTCTTAGAAATTATTGATAATTACTTTTCTCTGCTAGACTTGTTGGATTTTTGTTTGCTTTTTGCCTTCAGTATGTCAACATGTGTTAGATCTGTTCCTACCTCTTCATAAATTTAATCATGCTGGGATTTTGAATTGTATCTGAGTCCCTCTTTATAATTTTTAAGAATATAACGTGAATTTCTCCCCAAAATCCTATTTGTGTGCTTTAATATATGTGTCTGCATACGTTGACCCCATCATGTTTTCCTATAACGAAATAAACTCCATTAGTGTATATGAACTGGATAGAGAAATCTTAAATTTATTTGGGAAGTATTTAATTTCATTTGAAAAATGTATTTTATGTAGAATTTTTGAGCTCATTAGAAAAGTTCACTCATAGATTTCTTTTTCAGTTTTGTTCTTATCCACATTTTCAGTGTAGGCATTCATTGCTATAAACTTTCATTTTCAAAAAGTATTGTTGCTCTACACCAACACCAAAGGTTCTGAAAAGCTGTGCTTCATTTTTCTATTGATTCTATAAATATTTACACTTCTTTGATTTCTTCAATGATGTACTTACTATTCATTCAAAAGTGTGTTATTAAATCTCTGTGTGAATTGAAGTGTATAAGAGGAACAGAAATGTTGAATGAATATGTATGTGAATGTGTGTGTGGGGGGGGTTTGTTGTTAGGGGTAGCCCAACAGACCACTTTCACACATTTATAACCAATTGAAAATCTTTATTACAGCAATCATCTCAGTATTTCCATATATAGGTATGTTTCTGGGTGTTCAGAACCCATGAGCTGTCATCTTACTCGGCAGCTGCAGGGGGCTTCATAGAAATTATCTTGAAGCAAGCAGTTTTAACAGAAACTAAGATAAGTAGTTGGCTGGAGGGGCTTACAGACAAGCAGGCAGCTTAACTGACACTAAGGTAAGTTAGCTAAAACATCCAGATCCTAGAATATAATTGGTCCTAGAATTCTCCATCAAATCGATCAACTTCTACTTAAACCTAAAATGACCTAAGTTAAAGTGCCAAGATGGAGAAACCGCTGTATTTTCTTACCCTTTCAAAATTGTGTCTGTGTGTATGTAAAATGAAAAAAAAAATTTAATCAGCTCGCATTCATACAATAATTTAAGCAAGAGCACAGTGAAACAACTTCACTAGATATTTACACTGGTTTATTATAAATGAAACTGTCATGTGGCTATTTCTTCAGTAATAGAGAATAAACATAGGCATTCGGGAAGTACAAAGCTCCCATGGTTACCTCATTGAGGCAAAATGATAGTGACTCTGAAGACTATCTCCTGGGAGCAGTGAAAATCCAAGTTGAGGAGTGGGGCCTTTCAGGTTATAAAGCTGAGACCTGTAAACTAGAACAGCTTGGGAGCTAGAGTAGTGGGAAGGACATAGCAGATAAGTCATAAGAGCTTGATGGTCTTGATATGCATTGCAGATAAGAAATAATAGGGATCTAGATGTCCAGTTTGTTTGAGGTAAGGAGAGATAAGAAGTAATTGCTCTTCCAGGTAGATGGAAATGGAAATGGAGGAGTATACGGTTTATCTCTCTCCATCAGTAATTCTCTGTTTACCTTGTTAGAATTTTGCCCAAGATGAGCCCAGACTGTCATTTTCTGACATAGTCAATCACACTGCTTTTGTGTGTGTGTGCACATGTGGAGGAGAGAGAGACACAAGTAACAGCAGATGAGAATATAGCATGTGATCCATCCTTGTGACTAGGAATCTCAGGATTTGGGGAGTCCTTACAACAGCTATCTCACATTAAACACAACAATTCACTGATCCAGGTGTTTCAGCAGTCCCAAACTGCCATGGAAAATGTGGAAGGTTCTTGGAGAGCCAGTGGTATTCTACTCCATGAATGACTGAAGCCTGGAGATGCTGATGTTATTTCAGCAGTAGTGTATTTAGTATATGGCACTAAGTTAAACAAAGAAAACAAAACGTACAAAAAAAAAAATCTTTCTTCTAGAATACCCCCTTTCATCTAGGCTTCTATTGGAAGTTGTAGCCCACATGTACCGTGGATCTTCAAACATCAATTAAGGCAATCAGAAGAGTTTCTCGGTTACAACTTCTTTTAATGACTCTAATTTGTGGTAAATTTACATTAAAATCTATCATCCCAATCTCCAAGAGTGTGTGCAATATCTATTGTTTCTCTTTCTGTTGATTTCTAGCAGGACCCTATAAGATACAAATAGTCATTTCATTTATTTTGTGATCATTAAAGCTTACATTAGTTATTTTGAATGTATCTCAGGCTTTTTAAAGTTTTAGTCATACCCCTCCCAAATATAATAGCACTGGAAATTGGCATAAAATATACAAACTAGCACAGAAACTCTAGGGTCTAGAATCATGATTTTTTTATTCATATTGGCACTATCCTTGTTATTACCAAACAATACTAATTATGGGGTACATTTTGTGCTCAGAGATATATTGAGCCCTTTTATTTTATTAGCATATTAGCTATTACAATAGCTTAGTGCTATAGGCATTATCATTGTTGGCCCAGTTAAACAAATAAAAGCAGTTAGCAAATAGAAAATTACAAAATTTGAATTGATCTCCTCTACTAACTACCAAGAGTAAGTCATTTCCTGTTTCTGGGTCACATTATATTTCTCCAAAAGATTTAGAACATGAATATTTTCTATATAATGTATTTCCATTATAATATTTTATCTTACATTTTAAAATGATTCATTTTTCAAATCATGATTCAGGTTTGAAACTAAAGTTTTATTGGAAAATCTGTGCCTCATATACACTGTAGCAGTTTATCACTCACAACGGTCACATGTGAATTATTTCTAATAACAGAAATACCTGATGAAAAATGAGGCAAATTAGACATATTATAAGAGGGTGGACCATATAAATAAGAGGTGAAAGTTAGACATTTAATTGGAGAAACAAAGAATTATCCCAACAACTGCACAACTTCTTATCTCCTATGTGTAAAACCAGATTAGTACACAAAACTGCTAGCATTAATGTGGAGGAGGTAGATAGCACAACCAATTACATTTCATTTATTGTAGCCAGCACAGAAAGGTAGTACTTACAATGTTGAGGTTGCAAGTCAAACTGGTGCAGAGTAAAAATATCAGGCACATATCAAGAACAAATGTGATCTTAACACCAAATCAACTGAAATAAAGTATTACCACTCTTAGAAAGTAAATCCAGTTTTGGGTTCTAGGAAAAGTGAACATTCTAAAGGGGTATAGGCTGTGACAGTAATTCAATAATAATTGTTACTAAAATTATCTATCATGACATTCCCAGAAGGGTGCCTATGTGATCATCCATTTTCTTACAGAATACAAATTTTCCTCTTGTCTGTGAAATTATGGTATGACTGAAAACTACCAAAAAGATGAAGTGTTTGTAGCCATATGAAGTGTGAAGAGAGAAAGTTAAAAATAAACAGTCATTACTCATGTGAAATAAGTCTGATCTTCACTTTTATTTATTTTTTTGCTTCAAACTTTCTCCAGTGCCTTCAACCTAAGAAATGTTTGTGCTTTTTCCTGTGTGTATAATTTCTATAGTTTTAAGTGTTAGCTGATAATATATACTCTAGTGAGTTAGAATTCTGATTGTTTTCCAGTTTGTTTTTTGTTGAAATAGCTCTCACTATGCCAACCTGGCTGGTCTGAAATTTTTGAGGACATGATAGCCTAGAATTCACAGAAAAGTGGCTGCCTTTGCCTGACAAGAAATGGGATTAATTATGTGCAGCACCATATCAGGTTGTTGGTTTTCAATTTTTGATAGAAAATGTTCTATACCTTAAAGGGATTAACAGATATAGAAAATGATATATCTGTATCATCTTGGTAGTACCAAACTGCCTAGTACAAGCTTCTTGTTCCTCCTGTTGCAGGCATCAACTTTTCCCACGGTCTAGATGTTATCTTTAGAAAGCCAGCTGCATAACAATCTGGGATTTCTATTTGAGGGATTTGTGTTTACATCTACATTTATGTGACATCGTTCAGAAAATGAGGAAATGGATAGTCTCTCAATGAGTACTTAGTGCTTATTAAGGGCTTCATTTTTGAGCTACTGTAGCCACAACAAAAGCAAAGCTGCTAACATCAGAAAATTCATATCAATAAGAGTTTCAAATAAAATTATCTTAGAATTAGAAAGATTACCCACCATAACTCCATTAATATTAAGTATGTGAACAAACAGAAAAGTCCCAGTCAATTTCAAATTTTGAATAATATGAAATATGATCTAACAAAGAATAGTTGGACAATTGTCTTACTTAGGGTCACTAACTATTGTTATGATGGAACATCATGACTGAATGCACATTGGGGATGAAAGGATTAATTTGGCCTATACTTCCACACTGTAGTCCATTAGTGAAGTAAGTCAGAATAGAAAGTTAAACAAGGTAGGAATCTGGAAAAACCACAGATAGGTGCTGCTATAAGATGGTTCCTCAAGGTTTACTCAACCTTCTTCCTTATAGAACCTAAGACAACTCTCCCTGGAAAGGTATCACCCAAAGTGGGCTGAGCCGTCTCACATTAATCATTAATCAGAAAAATGCCCCATAAGCTTGCCTACAGCGCAATCTTATGGAGTAATTTTCTTAATAGAGTTTCCATCTTTTCAGACGACTTTTGCCAAGTTGACATAAAACTACCTGTCCCCTTGGGACCCACCTAGTTTCTTTCCATTAGGAATACAACTATGCTTACTTCAATGCTTCAGTTCACATAGTTTTGAAATGCTTTTTATAACTATTTAAAGATTTATTGTGCTATAGTTCATGAAGCATGTTAACGTACATACTGTCTCATGGCTACTGAATTTTTTCCCTTACAATTTTATTTTTTTAAAAAGTAAAGATACATGTACTGATTATTAAAAGCATTTTATCATAAATATATATGAATATATTTTGTCAGTACTTGATTTTTTAAAGGTATGATTCTAAGCCACGTTACAAAAGCGTCTTTAATCTACGTATAGCTGAATCAAAGAGTTTCTAAACTTTCCATGACATCTTGATAAATATACTTAGCCCAGTGCACTGTAGGATTTTTTGAATAGGAAAACAATGAGTGAATTGGTTCAAGAACTGAGTTAACATAAATACATCCTTCAACAATGATTTGTATTAGGAGAAATGATCTCAAGATTACTAGAATCATGATTATTCTTTTAGGTGGGAAAGTATTATAATGAAATAGTAATTATGTATGAAGCAGCATTGGATGGATCCTTAAAAGATAACTTTCCTTTTAAACCTGGGAAGAAGCATTTGGCCATATGGACTTAGAGAAGTATGAGACTTTCTGAGTGGAGCTGAGAAAGGACAGGTTCACAGAATATGGAAGGCACAGGACAGCTTAAGGAAGAAACAGATTAAGATGCTCCAAGGAGAGAGGAGAGGGAACTCCCAACATATAGGCCCAGGAGGAAACAAGGACAGGTAAAGCACATAGCTCTGAATTGGAGGATGAAAGGGAACGGGTTGCAATAATCACAGGTGAGACTATAGGAGGGACTATGTCCCCATTTGGGAGTGAAGAAAAAGCTCCATAAAAGAGCTGAGATAAGGTCTATAAAATGTCATGTTGACTAAAATTTCAATACGAGGCATCCCCAAGCAGAATGAAAAACAGTCTTGAGAAATTTTTACAAATATCAGAGAGGCATCCCTTTCCAAATGACTCAGGGTCCAGTAGAGAAAAGGTAGTAGCTTCCTGGCACAGTGCTGTGGCTTTTACGTTATTAACAGACAAAACAGGTAGCTGTGGAGTGGCACTTACCTAGTAGACAAGGAGAAATAAGTTGTTAAAGCAAGTAAAGGAGAAAAAGCTGTAGAGGTAGACTGGAAGATATTTTTAGGGAAATGGAGGCGTTTAATAGAGAGAAAGAATATCAGTATGGAAAGATTCCCAGGAGCCAGGGAAACATTTACAAAGCATTCAAGGGAACTCAGATGGAGACAGGGAGAAGCTGAAAATTTGGATTCTAGAATTTGGAGCCATATATGGCAGGTGGCAAAAGCCAGAAAAAACTAATGATTCATAAGTATCTTAGGAGAGTCAGATCAGCAGATAGGTTACAAGTGGTGAAGTTACTTGGAAGGAAACTCATTTGTGACACTCCTAAATTTTGGCATCAGATGAATGATAAAAAAATAAATAAATAAAGGAAGATATTGCTGCTCCTAATGAGTTGAAGGTAGTATTATAGATATGAGAGAGCACATGCAGAGCCATCTGGAAGGGTTTAGAGTTAAACTGGCCATGAGAAGTGAGGTGTAGAGGAGAGGAAGAAAGGAAGAGAGAAGCCCTAGGCCAGAAGCTATCTGAGAACAGGAGATCAACAGACCATCATTGCCAAAATGGCTGAAATTATATAGGGAAAAGTAGCTGTGAGAAAGGCAGACCAATCTTTGGGATGAAGAGTTTAGGTTAGGAGGTAGGGTATGCTAGCCAGTTTGACTTTGTAACTGATCAAGGCTAGGTGTGACAGGTGGCTAGATTATGAACTGATATGCTAAAAGACACCTCTGTTTGACCTTTAATCCTAGGTTTGAAAGCCAATAAAGAGTAACTTAAAGTAAGAGTAAGAGAGCTAGCTATTTTAGTCAGAATGCAGGCACGTTGAGGAACAGGAGCAAAGCTAAATCAACAAAACTTTATAGAAACACTCTGGAAATAGAAATTAACTGATCTTTATATATGTTCTGGGGATGTTGGGAAATTCATGTGTTTTAGTTCAACAAAGTCTAGCGAGAAAGACTCTGGGGAAGCCAACTACCAGGTAGGACTACAAATTAGGAGATATTTAAAACCACAGATCAGTTTCTTAATTTTTGAAAAGAGAAATGGGATGGGAGTAGGATAATATCTATAGCAGAATGTGACCTTATTTCTTCATGCTGTTGATCGGGATCTGGCTTCTTAGCAAAATAAGTATCTTAAAGGGCAGACTCATGATCTACCAATTTTTCATTAAATGTATCAAATATTTCATGCAATGCCCTATACAAAACCTAAGGAGTATTTTTTAAATAGTTGACTCTTCTTGTTATGTGACATCTCTTTAATATTTATAGCTTAGCTTTACATTTGTAGGAATATTTTTTTCACCTTCCCATTGTCTCTAATTTTTAACACATAATCTCTAATAAAATATGTAATATTGAAAATGTACTGTGAACTGGTTTGGCTAGAAAACATTGACTTGTCACTTGGAACTACAAGGTATTGAAAGATGTATAAAAACATGGCATCTGTGTATTCACTGAGTTTGGCTCTCTTTTACTTTAGTCAAAAGCACAGAAACTAGTCATTATGTTTGACTTTTGCTCATGACTCCTCTTGATGAGATTGTTATTATTACTATGGGGATCCCATCTAATATCCAAATAATCGAGGATTAAAAAATTAATTGTGTTGACAATATGATAAGGAGAATCATAATATTTTATTACTACATCCTGCTGACCCTGGGGCATCATTGTCCAAGGAAGCTGGAAATGTGGCCCAGGCAGGGAGGAGCACACTCTTTCCCTCCTTTTACAGTTTTGTTGAGCCATAAGGGGTGAGAGAAGAACAAGGTTCATTAGAATAGTCTATGAGTCTGAACCACCTATTGTTATCCACTTTGGAAACTTCTAGAATGTAGAAGCTTGGACTTATTTGAAATTCTATCAGAAGCACCTGGGGGTATTGAATTTGGAGCAGATTATTCTTTAGTTGATTGGAAATCTGCTGGGACAAATATGGATTTGGAATGAAAGGTTATGTTAAAAATTAGAGAATTTTTTAAAATCTTGGGTGTATATATGACACTGTCAGGTTCATAGTACTCGCAGTTGGGAGAAGGTATTCAAGACTAGGGGTAAAATAGATCCCACCCTCAGAAATAGGCAGAATAGGCAAGTGGGAAAACAGGCCAGCCGCTGATTGACAGTACTTATCTGGAGTACATTTGAGCAGTGGGAACTGGATCCAAGTCAATCCCCTGAAGCTTAGAAGATTATTTTTTTATGTTTAAGAAAGAGATTTAAAATGAACATAAATATGTTTGCATTGCCACTGTTTGTAATCTGTGCTGAAATTCATATTGTAGAAGAAATGGTAGGATTACAACTTTTAATCACAGTGAACACCTGGAAAGCCCAAAATAATGTTAAATGCCTCTAAGTTTACTTCCTTTCACTGTCTGGGCCAGGTACACTGCTTTTGTTTTTGTTTTTGTTTTGTTTATCAGCTGGAGACATAGTAGCTCTAAGAATGTGACACTTAGTGGTCTGAGTTTTATATAAAAAGTGAAGGCAGCTGAAATCTGGTTGGATAAGCTGTTATGTTTGTTGCTGTTAAAGCTATATACAATCAGTCAATAAATATTATCAGATATCTGAGAAGGATAAATTATAGCAGGAGGTAAAATTCAAATAGTATACATATATATATTGATTAAGATGAGATATACCACCCAGATGGTTGTCAGAGTTTCCTGTGGTGTAAATGGCTTCATTAGCAGCAAGGGTCAAATTCCTGAGGTCACACACAGGACATTTAATCTTCAGCTGTCATAAAGCAGCATCAGTGTTTGGCTGCCAGACTCAGGTCTGAGAGATTTTCCTGTGGAGAAGGAATGTGGGGAACTGCCCTTACTTTGGGGAGACAGAGTATGTCCATCAAACCAAAAATATCCACAATTAGGCAGAGCCCTGGCAATAGGCATGGAATGAGACAGTTTTTCCAAGTACTTAGTGGTATCACCATTCATGTGGTTTTTGCACAAGCTATTAATCCTCTTTGGAGACCTTAGGGTTCCTGCTAGGATATGACATGTCTGTCTCTTATGGAAACCATCTTTACTAAATATTTAAATGTCATATTAAGCAGAACTCTAAAGAGTTTCAGAATCATCTATGTATTAAATATGTATTATTTAGTTACTTGATTTTGACTTAATCTTGAAGACACATTAACTTTGTATCTTGATTATATTTAATAGTTTGATAAAGTAGTATCTTATATAAGATTAGGAATTTACAGATTTATCCTTGATAAATTAGAACCTTATTTTTTGAGTTAAAATTTAATTAAAGGTACTTTGGTATAAAAATAAGATTTTAAATCACAAATTCAGTAACTTTAAACCATAAATTCAGTCTATAGTCAGACTTGCAACTTTCCTGGTCTTTTTATAGTATATGATTATATTATAATACACTTTTTCTCTGACTTAGTTTGTATAAATAGCTAAATTTTAACCACGTAGGCAAAAACAAAAGAGCTAGACAAATGGGACTCTGAATCTGAGTAAAGCTTAGGAATTTATAATTCTTATTTATTTTATCTATCTAGAAGCCCAGTGTTGAGCAGTTATTAAAGACATAGTAGTTAAACATACACCTCTAAGTTAGTTTCTGTTAACCTGACTATGCCTTTATGACCTTAGTAATTTTTTATACAAAAATCTACCCTAATTTAAAATATTTTTTGAATCTTGTTCTTGCTTCCTTGGTCTAAAAAGTGATAAAATATTAAACTAAGGGCTAAGTAGGAGTGAGAAGTTTGATGAGTGTTACTTTAGTTGGTTTATACCATATAGTCATATTAATCAAGATGACTCTCAAGTCACATGTACCATTGAACTTAGTAAAGATGGCTGCCAACCATGTGGCTATTATTTAAAATATCTTTCTTTGTAGATTTATTTTTTAAACAATAGTTAAATCTAAGTTGCATACACAGTATTATATATATATATATATATATATATATATATATATATATATATATATACATACATACACATATATTTTTTAAATAATCAAACTTTTTATAATAACTCTAATTTGAAAATGGCACATTCCTGGACAGATCATATTAAGTTCTCACAAGCACAGTTCTCATTTTGGGAGATCTTTATTGAAAGAAGGGAAGGATAGAGGAAGATAGAGAGAGACCTTTGGTTTGGGTTCTGTGTCTTTTATCCCAGCCATGATGTAAGTAATAGAGGTGGTGAGGCAGGTGATAGAGGGGTGTGCTACAGTTACCATTGCAATGGACACAGGAGAGTCCTATTGCCTAGGAATGATGTCATTCCTGGATGCAGAGGCTTGCTGTAAACTTCTGATGCTAACAACAAGATTTAAGCCAAATTTTTGTAACAGATTTATAGACATTTTATCCATACCCAAATGAACTTAAAAATGCCTAGATAGAGTTTACATCATAGTCTTAAGGATATTTCTCAGAAATCAGAGCACATAGAAATAATAGTGATAAAATATTTCTAAGACTAGGAGGTAGCAAAAGTATAGAGTAGAACAAGTTTAGATGTAAGAGATTTGGGAATGATTTTTGTGAAGTGTCAGAAGCTGTTACCATATGAGAGAAATTGAAAATGAAGTGGGCCAAACTTTGGCCATTGATGTGCACTGAGGTCAGGCTGGTTGTAGTCCAGGAAGGAAGAAGAGAGGATCAACAATGAAAATCTGCTAGAAGGAATTTCTATATGCTCCAATAGGGAGCTAAGTATAGGTGGCTCAGAAAGGGCTCAGTGGAGCTTGTAGAGGAGCTCCATCTGAGGGAGGAAAGCCCTAGGAATGTTTAAGGAAGTGCCAGAGCAGGCAGCTCCTAGTATGGAGAGAAAACTTTAGGTGACAGCTGAGACTAGAAGCTGCAATACAGTCTGTGAGTTGTTTCTGGGGGAGTGCAAGCCTCTGGGGTTAGCATCCAACTCACAGACTGTATGACGTCCAAGAAATAAAGAAAACAAAACAAAACAAAAAATATTTACAAAACAAGAAAACTTTAACTATTTCCATGTTACATTTTGTTTTACATGTACTTTATGCTCATTGTAACTATTAAGTTTTCAAGGCATACTAACAAACCTTGAAAAAAATCAAGTACTGACTAAAAAAATATATTCATATAGTTTTATGTAAAAATTATGTTAAAATCTGAAAAAAGTACTGACATGTATAATTTTAAGCAAAAAAATGTTTAAAATCGGTACATTTATCTTTGTTTTGTAAAATAAAGTTGTTTTAAAAAAAAAGAAGCTGCAATACAATAGGTGGGGATAGAGAGGTTGCTTAGTAGGACTATAGGCTCCTAGGAAGAATTGAGCCGAAGTAGATGATAGGGCTACTGTATCATTGTGAAAAGAATTTCTACCCAGGGCATCTCAAAGTAGAATAAGTAACTTGTCAAAGAGAAAAAATGTTTGAAATTACAAAAGTGCCCCTTTCAATGTGACTGGGTCCCAAAGAGCATGAGAGGAGCTTCTTGATGGTGTGGCTTTTGTAGTAGTAGTAGAAAAAAAACAGGCAGCTCAGGGTGACATTTATCCATTAGAGAGAGATGAGAGAACAGGGGGAAAGGCAGACAATTTTCTTAGTAGAGATACACAAAAAGGTGTAACAGGCAAGAACCAAGAGACCTAAGGGCCAAGGCAGATAGATGCCTTTGGGGAGCCAGAGAGACACTTATGGATTGGTGATGCACAGCAGATAGAATAAAGAACCAACTTAAAAACTGAACTCTAAAATTTGGATTGACACCAAACATGTTGGTTGTAGAAGGCAGCAGAAACAATGGATTCCCACATACCTGAGGAATACTAATATCACTGCTTGGTTCAGAGAGGCTGTTTTCCTTCCAAGGAAATTTATATGAGGCAATCTGGAAGTTGTAGTGCCAGGCAAATAGAAAAAGGCATTAAAAAAGAGAACATGACTGTTCGTAGGTATAGTGGAAAAGAGCTTATTGTAGAAAAAAAGAAGAATATAGCTATAGGCAGAGACTTCTGGGAGATCCAAAGTGAACATGACCCCGGGGCTGAGTGTTGTGAAGAGAGCTGAGAAGGGATAGGGGAGAGCCAGGAGACCAGGACATCAAGAGGCCAGAAGGGTAAAAAGTAGGCCAAGAGTCAGAAAACCAAAAAGGCTAGATTATATAGGATAGTGCTGCTAGAGAAGAGCAGCCCAGCCACCAGGCTAGAGAAGTTTAGGGTAGAGGGTAGAGTATACCAGCCATACTCTGTAATAGGCAGTGACTGAAGGATTCTGGAAGAATCCTGTGACCAGGTCTGTTTTCATATATTCAATAGGCACCTCATTTAGTCACTTTCTCTGAGACTGAGACTTAACAATAGACAGGAAACTTCCAGGTGTGCGCCAGCTTCATGTTGCTGTTATATAACTGAAATATGTGATGTATGGAGAGGAAGGGTCTTCTCTTGGTGGGTACTCAAGAGGAGAATTCAACTATAGCCTATATATATATATATATATGAGTATCTAGGGGACTTCAGGGGCTAACAATTCCAAAATAATAATCTGTTACAGACACAGGGCTTTTTTATTTGTTGACCTGTGTTGTCTACTAGTGGCATTATCTCCTAATTATGGGGTAATTCTATTTAAACTCCAGCTATATGTGTTTATGTAAACATTTTAAGAAGTTTCTATAATAGTGAGTTTCTATATGGCATTAGAAATATATTTAGTGTTAGTTATTCTTTCTAACATTTACTCTTCTACCCTACCTTATATCTTTCATTTCATTTTTACCTGTTCCATCATTCCCCCTTTATACATTTATTTTTAATTTTATTGAAAATAGATTTTTTTCTCATGCAATACATCCTGACCACAGGTTCCCCTTCCTCCACTCCTCCAAGACCCTCCCAGATACTCCTCTCGCCCAGATCCACTACCCATTCATTCCCCTCAAGATAAGAGATGGGCTAAAAGAGATAACAACTGAGCACACTAAAACAGGTTACAACAAAATGAGGCATATGCCCTCACAGAGAGAATAGACAAGGCAACTCTGTATGAAGAAAAGAGTCTCAGTAGCAGATAAAATAGTCAAAGGCACAACTATTCCCACTCTTAGAAGTTCCACAAAAACACCAAGATAACAGTCATAACATATATGCAGAGGACCTGGTCAAGATGCATGCCAACCTCATGCTTGCTACTTCAATCTCTGAGTTTATATGAACACTGTTTATTTGATTCAGTGAGCCATGTTCTCTCAATGTCCTCCATCCCATCTTACTCCTGCAGTCTTTCCCCACTCCTTCAATAGGTTCCCCAAGCTCCAATGTGAAAAACCCAAGGAAGAACTCCAACTTGCACTCTCCCTGCATAATGTGTGGCTGTGGAGCTCTGCATCCACTCCAATATATAGCCAGAGGAAGCCATGCTGGTGACAACTGGACAAGAAATTATGAGTAATTAAAGAATATTATTTCATTGATATTTTTCCAGCCTTGTTTGGTTCTACCCTAGTCCTCTAGGCTGTCCTGTTTATGGTTCTTGGCCATTCAGGATTTATAGGGCAGGGCTCCCTCTTATGTTGTGTGTCTTGACCTACACCAGACATTGGTTGTCCACTTACACATGTTCTGTACCACCATTGCCCCAGCATATCTTGTAGGCAGGATGGATTGAAGGGTGAGGGAAATATGGCTTTGTTGATGTTGATCTTTCTCTTTCTGCAGCCTACAGTGTACCTTCTAGTGTCAAAAGGCTAAAATGTAGGGGTAAAGTCTCAATACAGGCACCAGCTCAACTTTTCTATGTTCAATGTGTTGTGCAGATGTTGTACCTTTCAGTGGTGTACTTGGGGTCGTTTTTCCCTAGCATGAGCCTCAGTTAACAACTCATCTGAATTCAATTCATTTCCACAACTGGAAGCCATGCTTGAGTACAAAAGATGGCTACTGCAGACTCTATACACTCCCTTATTAAAAGTCATCACTAGGGTCACCTTCATTGTTTCTAGGAACTTTCCATTGCACTGTGTTTCTGCACTACGTTTTCACAACATCTCCCAAATTCTTCCAATTTCAGCTCTCTCTCCCCTTTAGACCTATGTACCACTGAATCCTTTCTTTATTCCCTGACCCTCACAAAAGGATGCTTGGTCTCTATGGTAATTCTAAATGGCAATACACATCTCGAGATTAAAGCTAGCATCCACAAATGAAAGAAAACTGGATATTTGTGTGTCTAGTCTATGTTATCTACATGCAATGACTGTTTTTAGTCTTATCCACTTACCTGAGAATTTCATTTTTCTTAACAGCTGAACATTTTTATTATATATTTGTCAGTTGCTGGACATTCTTTCTCTACTTTAGTGAATATAATGGCAGTAAATATGAAAGAACATAGTTCCATAGTTGGATATGGAGTCTTTTTTGGAATCTATCATAAAGTTATACATCTAAATCATGTCATAGAGCTATATGCAGTTTGTGGATAACTACCACACTGATTCTCACTGATTCCACTTCTCTCAGCAGTGAATAAGTTTTCTACTTTCCCTATAGCCATGTCAGCATATGACATTTTTTACTGATTTTCTCTCAGGCATGTTGAGTAGGGTGAAATGCAATCTGGAAGTAGTTTTAATTTGCATTTTCCTTAGGGATAGGTTTTAAACATTACAAATAAAAATCTCCAACCTGACTCCCAAAGCTCCCAGGGACTAAACCAACAACCAAAAAGTACACATGGAGGGACCATGGTTCCAGCCACATATGTAGCAGAGGATGGCCATATCTGACATCAGTGGGAGGGTAGGCCTTTGGTCCTGTGAAGGCTCAATGCCTTGTTGTAAGGGAATGTCAGGGCAGTAAGGCAGGAATGGGTATGTGAGTGGGGGAGCACCTTCATAGAGGTAGAGAGAGAAGGGATGGAATGGGGGTTTAGAGAGGGGAAACCAGGAAAGGAGATAGCATTCTAAATGTAAATTTAAGAACAATGAAAAAAAAGATTTTAGCCATTGGTAAAACATCATTTGAGAACTGTCTGTTTAGTTTCATGTTGCATTTTAATGGGTTATTTTTTTAATGTTTAGGTTTTTTTTGTTTGTTTTTTGTATTTTTTTATTTCTTAATGATGTTTTAAATATTGGACCACAGAAGCTTGTTTGAACATGTACAAATCTAACCAGAAACAGTAGGAGAATCTACAAGGGTCTTTTTAATTGTTAGTCTTTGCTTTCAGTTCCCAAAGGTTCTATACCAAAAAGTAGTATTTCTAAGATTTAGAATAATAACATCAATATTACAGCAAGTTTAACTCAGAAATATTATTAATATTTTGCTTGCTTGCTTGTTTGTTTTCTAAGTCAGGAGTCAGATAGTTTTGCAGCTGAAGAATAAAAATCAAGCCTCTGTTTTATATAATAGAGTTGAGGATATACATATATATTCAAATATATATTCACACACAATGGACAGTGTACTACATAAATACATTGATTAAAGATTGGGTAAATTCAAGTTACTTTCCTTATAAAAAGTAGAGCATGAATGCCTACTTTATCTTGACGATTTTTACTGGTATGATTATAGATTTGACTAGCATACTCAAGTCCCCAAAAATAGATCTACAACCTTAATTTGGATTTGATGTGGAACCTTGACTTGTACTTCATTGTACTCTTGTGTTTTAAGGTCTTGTACATGAGTTTAGTATTTTCCTCTCTATATTTTGTGCAACAAAGCATGGATCATAGTGGTGAAAATTTATAAACTGGAAAAAAGATGAAAAGAGGACTTGAGGTATCTACCGTCCAGCTTCTAAGACCAAGAAGAATGAGTGCACCAAGAATATAATATGGTATTTAAATCTAAATTATTTCTAATTATTTTTTGAGATTGTAATTACATCATATTCCACTTCCACTTATATTCTTCAAACCGCATTATACAACCTTCATTGCTCTTTTTCAAAATCATAGGGATTTTTCATGAATTGTTTTTACATAAGAGTGTATGTGTATTCCTAAATACACAAATACTACTTACTCCATTTGTATACTGAAATCATATCCTTGTTTTCCCTAATTGTTCCTTCTTCCATGTGAGGATACAGAAAGAAGTACCACATATAAATTTTGTGTATCCCCACAAGCATTAAAATCTGCTAGTAACATCATAAGAGACTCCCCCATCTTCAGAACTATGACAAATGAATTTATATTATTTGTCAGTTGCCCAGTTTTTCAATGGCAGCTCCCATTTGTGGAAAGCATTTATAGAAAAGAAACAAAATCTTGTCTATTCAGTACCTGAATGAAATCTATCTGTGATAATTCCTGCTTAATTCAGAGTATCCAAAAGGCCAAGTTCAAAAGTAACTAGGACAAAAGCTGGAATAGGACTGAAAATGCCTCTAAGTACTTCATGAAGTTAATAATTCATTGATGGAGAATACACAAGCTTATTTCAGAATTAACAATAAATTTCCTTTTAGGAATTCAAGAATGGAGGGTTTGGAACTTTAAAACTGGTAAACACTCAACATGCTGCAGATGTGGTAATAAGAGAGGTTGCAGGATTTTGAATGAGACAGGCTCACAGAAGGTAATGCCAGAAGGGCATTTCAAGACTGTTACTATGGTAACCTATTTATCTCTTACCATTTGATGTGAACAAGTCTGACATGCTGCACTTTATGATATAAATTTAAACACAATCTTGTAATAACCTCCATTAATTAAGCTGCAATAACATCTTAATTAATAAGAGAAATTATACTTGAGTTTTCTTAATGTCTAACACAAATGATCATGCAGCCAGGACAGACAAGTTATTTTGAGGATGAACAGATAAAATGTGCATGCCACTTATAAATTTTGTGAAATGGTCAATTAGTTTGTCCCTAAAGGAACACTTTTTTTTTAAGAAGGGGAAAGGTACTAGGGAGAAAGAGACTATATTATTTTCACATACATTGTTATAAAATCATAGTTGTTTCTGTCCACCCCATAAACACTTTACACAGCTTTATACAGTCAGTGCCACAAAATATACGAAGCAAACAACTGACACATTAGTTAAGAGGCCTTCCATTTTACTTTGACAGTTCATGATAATGGAATTTAATTGTGGAAAAAAGAGAATAATTTTAGCTGAATGTCATTTGGTTCATTCAAACTGGGAATCAGGGACATTTTTAACAAAGGTTTTGAAACTTCTTTTGAAATCAGGAAGCTGCTATGCACAGATAAGAGGAGAGGTTTGAGGATTCTCTATCAGAAATTTCAAGGTTTTTTCCATCTGCTTTTTCACATTAACTGGTAATTATCCAGAAAGGCACATAATAGTGAGGAAATGACAGAAGCCAACAAAGGTTTTCCTAAGATATGTAAATTGTCAGTGATCGGCAAGGTGCAACAGAAAAGCTTTCTACAGCACAATTATTTATGCCAGTTCAGTTTGCTTTTAGGTAGCAGTTACTGCCCGCTACAGAGCAGCTCCTTATCACCAGCTCTGCACATTAGCTTTCACGAGTCACTAAGAAAATGTGGCAAAAAGGTTGCTAAAAGGCTGGTGCTTGTCCCTTATTTAGAGATGGTTTTCTGAGAAATTGTATTTTGATGATGAATCTGTCACATTAAACAATGAAAATCTTTTTTAATTTTTTAGCCAGAAATATGTGGTGTGTTTGGAGAGGTTAAGTGCATGTTTATATGTTTATGTGCATATGTGTGTGTATGTGTATATAGTACAATGTGTGTGTGTATGTGTATATATGTGTGTGTAAACACAGTATAGATTTGAATTATATGAGGACCTCATTGATAACCAAATGATGCTTTTAAGTCCAAATCTTTTCTAGGAATTCCTTAATGTACAGTCATTTTTTGGTTTGTATACAGAAGATTTTCTGTCAAATAAAGTTTGACTAGGGCTAAGAAAAAAATTATCAAATCTCTAATGAGTCCAGACCTAGAATATTTTTTCTTCATACTTGCTTTGCTCTTGCTACAGTTGTATTTATATTATATATGTTTAATTATATGTCAAATTATGTCTATATATCATACATATAAATATGTAGACTGTATACTTCCAAAGATGCCACATAATGAAAAATCTTAATATTAGAATAGTGTAGTGATATTTTATTGTATCTATCATGTTTGAGTTTTTACTAAATATGAACTAAAAGTTTTTATAGAAAAGTAAACTCACTGAATTGCACTGAGCCTGTGAGATGTTTATTTCTGTCTCTATTTTCAGATGAGAAAAAAGAATCAGAAAAGCTTCTTAATTGTTTAAACCTATATTTGAATTATTAAATTAGATATCAGATATAGGGTATAAATTTTCCTAGAGTCTATTCCCTTATGAACTAATAGACAGTAATTTAATAGTGAAAATTTGTTAAATAAATACTTAATAACAGTTATTATTTCTCAATTCTTCCTATAAGTCTTTGGTTCAGGTAATCATTTTAATTCTTCCTTTGAATAACTCTTGTATTTTCATTCTAATTCCAGTATTATTTCTACATTGAGGCTTGAGGCATTTCCTTGGCTCAACAATTCCATGAATAACCTTCCAAAGTAACTCCCTGAACCTAAATGACCTTTGAACCTCCCTACAAGAATTTTATTGCCATAATTTTCTTAACCATGAACATCTATTACATATACATTGATAAAATATATATCATCCTCAATAAATTTTACATTTATTTAATAATACTTTCCATAAATATGGTATTCATGAAACTGATTCCTTACAATGTCCCTCCTTTAGGTAACTAATATATGCAGCCAATGATCACTGGTTGAAGAGAAAATTATGTACTGATATTTCAATATACATTGCCAAAACAAGATATTAAAATTAAAACAAATTTTAACATAAAAATGAATGTAATTATATTTATTGTTCTGTATTTTCTCAAATATCTAGCTCAAGTATATCTGAAATAATTTTTCAAAGTAGTAAATAAAAAGTTAAAACTCAAAATAATATTTACTATCAGATAGTTTCTTAGGCACCTGTATAATAGTGCAGCATATGGAAATTCTCAATGTTAACTTCATCATCATTCACACTGCCTAAGTTATTAATTTTGGTGTCCTGGAATGTTTGGATATAAGTAGATAATATCACTGATTACAACTCACTTAGAATACAAACATAAAGCAATACAGCTCAGCTCATCTGAGGAGCAATAATGTCCAGGACATTAAGAAACATTTCACTTACTTCACTTTATCGTTTAAAGAAAAATAGAAACAAGGAAAGCTATCAAATAATCAGTCCAAAACATGTAATAAAATTACTTAAAACACTGTAAAATATTTTGTAACATAACTGTACTTGTGCCACAATGTCAAAAAGTTTGAACATACTGGAATAAAATCTCCCTATCTAAATACAATGCTAGGCTGTATTTGTCTACAGATCTTTATTTTACAAAGATTGCCAAAATATAAGGAGGACTAATGAAATGACCCATGGTAAGAAAATCTATCCATGGAGTCTTAGTGTAGTCTAATGAAAAGGTCATCTTGAAATTATAATGCCACTAATTAATTAACTAGGAGCATTATATGCATATCATATATTTGTAAATGCCTACTGAATGGCTTTTAAGTTGGAAAGTGAAGAGACTGATACAGAGACAAACAAAAAGTCCATGACAGAAGTAGATATAGCATGAAAGAAAAATCAAAGGAAGTGTACAAAGGAAGGAAAAATACTGTGAAAAGAGTAGATAGGAAGGGAGGAAGGTACTGGAAGAAGATGAAAAGATTGATAATATTGAAGGACTAGTAGAATAGAAAACCAGAGAATTGTATTCAATTAATACAAATTGTATTACATTACAAATTCTTTACTTCCATTTTTCATTTTTTTTAGTTATGGAAAAGTTTATTTGGATGTACAGATTTATTTTTTGTTGGTATTTATTTAACTTTTTGATACCAACTATCATCATATCATCATGGTATCAAAGCAAAGCTCTATTAATCTTTTTTCTTGTTTACATGACCTATTTACATTTCAAATGTAAAGCCCCTTTACAGTTTCCCCTCCACTAGCCTTGTAACCCTGCCCCCCCCCCCCGCCACAATGAGGGTACTCCCACAGCTGACCAGGCAATCTTGCCTCAGTAGCCTAGCATTTCCCTATCTGGGTCATCAAGTTTCCACAGGTTGTAGCAGCTCCCCTACCAGTGATGAAAGATAAGGCAAACTCTGTTACATATCCAGCAACATCTGTATAACAAGAACTTCAATTCTCTGAAGAAAGAAATTTAAGAAGAGCTCAGAAAATGGAAACATCTTCCATGCACATGGATTGGGAGGATTAACATAATAAAGACAGGCATCTTAATGATAGTATACTTAAGTGACCCCAAAAATTCAACCAGAGAACTTTTACAACTGATAAAGAACTTCAGCAAAGTGGCTGGATATAAAAATAACTCAAAAAAATCAGTATCCTTCCTCTACTCAAAGAACAAACATGCTAAAAACAAAATTATGAAAATTATACCTTTACAATAGTCAAAAACAATACGAAATACTGCAGTTTGACCCTAACTAAGCAAGTGAAGGACCTGTATGACAAGAACTTCAAATCTTAGAAGAAGAAAATTGAGGAAGATCTCAGAAGATGAAAAGATCCCCCATGCACATGGATAGGAAGAATCAACATTATAAAAATGTCATTCTTACCAAAATCAATCTATAGATTCAATGCAATCCCCATCAAAATTCCAACCCAATTCTTCATAGAGTTGGAAAGAGCAATGTAAAATTTCATCTGGAATAACAAAATACCTAGAATAGCAAAATTCATCTTCAACAATAAGAAAACATCAGTGGGAATCACTATCTTTGACCTCAAGCTATATGACAAGGCAACTGTGTTAAAACACACATGGTACTGGTTCAGAGATAGGCAGGTATATCATTGGAACAGAATTGAAGACCTACATATGAACTCTCATACTTGATTTTTGATAAAGGAGCTGAAAATATTCAATTGAAAAAGGACAGCCTCTTCAACAAATTGTGTTGGCTCAACTAGTATCAGTATGTAGAATAATGAAAATAGATCCTTTCTTATCTCCTTGTACAAAGATCAATTGCAAGTGGATCAACGATCTCCACATAAAACCAGGCACACTGAAATTATTAGAAGAAACATCACTCTTTGCCAATGACATGATAGTGTACTTAAGTGACCCCAAAAACTCCACCAGAGAACTCCTACAGCTGATAAACAAGTTCAGCAAAGTAGCTGGACACAAAATCAACTCAAACAAATCAGTAGCCTTCCTATACTCAAAGGACAAACATGTGGAGAAAGAAAATAGGGAAAAGGTACCCTTCACAATTGTCACAAAAACTATGAAATACCTTCGTGTGACTCTAACTAAGCAAGTGAAGGACCTGTATGACAAGAACTTCAAACCTCTAAAGAAGGAAATTGAGGAGGATCTCAGAAAATGGAAAGATCTCCCATGCTCATGGATTGGAAAGATCAACATTTTAAAAATGGCCATCCTATCAAAAGCAATCTACAGATTCAACACAATCCCCATCAAAATTCCAACACAGTTCTTCATGGAATTGGAAAGATCAATGTGCAATTTCATATGCAACAACAAAAGACCTAGAATAGCTAAATCCATCCTCAACAATAAGAAAACATCTGCGGGAATCACTATCCCTGACCTCAAGCTATATTTCAAGGCAATTGTGCTGAAAACTGCATGGTACTGGTACAAAAATAGGCATGTGGATCAATGGAATAAAATAGAAGATCCAGAAATGAGCCCTCACATATATGGTCACATGATTTTTGACAAAGGAGCTGTAAACATTCAATGGAAAAAGGACAGCCTACTCAATAAATGGTGCTGGTCCAACTGGCACTCAACATGCAAAAGAATGAAAATAGACCCGTTCTTATCTCCTTGTACAAAGCTCAAGTGTAAGTGGATCAAAGATCTCCACATTAAACCAGATACACTGAAACTATTAGATGAGAAAGTAGGGAAAACTTTAGAACATATAAGCACAGGAGAAAATTTCCTGAACAAAACACCAATGGCTCAAGCTCTAAGGTCAAAGTTTAACAAATGGGATTTAATGAGATTGCAAAGTTTCTGTAAGGCTAAGGACATTGTCAAGAAAACAAAACAGCAGCCAGCACAATGGGAAAAGATTTTTACCAACTCTACATAAGATAGAGGTCTAATATCTAAAGTATACAAAGAACTCAAAAAGCTTGACACCAGAGAATCAAATAACACTATTAAAAAATGGGGTACAGAACTAAACAAAACGTTCTCAGTTGAGGAATATCGAATGGCTGAGAAATATCTGAGGAAGTGCTCGACATCCTTAGCCATCAGGGAAATGCAAATCAAACAACCCTGAGATTCCACTTCACACCAGTCAGATTGGCCAAGATCCAAAACTCAGATGACAACCGATGCTGGTGAGGTTTCGGAGAAAGAGGATCCCTTCTCCACTGTTGGTGGGGTTGCAAAATAATACAACCACTCTGGAAATCAGTCTGGTGATACCTCAGAAAATTGGACATAATACTACCTGAAGACCCAGCTATTCCACTTCTGCGCATATACCCCAGAGACACCTTAGTACACAACAAAGATATATGCACCACAATGTTCATAGCAGCTCTATTTATAATAGCCAGAAGCTGGAAAGAACCCATATGTCCTTCAGAAGATGAATGGATACAAAAATTGTGGTACATTTACACAATGGAATACTACTCAGCCACCAGAAACAATGACTTAACCAAATTCTTAAGAAAATGGCTGCATCTAGAGAATATCATTCTGAGTGAGATAACCCAGTCACAAAAGAAGAGACATAATATGCAGTCACTGATAGTGGGATGCTAACCCCAGAGGTTCGCACTGCCCCAGAAACAACTCACAGACTGTAGGAAGTCCAAGAAATAAAGAAAACAAAACAAAACAAAAAAAAAAAATCTTTATACAACAAGAAAACTTTGACTATTTCCATGTTACATTTTGTTTTACATGGACTTTATGCTCATTGTAACTATTAAGTTTTCAATGCATACTATCAAACCTTTAAAAAAATCAAGTACTGACTAACAAATATATTCATACAGTTTTATGTAAAAATTATTTATAATCAGAAAAAAAACATACTGACAAAAATGTATTGTATAATTTTATGCAAAAAATGCTTAAAATCTGTACATTTATCTTTGTTTTGTAAAATAAAGGTTAAAAAAAAATAAAGGCATATATCATATAACCAGAAAAAAAAAAAGAAGAGAAAGTGGGGAAAACCTTAGAACACATAGGCACAAGCTAAGTTTTCCGGAAGAGAGCAATATTGGCTTGTGCTCTGAGATCAAAATTCTATAAATGGGACTTAATAAGATTACAAAGTTTCTCTAAGGCTAAGGAGACTGTCAAGAAAACAAAACAGCATCCCACAGATTGGGAAAGGTCTTTACCAATCATACATCTGATAGAGGTCTAATATACAATATATACAAAGAACTCAAGAAGTTAGACCCCAGAGAATCAAACAATCCTATTAAAAATGGGGTACAGAGCTTAACATAGTATTCTCAATTGAGGAATATCAAATGTTTGAGAAGCACATAAGGAAATGCTCAACATCCCTAGTCATCAGGAAAATGCAAATTAAAACAACCCTTAGATTCCACCTTACATCAGTCAGAATGACTAAGATAAAAAATTCAGATGGCAGCATGTGCTGGAGAGGATGTGGAGAAAGAGGAACACTCTGCCACTGTTTGTGGGGTTGTAAACTGGTACAACCTCTCTGAAAATCAGTCTGGTGGTTGCTCAGAAAATTGGAAGTAGTACTACCTGACGACCCAGACATTCTAATTCGGGACATATACCCCAAAGATTCCCCATCATACAATAAAGACACATGCTCCACCATGTTCATGGAAGCTTTATTTATAATAGCAGAAGCTGGAAAGAACCCAAATGTTTTTCAGTAGAGGAATAGATATAGAAATTGTGGTATATTTACACAATGGAGTACTACTCAGCTATCCAAAACAATGACTTTATGAAATTCTTAAGAAAATGAGTGTATCATTAGAATATCATCCTGAGTGAGGTAAACCAGTCACAAAAGAACAGACATACTATGCAGTCACTCATAATCGGATACTAGCACCAGAAAGCTCTAAATATCCAAGAAAAATCTCACAGACCATATGATGCTCAAACTAACAAACAAACAAAAAAGGCCAAAGTGTGAAAGCCTCAGTCCTTCTTAGAAAAAGAAAAACAAAACAAAAAACAAGTGTATGGTACCATCTCAGATTGGTGTACACCTAGACCTTAAATCATTAATAACTCAAGAGCTAAGAAGATAGCCTTGTGGCAATTTTTGTTATTTAAAAATCATTATGTTTAATATATACACACCAAGAAAGCTTTGACTATTTCCATGTTATGTTTCGCTTTACATATACTTTATGATCATTGTAAATAGTAAGATTTCAACGCATACTATCAAACCTTTAAAAATCAAGTACTGACAAAATATATTCATATAGTTTTATGCTAAAATGCTTTTAATTATCTGTGCGTGTATCTCTGGTTTTTTTAAAATAAAATTGTAAGGAAAAAGTGGTCATCTTACCTACAGCAACCTACAGATTCAATGCAATCCCCATCAAAATTCTAATTCAATTTTTATACAGTTAGAAAGAGCAATTCATAACAAAAAGCCCAGGATATTAAAAAAAAATATTTCAACAATAAGCTGGGGGAATCACCTTCCCTGACCTCAAGCTATACTACAGATCAATAGTGATAAAACCAAATGGTTTTGGTACAGAGAGAGACAGGTAGATCAATGGAATAGAACTGAAGACCCAGAAATGAACCCACATTTTGATCTTTGACAAAGGAACTAAACAATGCAGTAGAAAAAAATAGCATTTTCTACAAATGGTGCTGGTCCAACTGGCAGTCAACATGTATAAGAATGCAAATTTATCCATTCCTCTCACACTGTACAAAGCTGAAGTCCAACTGAATCAAGGAAGATGCTGTATTTCTTTTTCATTGCAACAATAGAAATGGAAGAAATATACAATCTTGTAGAATCTGAACAACTTACTACTGAATAAAGATTCGGGCTCTAGACAAATGGCAAGGAAATTGAAACTTTTGTTAGAACTGAATGAAATTGAAAACTCAACATACCCAAACCAAACACAGCATACCAAAACACAACAGTTACCCACCCCCCTCACTCTCGATCTCTTACTCTCTTGGCCTCTTGCTCTCCCCCATTCTCTCCCTATTCCCTTCACCCCCTCTCTCTCCAGGTGCTCATGGCCAGTCTCCTCGGCCAGTCTCTGCTTCTCTACTCTTTTCCTCTTCTCTGTCTCTCTGTCTCTCTGTCTCTGTCTCTGTATCTCTCTCTCTCTCTCTCTCTCTCTCTCTCTCTCTCTCTCTCTCTCTCTCTCTCTCTCTTGTCTCTACTATCTCCTTAACTCCCTTCTCCATGCTATGAATAAACTCTATTCTGTATTATACCATCATGTGACTCCCAACATGGGTCCCACAGAGGCATCCTTTGCCCCCACACCAGGTGGCACCTCTATAGAGCATATGCCCACTATTATCTTCATTTTTTCCTAACACTGGTGCTGAAACCCAGGACATCATTTTTTCCTGGCATTCTCTTTTCTTTCATCCATAATATTTTGTTATGCTTTGTTCTTAAAATAAAATATATAAAATAAAATAAAACTCTTGGAAAATATCATGATTCAATAGCTATATAAAATTTTATGTACCTAATATTTTAATATTTTAAGCTGAGAAGAAATTGGCTAAAAGAGCATTTGAAAAAAAAAAAAAAAAAAAACTATTGAAAATTTCCTCAGCTAACAAAGGGCCAAAACTTTTGATCTACAAAGCCAACAAAATCCCCTAACCGTGATCAGGCAAAAGGATCCATTTTAAGGCTTATAATAAATAAACTCTCGAATCAGAAGATTATCTGGAAAGCAGATGCACATACCATCAAGAGACTTGCTATATAGAATGACAATGGATTTCTCATGAAATCACAGAAGACTGAAATAAAATGGCACAAAATTTGGCAAGTAGTGGACAAAAGAACTACTAATTCTGCAATCAATCTACAGTGAAACTAGTACAAAAGAATGCAATGAAAATAAAGAAATTGCAAATTAAGAAATGCAAAGATTTTTTTATTAGTTAATATACCCTTACAACTATTTGTAATAATTTTGGTCTGGCAAGACTGCTTGCTTGGGAAAGGTATTTGGTAACAAACATGATAGCCTGAATTTGATCCCTCAAACACTACATGGTAGAAGAAGAAAATGCTCTTCACTAAAATGTCCTCTGACCTGCATATGCATGTTGTGGTATGGGCATACATATACTGGCTATCACCCTCTAGTAAATGCAATGTAATAAAACCTTTTTAGAAAGTACAACATTTATTTGCAATACAATACCAAGACGAAAACAAAACAAAACAAAACACTCAAAGATGAAAGGGTTTATATTGGCATATAACTCCAAGGGGTTCTAGTGTATCACAGTGAGGGGAAGAAATGGAAAGAGACATGGGAAGCAGGGTGGCAGGAAATATATCTTAGGTATACAGTTTGAACAAAGGTTCCCTATGAGTGCATAAAGCTACTTTCAAAAGCTGTACATTGCTAGATCAAAACCTAAGTGCCAGAAATGGGCTACTATTTTAGAAAGATTTCTGGTGCCATCATAAAAAAATCATAAAAATCAAGTTAAGGAGAAAGGTATTTATTTCACCTTACACTTTGAGGTAACAGTTCATTACTGTAAGGAGACAAGATATGAACTCAAACAGTGTAGAAAGTGAAGCAGAGGATGTGAAGGTATGCTTCCTACTGACTTGCACTTCATGGCTTGTTCAATTGCTTTATCATAAAAGTCAGAACCATTTGCTCAAGTACTCCTCCCACACCCACCATTAATAAACAGGCCAACTATTTTGTTTAATTTAATTTATTTTCTAACTTACTCAATTTACATCCTACTCACTTCCCCTTTCCTTGTCACCCCTCACATAATCTTTTTTTATCCTCCTCTCCCCTTATCTAAGGGGGTGTGCCCTTCCCGGGGTATCCCCAACCCAGCACATCAGTTCTCTGTGAGGCTAGGTACTTTCTTTCCCCTTAAGGCCAGACAAGACAACCCAGCTAGAATAATATATTCTATGTAGGGACAACATCTTTAGGAATAGCCCCCATTCAAGTTCTGGACTTTGTAATTACTGTAGTCAGGAGCATGTATGTTGTCCTCTGAGAGTCTTCACCCGGTAACTGATTCAGACACTCACAACCAGTGGATGGAGCTTGGTGAATCTTATGGAGAAATAGGAGGAAGGACTATGGGTTCAAAGAGGATAGAAACTCCATAGGAAGACCAAGTAATTTTACAGGAGCAGTTTTACAGAAAGATTGCAGACAGAACAACGTAGAAACACATAAAGACAGAATGACCCAGATAATGAGAAAGAAATGGACCATTAGAACTTAATGCTATAATTTGACACCAATCAGAGCAATTCAGTGAGAAGATGAGAGAAGCCAGATTGACTTGCTCAGCTTGTAGAGGATGTTGAACCAGAACAGCTGAGTTGAACCAACGAGCCAGAGTCCAGAAAGATCTTTAAAGGGTGAACTTATTGATCAGTAAGCCTCCAAAACTGCAAATACTCAGGCAAGTAAATGATACTTTTACATAGAAAGCATTAGTTTTATCCTTACAGAAAAAAAATCAGGAATTTTCTACAAATACTCTTGCCACACATCACCTAGTTTCCAAGGCATTTCTTTGAAACCTTGGTGGTGACCTAAACGCCTCCATCAATCCTAAATTCTATATGCCTAAAAATTAGACATCACATGTATAATGTCATGGTCCATTTCCACATTGAGAAATAACTGTTACCTTATCGTTATACCATGACTGTGTAGTGTATTCTGAAAGCATCAATGACTGGAATAAATACAGAGAAAGCAATTCTTTATAAAACAATTTCATAAATGGCTGTTTAAGCAATAATTCTAGAAATATGAGCAATAAGGCAGGATAAGAAAATTGAAGGTATGCAAATAGAAAAAGAAGTCAAATTATTCCTATGTGAATATATGATATTGTATATATGATATTTTTTAAAAATCGAACATAACCAACCAATGAGAACACATAGAGAGACCCAAGGATCTACTGGCATATGTAGCAGAGTGCAGCATTGTCTGACATCATGGGAAAGAGAGGCCTTTGGTCCAATAAAGGTTCATTTTCCCAGTGTAGGGGAATGCCAAGGCATTGAGGTGGAAGAGGGTGTTTGGTAGAAAGAGCACTTTCAGGGAAACAAGGGGAGGAGGGAGGGTGGTTGGGAGTTGGGGGTACATTGCATAACATTTTAAATGTAAATACAGAGAATATCCAATAAAAAATGAAAAAAACAACCAAAACATTGATAGAAATGACTAACATTTTAGCAATGTTCCAGATAAAAAAATCAGCTTTAAAGAAATCAGTAGTCTTTTTATAAACCAGCTGCACATACACTGAGAGCGAGATCATAAGTATACTCCCACTAACAATAACATCATGGGCAATTAAATACCTTGGAATGAACTGAACATGGAAGTTAAAGGTCTCAACAATGAACAGTTCAAATCTATGAAGAAAGATATTGGTAAAGACACTGTAAAATGGAAAAGCATCCAATGTTCATGTACCAGTACTGTGAATATAAAAATGACCATTTAGCCAAAATTAATTTATAAGTTCCCCAAATCATAAACTCAAGACACAATATTCTTCACAGAAATATATAGAAAAATCATCCGAAATTTTACATGGTACCAGAAAATACCTCAGATATCCATAACAATACAGAGAATAAAAAGTACTGTAAGGACTGCTACTGAAAATTTCTTTCTTTCTTTCTTTCTTTCTTTCTTTCTTTCTTTCTTTCTTTCTATCTTTCTTCCTTTTGTTCTTTCTTTCTTTCTTTTTATTTTTTGAGCATGATCCCAGCAAGTTCTGAGGCTGAGGTCAGTTTTTTTTTCCTGCTTTTATACCATTTAAATTACATGCAAGTAATGAGGTAAGTTCTAGGTTAAGGGAACAAGCAAGATAATAAACACAAATAGTCACGGAACAAGCAAGGCAATAAACAAAGTCCCGAAATCAGTGTTTTCTAATGGCTTATCAATATATGAGCCTACATTCCTGTCCTTTTCCAAAGTCATATTAGTGCCTGAAGCCTACTTCTTTGTTCTGGCCTACAGTCAGATTCCTGCATGAGCTTATTTCCCTGTCTTGGCTCAAATTCAAATTCCTGCCTCAAGTGGCCCTAGTTCCTTGTCCAGGCCAAATGTAACATTCTTGTAAAGAGACCACAAAAACTCTCCACATCTTCTCCTTTTTTATTTTATAAGCAAGACTGCATCTATTTTAGGTTGCTCTGGTAAGAATTCCTTACTCACCAGTCATGGAATATGCATTATCAAGACCAATTCACTTATGTCTTAGGTTGGTTAGGTTATGTGCAAAACTTACCCAACTCTGACTGTCATCCTGTTAAATTAATAAATCTGGGGGTCTACCTTTTGTTTTAAGTCATGTATTTTGGCCACCAACATACTGATATTGTTAAAGGCAAGCTATATCACAGTGGGCAGGAATAAAAGTATTCTCAGGATAAGGGCTAGCATGATCAAGCTGTATATACTATTCTTGAAGCGAAAACAAGCAGGAAATATTGACCTGAGGCCATGAAAAATTTTATTGGTAATATCTGTATTCCCAGCATAAAAGCTCAGTTGAACAGTATTCTTGAAAATTATAATATCACTATGCAAAATATACCAAATACCCTATAAGTATCTTTGAACTTTTCCCCAATTATAATGACTATCATTGTAAATTTTAGAGGCAAAATGTTTCAATTATATTGCTTCATGGGCTCTTAAAAATTACAGACAATCTCACTAATTGCAAAGCTTTTACAGTCACTAGGATGCAAAGGAAGAGTATAAAACATTCTTCTGAATTCTTAATAATTCTATGTGCATTTCCTCGAATAGAAGCTAGAGTAGGAAAGTCTCATCGACACTTCAGAAACCCTGCAACACCCCCCCCCCCCGCCTAATTCTTTCTTGATTGCAAATATGTTTGTGATAAAATCCTGAGCCACTGCAAACTACAGCCAATGGAACACTGATAGTTTAACCACAATCTTCAAGTTTCCCTTGCAATAGCAGAGCAAAACAACAAGAAAAACTCATCCTCCAACAAGTAATTCGGTCTCTCCAAAAATCAATACCAAATAAATCACCTCCACACTACAGAGTTTGGCTGTGATTTCCTGTGCAAAAATGCACAACAGTGAGGCTTATAATACTTCACCAGGCATTGCCATAAATGCTATTTTTATAAGTCTGGTTTCTAGGATAAAAATAACATAAAATATCAATTTAGAGGTATCTTAGAGACTTTTTCCCCCTGGGTAGTCTTATGCCACCTGGCCATGTGTTGTTCTGAATGACTCCAACCTTGACTTACCAGTTTTAAGCCAACTTTCTATTACCAATGTTACAAATTTCTAATTATACCCAATAATTTATAAGCCAATAATCGATAACCAAGTTTTGTAGAACATATTTATACTTTTAAATCCACTCTGAAAAAATATAAAGTGGCTACACACATTTGCTTATTTAAAACAGACCAAATTCTACTTTTTCTAGATGTAATTTCAAGAGAGGAGTACCTTATCAACTGCTGAACCCAATAATCAAAGTCACAGAGATTTTTAACAGAGAAACAACCATCAACTTCCTTACCATAAAAGCTGAAAAGCTGCTGGTCCCTTTAAGAGTGGCTCATGAAGACAACCAGCTCCTAGAAGGACTTCTCTAGATGCCCTAGACTCCTAACTACAGGTGCAGGGCTCCAAAAGCCAAATGAGACTGCTTTTTTTTTTTTCTTTTTTTTTTTTTTTAAATGAGTTAAAACTAAATCAAGTGATGAATGATCAGCAGATGAAGTTTAAACTATTTTTTCTTTTGAACATGAAACATAGAATAACATTCAAGCAACAAAACAAAAACACTGACATAAACCGACAGTTATGGCTCTATTAGTGCACCATAAACCGATAATAAGCAGACAGGGAAGATAAATATATGACGTCCCACCAAAGGAACCCAGATATCCTACCTAAGGGACCCAGAACCAGAGCTACACATTCCTCCAATAGGAGCCAGAAAGGAAGCAAGATGTTGCCCAACCACCTGCTGTCCCTCGGAGAGCTCTCAAATAGCTTATATTCATTTTCCTTCTGCTTTTCTCAAACACATTCTTTCTCATGTCTAGGGTCTAAAGTATCTCTAACTATGGTACAAAGGCTTAAATCTCTTATGGAAACTTTTTCAGGACCACGCTTTGTATAGTATCCTTTTATTCCTTCTCCCACTTTTCCTACGTCTGTAAAATTTTTCTGCCTTCCTCAGTGAATCAAAGATAAATCTCTCCTATAAAGATCAGAAACTGGGTAATTTGTTTCTGACATATTTTAACTCTTGAAGCCTTTAGCATACTTTAAGCATATATACAAAAGGCATTCTGCCACTCCCAAACCCCATTCTTACGGGGCTTAGTCACCACTGGCCCAAATTTTTCTCTGCCTGAGCTTCCTTTTCCCCAGTGTCCTTCACTGTATTTATTTACTGTAGCTTCAACATTGAGGTACTATCTGACCAAGCCAGCTCAGTCAATCAACGAGTTCTCCAGCAGAGAAGTAAGGATTATAGAGAAAAAAGACAATTAGACAACATTGTAGCATGATCCAAGCCAGTTCTGAGGCTAAGGACACTATTGCAGATTGCAAGATATATTATAGAGCCATAATAATAATAAGGTACTGCCATAAAACAGACATACCAGTCACCTTAAATCAAAGATTCATCAATGAGTACACATAACTATAGCCATCAGATAGTTACTAAAGTGCAATAAATATATACTAGAAAAATATAGTGTATTAAACAAATGATTCTGGAAAATCTGGATGTCCACAGGCAAAGAATGAAATTATACTCACAACTACCATCAAATACAAAAATCAGATACAAGAGAATCAGAGACCTCAATTGCAACTTGAAACACTAAAACTTCTAAAAGAAACTCATAGGTATAAGAAAGACCTTTCTGAATAAGACGCTATTTGCCCAAGAATTAATGAAACTTTAAAAAAAAAAACTAAATGATTTCTGTAAATCTAAGAAAATGAGGGAAGAAATGTGCAGAAAAGATGATAATCTTTGCCAGCTATACATCTCACATGGGAATAATGCCCAGAACTCACAAAGAACTCAACAAACAGAGAGCCAAGGAAACAAATGAACCAATTAAAGTAACCCAGGTCCTCTCCTGGGTATATATAACTGTTTCTAGTTTAGTGATATTTATGGAATTCCTAAGTAAGTGAATGAATGGATAGTTCTCTAAATTTTTCTTCCTTCTTTTGGGCTCTTTTCTTTTTGTTGGGTTGTTTTGGCCAGTTCTGATATGATAGTTCTTGTTGTAAATCATATTTCATTTTGTTATACTTTTTCTTTTTCATTTGTTTTTCTTTCATATATACATCCTGACTGCATTGTTGTCTTCCTCTTCTTTTCCCAGCCCCTTCCCCTGTTCCCCCTTCTACTGTGGAACCAGTTTGCCTCTATTTCCATTTATGAAAATAAAACAAGCCCCCAAGGATATTAACCAAAAATAACATAACAAGCTACAATAAGATTAGGCACATACCCTCATATCAAGGCTCAATGAGGCAACCCAGTAGAAACAAATGGTTCTTAAAACAAGCCAAAGAATCATATATAGACCTTGCTCCCACTGTTGAAAGTACAAGAAGAACACAAAGCTACACCATCATTACAAATATGCAAAGAACCTAAGTCAGACTCATACAGGCTACCTGATTGTCAGTTCAGACTCTGAAAGCTCCTATGAACCATGTTTAGTTGATTTTTTGGCCATGTTTTTCTGTTGCCCTTGATACTTATGGCTTTCACGATTCTCTCTCCCTCTTTTCCACAGGATTCCCCAAGTTCAATTTTATGTTCTATAAATCTGCTCCTATCAGTTTGCTGAATGAAGCTACTCTAATGATAATTATACTAGGTACTAGGCTACTATGAGTATAGCAGAACATCATTAAGAATTTCAACTTTTTGCCTGTCATGTTTAGTTTTATACTAGGTTTCTGTTTTGTCCAGTCTCTGGTTTCTGCCCTCCAGGCAGAATCAGCAGTTGGACCAGTGAATTGTTGGCCATTCACAGAAGTTCTGCATCAACTTCATTCCACTAAATACTGCAAGCAGGACAAGTTGTAGGTTGAAGGTTTCCTGGCTGGGTTGGTGCCCCAGTCCCTCACATGAAATTTTTGCCTGTTTACATAAGACTTCCAGTTCAAGCTGCATATCTTCCCCCTACATTACTGGAAGATTTTGTTGGAGTCATCCTCATAGATTTCATGGAGTTTTCATTGCATTAGGTTTCTATGTCATGTCAAAGATCAACTTTGACCACACAGAGTAAACTGAGGTGGGCTGTCAATGGGGGTAAGTGATGAGATTTACTGATGGGGGTTGGTCCAGATACTGACATAAACTGCCACATTTGGTTGTCAGTGACTAAAAAAGAATAAATGGGAAATAAAACAAGCACACTGATACACAGAATGGTTGATAAAAAGACAAGCTCCAGCAAATTAACACATGTAAATACAGACAGACAGACAGACAGGCAAACAGAGAGAAAAATGGACATACACATTTTCACACATTTAATGAATAGACCAAGACTCCAGAAAACAGGCTCTAACCATTTCACATATACACATACACACACACACACACACACACACACACACACATATATATATATATGTACAAAGTACATATGTACAAAGTTGGTGGATGGAACAAGCTAAAACGCACACCCAGAGAAGAATTACCTATATGAATACATAGAGATTTGATGGATGGAACAGAGTTCCAACACATTCCCACACAAACTTCACACATACACACAAATCAATATATTCATAAGCACATATACTCATACACTTGTACATGCATGTGTACATGTACATATACATAGACATATATAAATATATACATATATCCATATTTATATGTGTACATATGTACACATACAAGCACACACATATATATGTGTATGTATGTATATATATATATATAGATATAGATATAGATATAAATATATATATTTGTCAAGAGCCACAATGGGACAAGCTAATAAGTAGCAGGTGAGCATTCTGAGATAACTGACCTTGGATTAATACATAATCTGTGTTTGGTTTGCCCTTATTAAGCAAGGCTATAAGGAAATTCATTTTAGGAAACGTTCCTGCTATTATAATGCTTTTTCTGTTATTATTAAACATATATAACAATCATTAAGTGATAGCACACTCCTTTGGAGCATATCTCTGCAGATCTATGAAGATGTACTGTCATATAGTAAGGTTGTATAGACAAATAAATTATTTCTTAAGTCTTAATGATGATTTTATTTTAAAAATCCTAAAATTATGTCAATTCTTATTAAGATGCCTTATAGTGGGACTGCTATTAGGTCATTTCTGATAGTCAGAACTGCAATGAGAACTCTGCCAGTCTCCCAGGTGTCGCCAGTTAATTGTTCTTGGATCTTAACCAGACTTTCTCCTGCTCAAAGCACATTCCAAAAGGTTGTAAAATAATTAACCAAAGGTCATAAAAGGGGAACTAATAATTTATTATAGGTGCTAGGGCAGAGGATAAAATATTGACTGGGTTTATCTATACAAAACTTCAATAATAACTTTGTTATGGTTTTAAATCTTCAGTGAACCTGTGGAGCTGAGACAGTCGATGGATCTTTAGCCAGATAATTACTCCTAATGGATATGCATGTACACATTATTTGTTGTAAACTTCCATTTCAGTTTACGAATTGATATTTGTGTAGATTTGTGTTGGATTTTTGTAACATGTGATTGTGTATTCTGAAAGATGGGTAAGTACTGAGGACAAAGAGAGAGAAAAACAACTTTTTCCCAGAGAACTTTTTTTTCCGTAAGAACATCTTTCCCTTTGGTAAACTTTTTTCCCTTAGGAACTTTTTTCCCCCCTAGAAGAAATCTTCCCTTTGTACATTAGGATCTTTCTGCTTTTTCCTTAGACAGTTTTTATAAAAAACTTTTTAGAACGTATTACTAAACACTGCAATCACTTTTCTAAGTGTACCTTTTTCTTCTAACTAGCAGGCTGAAAGTTAGAGCCCAGCAGTTTTTGCTGAGAAAGAACAAAGGCCACATTACTTAAATCCCTGCTGTTAGGCTACAGTTATCAATTGCCTAAGCTAGCAGCCTTTTACCCTCAGAAAGAGCAAGAAAGTTTTTAGGACTTTTTAGAATTTATCATCAGCATTTTAGTACAGTTATAGAGCTTGAAAATCCTTAGACCCCCAGACTTTAAAGCCATCACCAGAGTCCTACTCTATGCTCTCCACACTACCTTCTCCTGGCCAGGAGGCCCCAGGCAAACATATACATATATAAATATATACTCATATACACATCATATACACATACACATATATACATATGCAACATTTTTCAAGCAGTATAGAATGTGATTACATTCTGTTTCTCCTAGTGAATGTCTAAAAAAAAACAGTATGTTCCCCAATACCTTTATACAGACACACATACACACACACACACACACACACACACATATATATATATATACATATATACCTATATCCACATATACGTGTGTACAAACATGCATACATATACTCATATGTATGCATATTTGCATATATATACATATATATGCACATATGAATTTATATACATAAATATATACACATAGTGGATAGGTGGAAAGAACAATGGTGCAACATATTCTCATACAAACTTTACATATATGCATACATACACAGAGTTGTTGGTTAGAAAGACCAATTTTCCAGTGACTTTATCCTTTTTTCTATGGCTTACATATCCCAGCAAAATCTTTTAGTACTATAAGATTACAACATGATTATATTCTCTTTTGCTTCTAGTGAATAATTATAAAAACACATTATGTTTTCACAATACCTTTATAAAAATTACATTGTACACTATAGGTTAAAAAATATTCTGAAGAAGTGATGCAGATTTGTACCTAAGTGTTGATTAACAAAATGTGGGCTGGAGAAATGGCTGAGGGGTTAAGAGCACTAGCTGCTTTTCCAGAGATCATAAGTTCAATTCCCAGCAAGCACATGGTGGCTCACAACCATTTATAATGGGATCTGATGCCCTCTTCTGGCATCCAGGTGTACATGGAGGTAGAACACTCATCCATAAAATGAAATAAATTTAAATAAAAAAGAAAACAAAGTATAAGCAAGCAAGATAGTTTTATCAACCAGTAGGCAGGCAGTAATTTGAGTTTATAAAGAATTAATTTTTTTATCTACTACTAAAAGTAACTTCATAAGAATCTTAAAAGAATCACAAGCCTACATGTTTTTATAGAAATAGTCATATATATTTTAAATCCTCAGGATGCATATCTCCTCATCAGCAACTCTTACTAAATCCTATCAAGAAGTTGAGGGCAAAAACGGGTATAAAGAATCTATCACCAGTCAAGCTTCAGTGACATCATGTCAGCCAGTGCTGCCATTGTTCTTATTCCGTGATCATAAAAAGTCTCCAGCTTAACTATTAAGAGTGTGCCTTTCAGACCTTTAAATTGTTCTATAAGATTTCCTATATCAAAGCTATTAGGAAAAACATCTTAACATAGTTTCACTAACTATTTTATTCTTCCAAATTCTGTATAAGGCTGGTGGTCATAGCTGAAAATCTGCATTTTTTACCTAGAGTGGTGACCGAATCATTAATCTGCTCCAGTAGCAATGCCTGAAAGAAAACAAACACGTTTGTTGTGAATGTAGGAGATGATGCTTAGTGAGGGGATGGAAGGCCCCTTAGAGTTTTTCATACATTTCTTAGATCAAGAGAGACATGAAGGCAGCAAGCAGAACAGAACTCCAGAATAGTAAGATATCCTCAGGAACTGTGGTCCTCAGGAATGTGACTGTGCTAAATAGAGGGCCACATTCCATGAGTTCTAAAGCTATCTGTTGTTCCATTCTCTCTCTCTCTCTCTCTCTCTCTCTCTCTCTCTCTCTCTCTCTCTCTCTCTCTCTCTCTCTCTCTCTCTCTCTCTCTCTTCTTCCATCCCCATCTGTTCCCTTTTGTTCCAGTCCTAACCCATTCTCAGACTACTTGTAAAATCTACTCTATTTTCCCTTCCCAGGGAGATAGTTGTGTCCCCCACTTAGTCCACCTTGTTGCTTAGCCTCTCTTGGTCAGTGGATTGTAGCATGCTTAACCTTTCCTTAACAACTAATATCCATTTATGCATATCATGTTTGTCTTTTTGGGTGTAGGTTACTGCAATACAGGATGCTGTTTACTAGTTTCATCCAATTGCTTGCAAATTTCATGATTTCGTTGTTTTTAACAGCTGAAAATACTCTTCTGCCTGGGGTCATCCAGGGCAGGGGCTCTTCTTTCTTGTCAGTTCTTGAGGCAGTGGACGCAGAAGAGCTCTAAGGCAGAGGGTAAGATTTGGGCTTAAGAGAATGGGATAAGACTTTGTCACAAGAGATATAAGGGTTGCTGTATAAGAAAAAACTTTACTTATCTAAGTCTGAGTTACTATGCTACTTTAGCTGACCTGCCTTCTGTGTTCCTCTGAGGCTAGAAATTGAAGTCTCTGGCACTTAGCACCTCATCCTAAAACAGCAGGAGATAAAAGCAAAGCATTAATTGACCAGACTTTCACTTTTGTCCAGATGTCTCTTGCTTGTCAGGCTACGGGAAAGTTTGGAGCAATAAACTTCTATTGAACCAAGAGAAGAGAATAGGGCTGTCATTAGGAAAAAAAAAAAAAAAAAAACTTTTACATAGGGAAATATGCGTAAACTCACATAAGTTCATATACAGATTCATGAATGTGCATTTATAGATTTCCACTCACACCAGTTGGGGCAAGCTTGCATGCATTTTCACAATTACATTCTTACACACACACACAAACATATATGCATATGAAGCAAAAGACTAAGCACCAGTGCAAAAAGAACTTTCTCATTCTGGATGAGAAATGAGCTCCAACCTTTATTGCATAGAGAAAGAAAAAGCTTCAGAAACTGGAAACAACCCAGATGTCTCACAATGGAATAATGGATACAGAAAATGTAGTTCATTTAAACAATGTAATACAACTCAGCTATTAAGAATGAGAGCATCCTGAGATGTGAAGGGAAGTGGATAGAACTATAAAATATCAGCCTGGGTGAGGTAATTTAGACCCAAAAGGACTTGCATGGTATGTACTCACTAATAAGTGGATTTTAGCCAAACAAGTACAGAATGCCCAGGATACACCCCAAAGTCTGTAAGAAGTTTAACAATAGGAAGGTCCAAGAAAAGATGCTCTAATCCCACTTAAAATTGGCAACAAAATAATGAGGGAGGGGAAAGGGAGGAAATGAGGTAGGGTGTGAGAAGGCAGGTAGAGGGGAAAAGGGAACAGGATCAGGTATGGGGGAGAAGGAACAGGAGAGAATACCAGAATGCCAAGAAAATAAATGGAAATAAGCAGCCTCACAGAATGGGGGACCCTATAGAGAGTAGCAGAGACCTAGAGTTAAGACACTCTTAGGATTTATTGGGGGGTGACCTTTGCCAAAATGCCCAATATTGGGAAAGGGAACTCAGTTCACCTCCAGCTGATAGACAGGGTGTCAACTAACCCAGTGATACTAAACCAGGGTCAAAATTCCTGACCCAGAATTGTTCCTGTCTAAAGAACTGCTGGGTCAAAAATGGAGAAGAGACTGAAAGAAAAGAGTCTAATGCCCGATCCAACTTGGGAACCATCTCATGGTGGTGGTGGGGGGGATCACCGAGGCCTGACACTACTATCTTTTGATGTACTTACATTTGGGATCCTGGCATGGCTGTCCTCAGAGAGGCCTTACCAGTAACTGTCTACAACAGAATTAGACACTTAACTTTAACAGTTGATTAGTCTGAAGTTCTGGAGCCTAATGCTTGAATCAAAGATAGGACTGAAGAAGCTGAAAGGTAGAGTGACTACATAGGACAACCAAAAGTCTCAACTAACCCGGGAAGTTCCAAGAGACTGAGCCAACAATCTGGAACTTACATGGGCTGGAAGATACATAGCAGAGGTCTACCTGGTTTGGGCTCACTGGGAAATGCACTTAATCTTGGAGAGCCTTGAGGCCCCAGGGAAAGGAAAAGTTTGGTGGGGTGAAAGAGTACCCTCTTGGAGGCAAGAGGGAGGAGGAATGCGATGAGGAAATGTGGGAAGGGGACTGAGGGGGCATATACTGTAATGTAAATAAATAACAATTAAAATAAAAAATAAGGGTTCTCAAAAAAAAAAAGCTTCTACCCTTATAATGTTAAATGAATTAGACCCAGGTTTTTAAGAAACTAATCTTTGCTTCTTTTAATAGGACTAAGTGTGCCTTATTATTAAGAAAAAAAACCTGTTCTGTCCCATGGTAAGGAGAAGCCTGCTTGCTCCTCCTGCTCTCTGCAGCTTCTTCTCTTTCCCCTTTTCCCTCTGCATTCTTCACATTGCTCTCTTAGTATTTTATGTTACCCATTGTCTCCAAGTTATTCCACTCTGCATTCTCTTTCTAATCTTGCTATCTTCTCCTGCTCTGATATTGAAATGATGCTTACTCTCAAGGCCTTTTCTCCCAAAGATATGCCTATACTCCTAAGTTCTCAAGTTCATTCTGTCTAAAATGTCTTCTGTCTAAAACTTCTCCTCAGCTCAGGTTTTCTCCACTCAGATCACTCTCTTCTATTTGTCCTCCACACTTAAATATCATCCAGAATGATCACATGTTAGAAGGTTTATCATAAGTTCTCACAAAAATCAAATCATTAATTGAAATAGAAGTTTACAACAGGAAATTTTTACATGCATATCTATTAGGCTAAACATTCATCAAATGTGTCAACTCCACACACTCACTGAAGGTTTAAAACAATGGTGATGTATTTTTTTATAGATAAACCCAGGCAATATTTTATCCTCTGTCCTAGTACCCATAATAAATTATTAGTTCCCCTTTTTTTGACCTTTGGTTAATTGTTATACAACCAGTTGGAATGTGCTCTGAGCAGGAGAAAGTCTGGTTACCATCTAAGAGCAATTAACTGGTGACACATGGAAGACTGGTAGAGTTTTCATTGCAGCTTTGACTATCAGAAAAGGTCCAGTAAAGGCATGCTTTCTCAATGTAGAGGAATGCTACAACACTGAGGAAAAGAGGTTAGCTGGGAGAGGGAGAAACTTCATGGAATCAAAGAGATGGGGAGGGGGGTGAGGAGATAACATCTGAAATGTAAAAACAGAGAATATCCAATAAAAATATAAAAATGAAAGAAAAGGACCTAATAGCAGTCTCTCTGTAAAAAAAAAGAAAGAAACTTAATAATCACTGATATAATTTTAGGAATTCTTAAAGGATCATCATTAAGACTTAAGAAGTCATCTATTTGTCTATATAGCATCACTATAAGACAGTACATCTTTGTAGATCTGAAGAGATCTGGTCCAAAGGGGTGTGCTATTACTTAATGGTTGTTACTTATGCTTAATAATAACAGGAAAATCATATTAATAACAGGAATCTTTCCTAAAATGAATTCCCTTATAGCCTTGTTTAATAAAGACCAATCTGTCTCAGATTATATAATATTCTGAAGCAGGACATTTCAGGGAGATCACCTGTTTGTTCCATTATGGCTCCTGACAATACTCCATTGTGTACATGTACCACATTTTCTTTATGCATTCTTTGATTGAAGGACATTTAACTGTTTTCAGTTTCTGACTTTTACAAATAAAGAGTCTGTAATCATAGTTTAGCAAGTGCCTTTATAGTGTGATGGAGTATTATTTGGGTATATGACCAGAAGTGCTTATATTTTATTATAAAGAAAGACACTTAACTGGGGCTGGCTTGCCGTTTAAGTTGTCTGGTTCATTACCACCATGAAAGAAAGCATGGCAGCATGCAGGCAGATAAGGGGCTGGAAAAAGAGCTAAAAATTCTACATCTTGATCCACTGGCAGCAGAAGGGGACTGTGTCCCACAGGCAGCCAGGATAAAACTATCATCTGCACTCCATAGAGTGCAGGAGACCTCAAAGCCCATCCCCACAGTGAAACACTTTATTCCAGCAAGTCAATTCCTGACTCCAAAATTACCACACCTCCTAGTAGTGCCACTCCTTATGTGTAAGAATTCAAACATATGAATCTATGGGGACCAAACCTATTCAAACTGAAACACTATAAATATGAGACTGACCACACACACAAACACACACACACACACACACACACACACACACACACACACATACACACACACACATCAATTTGAAAAACAAGGACATTTTAGGGTATAGAAGTTTCATGTAGAAGAGTAGGTTGTGGGTATGGTGGAAGAGAAAAGAGAAGGGTGAGAACAACTTAATTGTAATAAAAAAAAAATAAAATCTGAAAACTTAAAGTGGGGAGAAAGAATTAGACAGAGCTATGATAAGATGAAATGTAAATGTCTGAGAAACATATTTTAAATGTTCAATATCCTTAGCCCCAGAAAAATTTTAATTTAGGCAACTTTGAAGTATCACCATTCCCTACTCTGAATATCTAAAATACAAAAAAATTAAAAATAACAAATGGTATCATGGGTAATTATTCAGTGTTGTGGGCATGGAAACTGGTATAATCAACATGTAAATAAGTGTGACTATGCTGTAGAAAGCTAGGAATAAATACATAAAGTGGTGGTTTGAATATGCTTGGCCCAGGGAGTGACATTATTTGAAGGTATGGTCTTGATTGTGTAAGTGTAACCTTGTTGAAGGAAGTATGTCACCATGGGGATGGGCTTTGAAAGCTTTTTTCTAGCTTCCTGTAGAAGCTGGTCTTCTCCTGTTTGTCTTCAGAACAAGATGTTGAACTCTCGGATCCTTCTGTGCCATCCCTACCTGGGTACTGCCGTGCTCTCACATTATGAAAATAGACTGAACCTCTAAACATGTAAGCAAGCCACAATTAAATGTGGTCCCAATATAAAAGTTGCCTTAATCATGATGTCACTATTAACAGCAGTAAAAACCTAAGACATATAGTATGAGGCAACAATATGATCCTTAGACATATTTGCAAGTGCTTCTAAATCCCACTACAGAGATAGTTGTACATTCACATCTACTTCTATCCACAGTAACCTAGAAATGGAAACTATCAGCATTCATGGTATCAGAAAGAACCATGAAATCTTCCAAAAAAGGGAAATAGCCAACATTCCTACCCAACTATGACACCTATAAACTACAATAGTACCTTGCATGGCATGGTGCAGTAACACTAAAACATGCAGTACTGACACATATAATTTTCACTAACCAACAGGTTCCTTTCTTTTTTATTTTATTGTATATATTTTCTTTACATTTCAAATGTTATCCCCTTTCCAAGTTTCCCTCCTATAACCACCCTATCCCATCCCCCTACTCCTGATTCTATGAGGGTACCCTACCTACCTATCTCCTCCCACCTCCCCAACCTGATATTCCTCTACACTGGGGCATCGAACCAAGGGCTTCTCTTCCTACTGATGCCGAACAAGGCCATCTTTTTTTTTCTTAACTGATTTTATTGGATATATTTTATTTACATTTCAATAGTTTTCACGGATTCCACTCCACTTCCACCATCTTGTCTCCCCTCCCCCTGCTTCTATGGGGGTGTTCAGATTCAGATGCTCACAGCAAACAAATAGGTTTCTAATTGGAAATAAGATGCTCTCAACAAGAGAGAAATCATACCTAATCCTGGAAACCTAGCTCACTTCTGTGGGTTAGTAAAGTGATGAATCTTGGAAATCATGCAGACACTAGACACCATGTCAACTATCCAGGAAGAATGAAGTCATGGATCTTCGAGGAAAATCTACAAACACGACTCTACTAAACCAGCACAATTCCCAATTACATTTTGAATATCTGTTTTTATATCCACAGATAAGTTTAGTATTCATTATACATAAATGAAACATCTTTTTTTGACAAAGGCCGTTACAAAAAAACACACCTAATCAACATGCAGATCAGTAGAAGCCAGTCCCAATGGATACATCTACAAAACATATCCTGGAACCTTCTGAGAAAAGGTCTAGAAAGGTTATAAGAGCCAGAGTACCATAAAGTTTGTTGTGAGACCATACCTCCTAGTAATGTCAGATGTTATATCCTTAAAGATTCACCAGAAGGACTGCCTAAACATTACACAACCAACAATAGACATGCCTAAGTGATGAAAAAAATCCAGAAAGGCTCCAACCCCACAAATAGATCTAAAAGCAATTAGGAAAGCTGAAAGTGAGAGAAACTGATTTCCCTATAGAGGTGAACTACAACTGGTTACCTAATACCAGTAAAATTTTCAACCCCGAAAACATACATAAATGTTCAATTTAATAGTATATAGACTAAGTATGTTATCTTTAGAAATATTATGTGCATATGCATATATGAATATAACAAAAATTAATAAAAGAGATTCCATGAATTTTAAATGATTCATCCAGTGTTATATAAGAGAATTTGGAGGAATGAAATGAAGTGGGAAATGATGTATTTATATTATAATCTCCACAAAAACGAAAAAAAAAAAACCTACATTTTAAAGGGAATTAAAATCAGCAATATAAAAAAGTCAAGTCACTTATAATGGTGGGGGTAAGTTATAGAGGCAAGGCTGAGAGAATAAAACCTGATGATTCTGGAGTATTTCTCACTTCCTAGGACAGAAATCATCAGGTTTTATTCTCTCAGCCTTGCCTTTATAACTTAGCCCTGCCTTTATAAGTGATTCAAATTTTATCTATTGCTGATTTTAATGCTCTTTAAAATGTAGCTTTTTCAGGACTCAGAGGGAGGTAACTTAGATGAAATGTCCAGCAGTAGGGAAAGGGACCCTGTAGGGTCTACCTGCATTGGAAAGACAGGGCATCAAGTGGGGGGATGGTGTTCTTATCCAACAGTCAAAAACTATGACCCAGAATTGTCCCTGTCTAAAAGAATTGCAGAGACAAAAAGGGAGAAGATACTGAGGGAAAGGAGTTCTAGTGACAGGCCCAAATTGGGATCCAGCTCAAGGGGAAGCTCCAAGGCCTAACACTATTATTGATTCTATGATGTGCTTGCAGATGGGCATAGCATGGCTGCCCTCTGAGTGGCCAAACAGCTAAAAGAGTTATATGCAGATACTTACACCAATTCATACACATACAATGGACAGAAGTCAGGACCTTTATGATTGAATTCAGGAAAGGGTGGGAGAAGCTGAAGATGTGGGCTACCCCATAGGAAAAACAGCAGTCTCAGCTAACCTGGACCCCTAATATATCTCAGACACCAACTGACCCACCCAAACAGGCAGCATAATCCAGCTGATATGAGGCCCACAACACATGTAAAGCCGAGGACTGCCTGGTCTGGCCTCAATGACAGAAGAAGCACCTAGTCCTCAAGAGACTTGAAGCCCCAGGAATAAAGGAGGAGAAAGAAGCCTCAATTGAGGAAATGACTCCATGAAATTCATCTGTAAGGCATTTTCTCAACTAGTGATTAAGTGACGGGGGCTCCCAGCCCATTATGGTTGGTGCCATTCCGTGCTAATGGTCCTGGGTTCTATTAGAAAGCAAGCTCAGCATCCAGGGGAAACAAGTCAGTAATATTCCTACATGGCCTCTGTATCAGCTCTAGTTTCCTGACCTGCTTGGGTTCTAGTCCTGAGTTCCTTTGGTGATGAACAGCAATGTGGAAGTGTAACTCGTTTTCCTCCACAACTTGCTTTCTGGACATGATGTTCTGTACAGGAATAGAAACCCTGATTAAGACAGATTTCTGTCTTTAGAAAAAAAATCCAAGCAACTAATTCTTCTTTGGGGAGGATTAGTCTTTGACAGGGATGAGCTCCAATATGTGTTGTCCATTGCAAAACCGGCTTCTTATGCTCTACCTCTAGCTGAAGAACTATTGGTATTTGATGGTACCCTGCAAATGAAAAGTTATTATTCTCTGAGGGGTTTTCATTAATAAGTTGTCTATACTCAATTGATTAACCCCTCAGTGACACATGTAGCAGCACTGCTTGAAATCAGTAGGTTATATTTTAAGGACTTAAAGCTGGAACAGTGTCTTACTGAGGAGAAAGGGAAGATTAAAGGAAGGGGATGGAGATAATATGATTAAGGTGCATTGTATACATGATGAATATTTCAAAGAATATCATAATGCATTTATTAATAAAGACATATAAAATTGCTCCTATCTCCTAGTAGAAATGAAGGAATTCTTGAAATAGGCCATTTAAAGGAAACGCTTTAATTGAAAATGTGGAAATATGTCCTAAGGATGGAGTTTTGAATCATAGTTAGTAACCAGAGCAGTAAAAAGAACCACTAAAAGGCATGAAATAAACATTAGAAACAAACTGTTTCACATGACAGTTCTATTGAAAATCAATATTTTCCCTGAAAGAAGATAGATATTAAGACCATCTAGTGAAACTCTATAAAAAGTACTTCTCAGAGACCCTACTGAAAACTAAACAGGTTACTGCCTTCACATCCCATCACAGACTTATCCTCATTTTTACTGATATCCCAGGCCTTTGAGAAATAAGCCTTGAAATAAGGATATGCCATGTACAAACACACATTCATTTTAATTGCTAAAACTGTATATCAAGTTGGGTTTATTACATATGTCTTTCAATCAAGTCCTGAAATAGGAAGACTGTGCACTGAACTGTAAAGAAAAACTCATTATTGATAAGACCAGACAGATCATTCTTTGCTTCACCAAATGGTAATCTTAACTGTGACAGGCATACTTTTTAATGTGCCAAGAGGAATCTATAATTTAATAAAATATCATCTACCTTATCGGAGTCATTACATGATAAAACCCACTTCAGAGAGCAAAGCTTCTCTTGTATAATTTGATAGATTTTCTACAAATGTCAGGTTCCAGAAAATAGTTTCATTTCTATGTCAGCCAAAGCATATATGTTTGGCATGACAGGTTTGTGCTTACAAAGTGAAAGAAGAAATAAGTTTTCCTAGTGATACATATCATATAAAAATGTGTACATGCATCTTACTACATACTTCTCTAGAACTCATATTAACTTATCTAAATATTATTTCAAGCCATTCCTAATATGAAGATAGAAATGAGAAAGTACATGAAATAGGCTTTGTGGTCACTTAAGCATGTGGAATTAAATGTCAGAGACTATTTTTTATAAAGCAATTTTATTTATTTATTTATTTATTTATTTATGTATTTATTTATTTACTTATTTATTACAGTCCAACCATTGCCCCTCCTTTGGTACTTCTTTACAGAGTTTTTCATCCCATTCTTCATCCTCACCCCTGTCCCCTATGCTACCCCACCGCAAGGCTTCTCACTTCCCTTGGGCCTCAAGTCTCTCTCAAGGATTCAATGCATCTTCTACTGAGGCCAGATCAGGCAGGTCAATGCAATATGCCTGTCAGGGTCCTTAGACCAGCTCCTGTATGGTGCCTGGTTGGTGGCTCAGTGTCTGGAAGCTCCCAGTGGTCTGGGTTAGGTGACATTGCTGGTCTTCCTATGGGGTTGTCCCCTCTTCTGCTTCTTTCAACCGTCCCTTAATTCAACCATAGGAGTCCCCAACTTCAGTTCAATGACTCTGTGTAAGTATCTGTCTCTGTCCCAATCAGCTACTGGCCAGGCCTCTCAGAGGACAGACATGCTAGGCTTCTGTCTGTAAACACATCATAGCATTATAGATAGTGTCAGGCTTTGGTATCTCCCCATGATGCAGATCCTGAGTTGGACAGATCACTGGATTGCCTTTCTCTCAGTCTTTTCTTCATTTTTATACCTGCAATTCTTTTAGACAGGAACATTTCTGGGTCAGAAAATTTGATTGACACTATCAGTTCTCTTGATCCTAAGTTTATCTACTGGAGTGGACTCTGTGCATTCCTTTTGCCCACAGTTGGGCACTTCATCTATGATCATGCCCATTGAGTCCCGGGAGTCTCTCACTGCCTAAATCTCTGGTATTTTGTACAGGGTTTCCTTACTTTCCATCTTCTAAGGATGCCTATTTTTTCACTCTTCTGGCCCTTTGGGCTTCTCTCCTGCCTCCTACAAACAGATCTTATTCCCCTTTTCCTTAGTCCCTCACTTTTCCTATCCAATATCTCCCTTCTTCAGCCTCCCATGATTATTTTCTTTCCACTACTCAGTGGAATTGAAACATCCTCACCTGGCCTTTATGCTTGTTAAAGTTCTTAAATTCTATGGGTTGTATACTAGGTATTTTGTACATTTTGGCTAATATCCACTTATTAGTGAATATGTGACATGCATCTCTTTTTGGGTCTGTATTACATCACTCAGGATGAAATTTTCTAGCTCCATCCCTTTGTCTCCAAAGGAGATCAAGGGAACAAAAATCAGAAAAGAAGATGTCAAGATATGAATATTTGCGGATGATAAGACACAATATATAAGCGACTCCAAAAAATCTACCAGGGAACTTCTACAGCTGATCAATAACTTCAGCAAAGTTTATGGATATAAAATTAACTAAAAAAGAAAAAAAACCACTAGTCTTCCTTTATAAAAATAATAAATGGGCTGAGTAAGAAATTAGGTAAACAATACCCTTCACTATTGCCATGAATATTATAAAATATCATGGTGTAACTTTTACAAAGCAAGTGAAATATCTGTACAACAAGAAATTCAACTCTCTGAATAGAGAAATTGAAGAAGACCCCAGAAGATAAAAAGATCCCTCATTTCCTCATACTGATAAGATTTACATAGTAAAAATGGCCATCTTACCGAAAGCAATCTACAGATTCTATACAATCCCATCAAGGTTCCAACACAGTTCTTCACTGATATGGAAAGGGAAATTCTCAATTTCCTATGGAAAAACAAACAAACAAAAAAAACCCAAGATAGCAAAAATACATCTTAACAATGAAAGAACTTCTGGAGAAATCACTATTCCTGACCTTAAGCTGTACTACAGAGCAATAGTGATAAAAACTACAAGGTACTGGTAGAGACAAACAAGTCAATAAATAGAATAGAATTGATGACCCAGAAATAAACTGATACATATATGGACACTTGATCTTTGACAAAGAAGCCAAAACCATACTGTGGAAAAAAGACAGCATCTTCAATATATGGTGATGGTCTAATTGGTTGTCTGTAGGTAGAAAAATAAAAATATATCCATATTTATTACGTTTTCACAAGGTTCAAGTCAGTGACTTTGATGACTAGGAAGAATCTCAAAGTTAATGTATTCTTACTGGAAGAATAAGAAATTACATGTAGCATTTGTTGTGTACCTTTATCATTTCAGTGAAACTGGAACAATCACTTTTCGATTTGAAAGGAACAAAGAACATCTTTCACTAGTTATTAACAGCTTTCAGGACATTCTGGAAAAATGGCTGAGCCAGTATCAAATAGCTAAAGGACAACGACTCATGAAGCTAATCTTTTATTTATTTATTTATTTATTTATTTATTTATTTATTTATTTATTTATTTATTTTGCCTATAACTATGTACATCACATTAAAAAATGGAAAGGAAATTATTTTTAAATTAAATAATTATACTTGCATAATGTTTCATACTGCACTCACACCTATTGGTGTTTATTGATTTCATAAATGCTCAGCACTGCAAAAATCACAATGTGGTATGAACAAATATCCATTGTTTCATCTCTAATTTAAATTATCTGCCGATATATTGAATAGACACGTGTTCAAGTTCCTTCAAGACAATGTTTATGCCATTTTTTCCATCTTAGTAGCACACACCATTACTAAAAGTGTCCTAGTTTGAAAAATAAGTTATATGGCCTCCTTATTTATGCAGAAAGTGTTAGGAAATAATAACACCACCAAAATCGGTACAATAAACCACAGTGCTCAGTTTCGAAAGATTCCACAGGGAATATTTGAATATTCTCAAGAAAATAACTGAAGCAGAGCTTGATGAGTAATTCATCAGATGCTTCCCTTCTATACCTAGACACACAGTTGAAAAATAGACATACAATCTCAGCTCTCCTTGAAGTCAGTTGTTCAGCTGCAATCATACATCTAGATTTGTGGATAATATATTTCTGCAGAAACTGTCCTCATTTCCAATGTGATACATAAAACCCAATCATACAATACTATGATATAGTTTCTGTTTTCATCTACCAGCTGCACAGATGAGACATATGATAGATAGACTTAGAAGTAAGAGAACAGTGTGCTAAGAACACGGATGATACTTTGGCTCCAAATTGGCTTCATTTAGAACGTATTACATATCAATGTTCATTTTCTAGAATTTTACTGCAAATACTTATTTTTCTAAGAACATGAGTTCTGAATTATTATTATTAATAACCAGGTTATTGAAAAACTAAGAATGCTAGGTCTCTGTGACAGAAGTTCACAAAGATGTTGAACATTTCCTAGCACTTTGACAATACTAGAATAAATTTAAAATAAAGAAAATGAACTTTCACTAACCAAAAATTAATTAACTTCTATAGTAAAATATCATACTCTAATAACCAACTATATCAGCTATTAGAAAAACTATTACATTTAGAGTATTTCCTCTATCTTTGGGCCTATTTCACCAAGGAATTCATATTCATTGTGCTCCATTTGTTTTCAAATATGAATAAAAGGCTTGCGGTTATAAATCTTAACTTTCTATTCTTTTATATACTATTACTGTATTTGAGCATTAGTGTTAATATCTACATTGAATAGATAATTAAAAAGCAAAAATATCATCAAAAATGAAACCATAGAAAATAATTACCAGTTGAAATATCAATACAATATATGTATAAAACCGGCATATCATTTATAGATGCTTAAATAAAATCTTTAAATAGAAGTATAATTAATAATGTCACAACATCTGAATTTTCATGCTTTTTAGTCATAATTATACCATCTGTGAGATTTTAGGAGCCTTCATTGGGTGCAACTTGTAAATTACGCTTATTCTTTTGGTAAGATAATAGACATGCAAAACTGATTCTCATTTTAAAGTGTTTTTTGTTTTCCCACATAATCCCTGATTTGTTATTTTCAAAATTTTTCAAAGGGGGACCTGATCTTTACTAATGAAAAGTATACCATATCTGGGTTACCTAAAGGATCCTCTAAAAATCCCACAAGGACACTTGCTCCACTATTTTCACAGAATCTTTATTCTTAATACCTAGAAACTGGAAATAACCAATGTGTCTACTAAGTAGAGATGCCACCAAGACAGAAAATAAAAAATACATTAAAATTTGTAAAACCTTACTGGTAGCAGTAACTTAGCAGACATTCAGTAGACAGTGAATTAGAATATGACTTTTTATGGTTCCATTAAAGATAAGAATTAGATTAAGAAAGAATGGAAGCTATTGCAAGGAAAGAAATAAGAAGAAATTCTGATGATTACAATGAATATGTTAAAGCACCTGAAAATTCCAGAGAAAAGGCCAAGTTATATTTACAAAAGATAGAGAAAAAGCAATCCCAGCTAGATGCAAACATACAGCTTTCTGTTAGGAGTATGGCACCAAAACTTTTTCTCAAAGTTAAGAAAGATGGCCCTTCTGAACAGAACCTAAAAGTTTTAACATCAGGATGAGTGCATAGAATTCACAAGCTTCAAACACATAATTTTATCACACTGGAATTCTTGCAACAGATGTGTCATGGGGTGAAAAGAATACACTTTGTCATTCTATATGACATGTAGAGAGGTGGCCAGATACCATCAAAAGAAATAAACTCTTATTTAAATCTGAGCTACACTGGAGATCTGAGAACAGGGAATAACTACAAGTCAGGAAGCCTGAATATAACTTGCCTCCAGGAACACAGTTATAGAGAATGACAAAATCAAGCACTGACAAACCTCCATTTGTCATTAGATTAATTTACTATCACAAAAATTTCTCTGTAAACATTTTTAACATTATAATGCATTTTATATTAATTGTTCTATTTTCTGTTTTCTAATCATTAGTAAAGTATTAACTGACACTGACACTAACTCAATTTTATGTGTATCTCTATAACATATAAAATTTTATACTTATTTATGACCATTAAATAGTGTGAAAATTTCTTAACTCTTGGACTGATCTCAGTTGGTCGCTTTTTTTGTCTTACACATTTCTTATAAAAAACAGAGATACATGTACAGATTTTTAAAAGCATTTTGGCATAAAACTATATGAATACATTTTTGTCAGTACTTGATTTTTTTTAAAGGTTTGAGAACATGCATTGAAATCTTAATAGTTACAATAAGCATAAAATACAGGTAAAATGGTTGGTAACTTGTTATTCCTGTTGTTATTATTGTTAATGTCAGCACCAAAAATTTAATATAACATGAACAGGACAATGGTGTTGTATTCATTCGAGTATCTAGTGTGCTTAGGGGTAGAATTACCAAATATATCAAGATTCACTTGGACATAAACACTGGAAATTAAAAAAAAATCATTAATTAGGGAAATGCTCTATTTAATACAAAATAATGTTCTGATGTTTGTTAGTTGAGTTGCCTTCAATACATTAATCTTTATAACTCATTTTTTTCATAGTCTGCCTGGCAAATTTCATAATACCCACCTACTTCATATATGTTATAAATAGATATTTGGAAATAAATTATACTAAAGACATGACATATAGTATAGCAAGAATCTCATATAATTTAAACTTTTCTTTCCCTGCTGTTGTTCCTTGTTAGGTTTTGTTATTCTCTGTGTTTCCAATCAGAGAATATCAGTTTATCAGATAAAAATCAGTTTGGTTATTGAATTTTCTCTTCATATACTGAATATTGTTATTTTGTACTTTTGTTAGTGTGATAATATCATATTATGAAAACATCTCTTACATTCTAAAATACTGGAACCTTTGCTGGACCTTTACAGTCAGAGTTAATAATACACCTTCAGATCACTTGTAACTTACAACTGATATTCTACTTTTTACATAGCCTGCTTGTTTTACCTGCCTCAACTGAACAATAAAGGTAATAGAAGAGCCCATGCCAGACACTAGAAATGTCCAAATAGGCCATCTTGCCTGAAGACCTTCTCTACTCTTTTGGTGCTTTTCCACTTTATCTACAATGTTTCCTCTCCTCCTAGTTACCACATCCCAGTCCCCAACTTGGATACAGACATCCTATTTAACCAGATGCTACCCTGGCCTCCAGAACTCCATGTAGTTCACCTGCCCAGGGACATCCTCCACTCTCTCAGTGCCAACACTATCCCAGACCACTATTACCCTATTCTCAATTCTTGTTAAGCAGAAAGAACTCTAGCTGCCAGAAGTACAGATAAGGCACCCATCATTGAACCTGGTCAACTCTCTGTGTTCACCTCATCCTATCCCCAATCATTCCCTTATTGTCACTGCATCCCAGCCCCCAATATGGACAGAAACCCCTATAATTGACCATAGCCCGTGTCAGCAAAAATTCAGAAAGGAAACAGGAAACAAGGAACAAAAACAGCCACTCAAACAAGACAAACTCAAAAATACCTACAGAGACTATAATTATGATAAGCCCAGATGCCTAGACATCAGCTTAAGAAATGAGAAAAAAATCAAGACAATATGTCACTACCAACACACAGCTACCATACCTAGCCATCTCTTAATATTTCGACACAGTTAAAGAACAAGAAAATACGTTAAAAACAAAATTATGAAGAAAGTAGAGTTCCTTAAAGAGAAAATGAATGACTCTTTTGAAGAAATCAAGAAAAATGAATAAAATCCTTAAAAGGGGATAAAACAAAACAAAAATCATTGGAGGAATGAATAAATTATACTAAGAAAGCCAAGAAAATCAAATAAAACAAAAAAACCCAAAATACAAACAAATCATATTTGAAAAATCAAATGGTTCTACATACCAGGACACACTACCTAACCCCTGTTACTCTCTGTCTCCAGCAGCAACCACACTCCTGTGACTAAACTCTGCTCACCTTTCTAGCATCTTCCCCTTGTGGTTATTGTCACAATTCCCAGTAACTCAACAAAATCAAAGATCTTGAAGCTTGTAATTTATCAATCATATGAATATATCAGTAAATTCTCATTCCACAAAATGTCCACACTATAAACTCAGAGCCAACCGATATTAATATAAACTTCCCACCTAGATAAGACAAATTGTCCTGTAATAAGCCAGCCCTAAGGACACAGAAATGGCTGAAGTCAGAGTCAGAGACCTTCCAGTCATTCCAAAGCTGTGAGATCCCGCCTGTGCCTAACAAATAAAAACAATGCCCCAGAGTAATTCTCAGAAAAACTGCAGAATATACTGACTGATAGCCACCTGGCCCTCTAGAAATCCCAAGATAGGGTCCTGATGCATGTCATAATTAGCTCATGCTCTAATCACCCAATTCTAAAAAACAAAGCAAAGACAAAAACCCACAGAATTTGCTGGCTGACAGCTACAAAGTCTTATGAAAAGGCCCAAATATGCATCATTATCAGCCTAAACCCCCTCATCCAATGAATCCAAAGGTCACTATAATCCACCAATGAGATGTCATCACCCTATGCAGTTGCTGAAGTCGGCCAGCTGTAAAGTATAAAAGATGTGTACCTTTTGAGTTCCGGGTGGACTCTCTGCGAGGATAAACAACCTCATATGTATGGAAGTAAACCTCTTGTTATTACATCTGACAGAAGACTAATCTGCAAAATATATTTTTAAAACCTCAAGAAGTTAGATGCCAACAAAGCAAATAACCCAATTAAAATGGAGTACAAAGCTAAAGAGATTTTTTCAACAGAGGACTCTCTAATGACTGAGAAACACTGAAAGAAATATTCAACATCCATTGTCATCAAGAAAATGCAAATCAAAATGACTGATTTTCCATCAGAATGGCTAAGATCAAAAACTCAAGTGATAGCACATGCTGGTGAAGATGTGGAGCAAGGGGAACACTTCTACATTGCTGGTGAGATTACAAACTAGTACAACCACTTTGGAAACAAGCTTGTTCATTTCTCAGAAATTTGGGAATAGTTCTACCCTAACTCCCAGCCTGTGGGACTAAGTGGCAGAGGGCCCACATGGAGATCTCTGGTCAGGAAGAGGGAATGGCTTTTGCCACCTCTGCGGCTGGGTTTGGCTAGGTCTGTGATATCAGGTGAGGAGCAGAGGGGGGCAAGAGGGCAACTTCTGCCACCTCCACTGCTGATGCTGCTCCCCCATCTCTATTACCTCTGCTGCTCTGAGATGCTAGGCCAGGCCAACTCAGCAGGGAACTGGCTAGGCAGTGGTGGGTGCAGGAGATCTTCAGGTGGTGATTTTGGGAGAGCAAATCTCTTCCCAAATGGTGGTGTTACAGCTCTTAGGATAGACAATCTAAGACAATGGTGCAATTCTTACACACCTTTCATTTTGGACAGGCCTCATATATACAGTTTTGGGATTGTTCAGTCTGACAACAGGTGTGTCCTATTGGCTTGGCCAGAGGGTTTTAGAATGCCTCATTTGGTGGTGTGGCCCTGCTTCTGTCATATCCATAGTGTGGCTTTTCTGTTCTGAGCTTATGTCACATCCTCACCTGCTGAGGAGGGAATTGGTGTGTGACCTATGTGACTCAAACCTCGATACAGGAGGCTGTGGGATGTTGTAGATGTGTAAGCAGTGTCTGGTCTCTTGTGAGACTAAGAAGCTTCCTACTATTCCTTAAGGTCCTCTGTGCTTCACTTATCTCAAATGAGAACACCACCAATTGCCCCATACCAGCCATACCATTCCTGGGGCATACACCCCAAAGATGCCTCACTATACCATAGACACTTCTTCAACTTTGTTCATAGCAGCTTTTATTCATAATAGTCAGAAACTGGAAACCACCTAGATATCGCTCAACTGAAAAATACATTAAGGAAAGTGTGGTACATCTACACAATGCAATACTATTCAGGTATTGCAACAACATCATGAAATTTTCAGGCAAATAAAATGGATGGAATTAGAAAATATAATCCTGAGTGAGGTAACCAAATGCAGAAATACACACATCTGGTAGGTACTCACTTATAAATTGACATTTTAACATATAGGATAACCATACTACAATGTAACGACCCAAAGACACTAAGTAATAAGGAGGTCTTAAGGAGGAATATATGATTCTCTCACAGAAAGGAAAACAAAATATTCATCAGAGGTGGATGGAGGAAGGGAAATGAATGGGAGAAAGGGGGTAGGAGTGAAACAGGGATGTGGATCAGTTGTTGGGAAAAGAGATATCCTAAGGTTTTACTGCTATGAAGACATATCAAAGCAAGGCAACTCTTAAAAAGGGAAACATTTAATTATGGTTGGCTTACTGTTTCAGAGGTACAATTCATTATCATTATGGTGGGAAGTATGACAGTATTCCCATAGACATATTGGTGGAGGAAAGATTTCGTCATGTTGATCTGAAGACTCATTTCCAAATTTGGTGGAGCTTGAGCATAGGACCTCAAAGGCCTATGGGAGAGATAGAAAGGCCATGGATCTGGAGAAGATGAGATGTGGGGTTTTCTGTGAAGGGAGGCAAAGCTGTGGTTGAGATGCATTGTATGAGAGAAGAATAAATAAAGAGAAAAATATAATAGCCAACTTACTTGTCTTGGGTTTCCTGTTTAATCAGCTTTTATAACCTCAGCTAATGCTTACTCTTCCATACCGTGACCAAGTAGAATGCAAGTATATCATTTGCTTAAAGCAGCAAATATAAAGGTTAAAACCCAATTTTTAACATCCACCAGAAAGTTTGAATACAACATTTATAGATTTTGGATAATAAATAATGATGTTTGAAGTACTGTTTTTGGTCTGCTTCAATTAGAATAAGTTAGTGCCAATGATTTAGTCCCTATCAAAATTTTAAACAATTTTTATAAAGTATCACATTCCTTCATCATATGTGATGAAGTTTCTGTTGAATAAATACAGAGCTATTATTTGGAACAGACATACACATTTATACAGGGACAGAACTAAAACATCCTTCAAGCAGGAAGAGATTCAAACTCATACAACAGACACATAGAGGACAGAAGACATGGAACATGAAATAGCATATTCAAATTGGATTCACTCTTAATAGTTAAATTATTTTAATGATAAGTATTTTTATTTTATATTTTCTTTAATGTGACACCAATATGTTATGGTTGACTTAGAGTTTATTGTTAATGTCTTTAATCCATGAATTTAATAATGACAAGATAATTTATAGTTATACTATGTGACCTTAATGAGCTGATTTACTCATAGAAATTGTGTTTTTTACTAAAAGACTTTTAATCTTTTAACATTTAAAAATTTCTACAGTTTATTACCTACTGACTTATCTATGAAAGCAGATTCATCAAATGAAATGTTTCCAGTCTAGAAATATTTATTACTGAAACATTTTCTTTGGGTATCAGAACATATGCTTTATTTTTAAAATGTTTTTTCAAAACATATTTATTGCTAAACAATGTTAATACTCTTTACATATACTTACAAACTTGAAAATGGCTTTACAAATTAGAAAGATCTACTCTCTCCATTCATTTCATTATATTTAAACTCTTTACTTGCCCAGTTCTTCAGATAAACCCACGTGGTCACAGCTATCACAATGGTATCTCTCCATGGCATTTATATATCATAGGATAGAAAAAAATCATTACAGGGAAATAAGTTTGAGTCCATTTTCCACATTGATCTGCACATTAAAGCTGCAGAATAGATATTTTAATACTACATACAAAGAAATAGTAGACAAGTACAACAATGTTTTGATAAAATTTTCATTATTTTATTTTATAAATTGTAAAAAGAAAAATTATTATTCACCACAATAGTTATTGATACAAATCACCATCTTGATGCATATCCCTGGGCTTATAAATATGTATGTGCATGTCTGTGTCTATACATAAATAAACAAAGCTCTGTAAAAACAAATTATCGCAGGGTAAAGCTACTGAGAATGAGAAAATGGTCACATAAGACACTGTAAAATTTGAAAAGTAATGATGTATATTCATTGATAGTGTCACTCTCTATTGCATGATAAACAAAAATAGTGTGCCATTTCATTGGAATGTAGGTGACAAGACAACTGATTATTACTTTGAATTATGTGTTCTTATATGTGTTTTCTCATACAAGTACAAATACTGTAATTCTCTTCTTCATTACTTTTATATTTCATAGCCCTAAATTAAGAAGCAGGAATACACATTCTCATTAATTAGTATTAAGAAGAAATATACTGTTAACCTTCATTTTCAAATTTCATTCTGTCCCAACAACTTCCTTATTACAAACAGAATTATTATGTTCATTTGAGACTTGAAAAAATCCTGACTTTATGGGAAAATTAGGTGGTGTAAGTCATTTGACGTGGTTTTTACATATACTAGCTATGTCTTATAAATTAAACTATTAAGAGAGAAACTACTGATAATTTTGGGTTATTTTGTCATGTCTCTACCTTAAAAATATGATAAAGTAATAATGAATTACCTATTCCGTTCAGTTCCTCTAAAATATGCTTATTATACTTAAGTGTAATAGCTCATCTTAAGATTGCAAACATCCTCATTTTCTGTCCTAGCAATATCCATTTTAACAGAAGATTGTCAACTCCCTGAAAAATGACCTCCCAGTTAGGTCTGTAGTGGAAACCAAGTAGCTTTCTAAATGTTAAAGGCAAAACTTCACTTCTGGTAGCTGAGTCTTTTTCTATAAAATGCTTTATCTCTCAGTATACATAAATTCTGTGTACTCTCAGAAGTCATTAACAAGTGATAATTTCCAAGATCTTTTTTACTTCAAACATCTTATCTCTAGAAACCCATCTCTTGATTCTTTTAAATGTGGATGATATTACATACATGCAAGAGAAATATCAACTAATATAATGATTCTGGTTCAAATTTTTATTGGTAAAATTTAAATTTAAAAATTGAATGAAATAAACAGAATGGTAACAGAACAATGCTGAATTTAAATTTATAATACTTTGTATCAAACTAATACATGTATGCAAATGTGTCATAATAGCTAAATGTTTACTAACAACTGCAGTAGAGATTAGAAATTACTAGAAGAACCTTTTAAATGTAAGAATAAATGTTAGTAGTACTTGAAGTTGAATTACTAAGAACATATAACAGTAGAAAATGAGTCTATATAAATGATACATTTTTATTACTGAAGACTATGCTACCAACTGTCCTTTTAAAATTCACAGACAAATCACAGAAAATAAAATCTCCAAAAAAAATCTATACTATTTTTTTATCTTATTGGTGAGTTGAATATGAGTCTGTATTTTGTTGTAGGTTCTGTTATGGAGTAAAAGCTAATACAGGCCTTTCCCAACAACTTTCCATTTGGTTGGAATAAGACTTAATGATTCTGATGAAACTTTAAAAGCAAATAAAATGGTTAAATAATAGCTAAATAATTGCAACCTTTCCAATAATTGTGCAGGGCAGAATTCTCATTCTGTAGATACAGTTACCCCTATTCTCAAGGAGCATTTTTGTTCAGATTGGCAACATGACTTTTATTTGTATTTATTCAAATTGAACAATGGGCATTGTGCAATGTTTTCATAAATCTCTTGCTCATGTGACAATTTATTTGTGTCAAAGGATGTGTGATGTAGACTATAAAGACTATAAAACAGCTGACTTTCCAAGTGTAACTGTTTCTATTCATCCCACTGAAATGTACCAGCATTAACTGATGTTGAATATACCTATACAAAGGTAAGAACAGACTATTTAGTATTCCCACTTCAAGCTCCTTAGCTTTTAGAGGACTCACTGGTACCCTTGTCCACTAGCTGTGGTTAATTGGTTATTTCAGATAAATCAGATGATTCAAACTTAACTCCTCATAAAAAGTAAAATTCCTACTATAAATTGTGTTAACTTTATAAAGACTGAAAATTACATAATAGCACCAGAGAGTTTAAGATCATCCTTACTCTTGTAAGCAGTTATGATGTATTTCAAAACCCAGGGGCAATCATTTTATCTTTGCATCTAGACAGCAAATCCTCCCCAAAAAACTTTAAAAATGGCTTCTCTTTTTACCTTGTAGTACCTCTTGCAAATGGCATCCATTTGGCTACACCAGGTTATACCTGTGTATTGATAATAAATGACACTCCCTTGTTTGGCTCATCTCCAAGTCTCAAATTTGCTTTGTTCAAGTATACAGGCAGAAATCTGACCAGATTTAACTCTGCATTTTAGGAATTTTATCCTGTTCATTTCTGAAAATTCTCAAGGTGCCGACCAATGAAATGAAACATAATTCCTGACATACACACAAAGGGAGTCCCGAAAGCAGCAAACATAAAAGACCATCCGTATTTTACGTCAATGAGGACATTTTCAGGAACACACATGTTGCTTCTTTCTATAGATATATATTTTGGAAAATCAACAGCATATTCCTTCCATAGTACAAACAGACTGAGGATCAGACTGAACAGGGCCCCTGTGAAAAAAAGAAAAGAGGATATATATTTGTGCAGTACACAGTAGAGCACTGTAAATTCATTTCTCATACAATAAACAAAATTGGCAAAAACTACACTATTAACATTTGTTTTACATTCAGGAAACACATTTTTTATTACTTTGTAATTTAAAACACAGACTGTTTACTTACCTTTTCACAGCAGCATTTTAATACTCCACTGCTGTTTTGAAGTGAACTGTTTTTGATGCCATAAAAATAGGTAATTCCTTTATTTGATACACTGTTTGTCACATAAGCTGCACAAATGTAAGTAATGTATTTGGTTTTTAGCCTTTTTAACTTTACATTTTAAATATCTTTAAAATTAAAGTAAAAAATAAAATAAAGCAAATTACATTTTTTGATCCACCTTCCAACCCTTCCCATGTTCCTTTCTTGCTTCTCAGTTTTGTGGCCTCCTTTCCTTTAATTACCATATGCACAAACACAAATGCACACATGGACACACACACCTGTGCACATGTGTGTTCACACACATGTATATACAACTGGTTTATTTCATTTACATATATATGTATATTATAATTTCAGAGTTTCTTAGTATTAACTAAACAATTAGGGATGCATCCCTGAAAAATACTTTTATCCTACTCTCATTCTACCTTAATTGCTTATAGTTCATTTTTATTTATTTTATTATTTGAGTTTGTAATTCTTTTCTACCCATTCCTTATTACAAATCATCTATTACATAACTTGTTCATATCATTCAAATTTCTGGCCTCTTTTTTCATTACTCATTATTGCATACTTGTGTGTGTGTGTGTGTGTGTGTGTGTGTGTGTGTGTGTATTCCTAAATACATAGATAGAACTGACTTAGTCTATGTTATGGTCTTTTTATGTATGTTTTGAGGGCTGACTATTTGGTATTGAATAACCAGTCCATGTGTTCTTCACTACTTTCAGCATTCCTTAGCTACATGTACTTCTTTGTGTAAGGTTTTCCCCCACCCACCTAAGCATTCCTGTTTGTGTTCTTGATCAGATCATATGTATGCAGTCATGTTCTTGATTTACTTTTAACAAATTCTTGTTCTACAACAACTATAAAGAGGTCACACATAAAATTAATACTTCCTTTGAAAACCCAAAGAAATTATATTTATCACAAACCTATATCATACTCAGATATAGGTACTATACTATCTTATCTTTATTTTCAGTTGAGATATCACAAATTTCCAAATGATTATAGACATCTGTACTTTATATGGTCTAATAGTTTCTTACACATTGTGTTTGCTTAAAAATACTCAGTGATTGAATTATTATTGGTTTTATGGTTATGTTAATAAATCAATAGATTGTTTTTAATAAAAATTAAAAGAATTTAAATAAAGTACTATCATAATTATTATTAATAAACATATATCTCTCCAAATCATTTTAACTGAAATTAAGGTAATACTATACCAGTTGACTGGGCTATGGATTATGCCAGGAAACTGAGGTTGAATGAGTTGGAAGCCCCCAAACCTCATGCATACCAACCAGTATATGGTTAGAGTTTCATCTGCTTCTGATCAGACCTCTGTCTCATGAATAAAACATCCTATGGAAAGAACCATGACAATCAGTCACACAGGGGCAGTGCCCCAAGCCCCTCTACATGCAGATGAGGCATCCCTAACATCATAGAGACTAAGCCAAAAGAAAGCATCTGTCAGACCAAAACCCACTCCAAAATGTATGGGAGATCTTATCAAGAAGGAATAAGTGAGAATCACTCCCTCATTGATCATCTGAGAGCTTCTGTCACATAAAATATATAGCATTTCTTGGGGAAGAAGGCTCTCTCCTGAAGCATTCACAGCTGGAAACTGCCAGGGCCCACTGTGGTGGTCACTTCCTGCTCAGTGGCCCTGACCTGGGTTCCTGACCACTGTACATTGCTTGCTTGACAAGCCCCCTACCAGCTCAACACAAGGCAGTATTTGAGCTGACCTGAGAGTAGCTGGGGTGTCTGGAGCACCAGTGGCGGTTTCATGTCCCTCTCCCTGCTTGTGCCTCCAGCCTGCCTTCTGTGTAGAAGTGTATCATTGTACAAGCAGCCGCAGAAGAAAACCTTAATTCAACTCTCATCTCCCCTTAGCTTGGATGCTCCTGCTGAGCCAATCAATGCCCTCACAGATCTCTGTGGACTTCATCCAGTATACAGACTGGCAACTGGCACCTAATATGGGGCCAGAAGAGTGGATGCACTGCAAATGATACCACAAGAAGTTGAGTCCTGCATCCCCAAACTCTCAAGAAAAGCAATCTGTCCTTTTCCTACTATTCTTTCAGTTTACTGCCATCAAGTGAATTTGGACAAGCTGAAGAGGCAATTGAAAACTTCTTGCTATTCTCTGGTGTTGGCTGAAGGTCCTTCTAGCCCCTGTCTAAAACCAGACAGCCTATAAATACATGTTGAAAAAGATTCTCTAACTTCTCCTTAAAACAAAAACAAAAAAACTCTTAATGCAGCAGTCACTTAAAAGCTGTAGGGTGGTTACCAGTTCTTAAATCTGTGGACAGGCTTAAATTGGGGCCTCTGTGGAATCTAACAAAGCCAATAGACCAAGAGAATGTTCCCATTGAACAAGATGTTTTTCCTCTTTTCTGTAATAATAAACTCCTCTTCACATAAAATAATCCCCATAGGAAAGGGAAATATATACCCTACTAAAATCCCATGAACTAATAATAGCCACAAAAAGGAGACAAACAAACAAAAGAAAACAAACAAACAATAAAGAAGCCTCCTTATTTCAGGAGGAAGTTCTTCAGATAGTACCATTCACGTCAATGATAATATTTACAACCCTGACTCATGAACCCCAGTAGCCTGTCTAACCCAACACAGAGATAACCCAAACCCAAGAAGAAGAAGAAGAAGAAGAAGAAGAAGAAGAAGAAGAAGAAGAAGAAGAAGAAGAAGAAGAAGAAGAAGAAGAAGAAGAAAAGAAGAAGAAGAGAGCAGAGCCTGGCCCAACTGGAGAGCGGAGCCTGGCCCAACTGCCAGCCGGAAAGGCGGCTCGTACAGGCTGAGCAACTGGTGAGTGGGAGACCTAGGCTGCGGGGGAGCAGAGGGATCTCTGCGGAGTGCACACGGAAAGGGCACCCCCTGCCCTGACCTTCCCTGTCCTCTCCAATCCAGTGACCCGGAACAGATCTTAGGAACTTCTGTTCCCACCCGGAGACAACTTCAGGACACAGAGCAGTGCCTGGCCCAACAGCCAGCCAGAAAGGCGGCTCGTACAGGCTGAGCAACTGGTGAGTGGGAGACCTAGGCTGCGGGGGAGCAGAGGGATCTCTGCGGAGTGCACACGGAAAGGGCACCCCCTGCCCTGACCTGCCCTGTCCTCCCTGATCCAGGGGCCGAAAACATATCTTAGGAACTTCTGTTCCTACCCGGAGACGACTTCAGGACGCAGAGCGGAGCCTGGCCCACCTGCCAGCTGGAAAGGTGGCTCGGAGAGGCTGAGCATCTGTGAGCAGGAACAGATCTTAGGAACTTCTGTTCCCACCCGGAGGCGACTTCAGTACGCAGAGCGGAGCCTGGCCCACCTGCCACCCGGAACCTGGGCTTCCGGGGAGTAGAGAGATCTCTGCGGAGTGCACACGGAAAGTGTACCAGGGACACAGACCAGATAGAAGGGAAAGGCAAGAACATATCACTGACAACAAAATGGCAAGAGGAAAGAGAAAGAGTATATCCCAAGGAAACCAAGACAATCTAGCAACACCATAACCCAGCTCTCCGATAGTAGCAAACATCGGAATTCCAAACACTCCAGAGAAAGAAGACACAGACCTGAAATCATGCCTCAAGACGCTGATAGAGTTACTTAAACAAGAAAGGGAGGAAAAGCAAAAAGATTCAGAAGCTTTTAAAGAAGAAACAAGAAAAACACTCAAAGAACTCGAAGAACGAGACGAAAACAGAACCAAAGAAATAAAGGAATGGAAGAGGGAAATTAAAACAGAAATTGACACAATAAAGAAAGCGCTAAAAGAGATAACCCTAGAGTCAGAACACCAAAAAGAAATCAGGAGTCACAGAAGCAAGCATTTCCAACAGATTACAAGAGATCGAGGAGAGAATCTCGGGGGCAGAAGACAACATTGCAAACATAGACAAAACAGCCAGAGAAGATGCAAAAAACAAAAAGCTCCTAACCCAAAATGTCGAGGAAATACAAGACACAATGAGAAGACCGAACCTAAGGATAATAGGAATAGAAGAGGGAGAAGAGTATCAACTAAGAGGCAAAGTAAATATCTTCAACAAAATCATAGAAGAAAACTTCCCTACCCTCAAGAATGAGATGACCACGAGCATAAAAGAAGCCTTCAGAACTCCAAATAGGTTGGACCAGAAAAGAAATACCTCCCGACACATAATAGTAAAAACATCAAGCGCCCAAAGAAAAGAAAGAATACTAAAAGCAGTAAGGGAAAAAGGTCAGGTAACATATAAAGGCAGACCAATCAGACTCACACCCGATTTCTCAACAGAGACTATGAAAGCTAGAAGAGCCTGGACAGACATCATGCACTCCTTAAGAGAGCACAAGTGCCAGCCCAAGATGCTATACAAAGCAAAACTAACAATCACCATCGATGGAGAGAAAAAGATATTTCAAGACAAATCAAAATTCACACAATATCTGACCACAAACCCAGCACTACAACGAATTATAGGTGGAAAACCCAATACAAGGAGTGAAAATACAGCCTAGTAAAAACAAGAAAACTCCTAAACAAGAAAACTAAAAGAAGAAAAAAACACAGACACAACTCAACCCAAAAAAGCAAAAATGGCAGGAAACAGAAACAATTATTCCTTGATATCTATTAACATAAATGGTCTCAACTCCCCAATAAAGAGACATAGACTATCAGACTGGATACATAAACAAAATCCAGCCTTTTGCTGCATACAGGAAACTCATCTCAGAGACAGAGACAGACACTATCTCAGAGTAAAAGGGTGGGAAAAAAACTTCCAAGCAAACATCTCCAAGAAGCCATCTGGAGTGGCTATTCTAATATCTAATAAAGTAAATTTCCAACCAAAAGTTATCAAAAAAGATAAAGAAGGACACTTTTTACTCATTACCGGGGAAATCTGTCAGGAGTAACTCTCAATCCTTAACATATATGCTCCAAATAAAAAATCACCCACATTCATAAAAGAAACTCTACTAAAGCTCAAAAAATACATTTCACCCCACACAATAATAGTGGGAGACTTTAATACCCCACTCTCACCAATGGAGAGATCAGGGAAACAGAAACTTAACAAGGACACTGCAAAACTAGCAGAGACATTGAACCAACTAGAATTAATAGATGTATACAGAACATACTATCCTATAGTAAAAGAATACACATTCTTCTCACCACCCCATGGGACCTTCTCGAAAATTGACCACATAATTGGACACAGAACGAGCCTTCATCGATATAAGAAGATTGAAATACTCCCATGCATCCTCTCAGATCACCATGGTCTACGGCAGGTTTTTAACAACAACAAAGACAACAAAATGCCCACATACACATGGAAACTAAACAACGCTCTGTTAAAGGATAGCAGGATCAAAGAAGAAATAAAGAAATAAATTAAGCACTTTCTAGAATACAACGAAAATGATAACACAACATACCCAAACCTATGGGATGCAATGGAAGCAGTATTGAGAGGAAAACTCATAGCCCTAAGTGCTTCCAAGAAGAAACTGGAGAGAGCTCACATCAGCAACCTGACAGCACAGCTAAAAGCCCTAGAACAAAAGGAAGCAGATATAACCAAAAAGACTAGACGGTAAGAAATAATCAATATTAGGGCAGAAATAGACCAAATAGAAACAAAAAAAAACATTGAAAAAATCAACAAAACAAAGAGTTGGTTCTTTGAGAAAATCAATAAGATTGATAAACCCCTAGCCAGACTAACTAAAGGGCAAAGAGAGAGTATCCAAATTAAAAAAATCAGAAAGGAAACTGGTGACATAACAACTGAAACTAAGGAAATTCAAGAAATCATCAGATCCTACTACAAAAACTTATACTCCACAAAATTGGAAAATCTGGAGGAAATGGACGAATTCCTAGACAGATACAAGGTCGCAAAGTTTAACCAGGACCAAGTAAACCATTTAATAACCCTATAACACCTAAAGAAATAGAAGAAGTCATCAAAAGCCTCCCAACCAAAAAAAGCCCAGGTCCAGACAGGTTCAGTGCAGAATTTTATCAGACATTTATTGGGGATATAACACCAATATTCGCCAAACTATTCCAAAAGATAGAATCAGATGGAATATTACCCAACTCATTTTTTGAGGCTACAATAACCCTCGTACCTAAGCCACACAAAGACCCTACAAGGAAAGAGATCTTCAGACCAATCTCACTTATGAACATTGATGCAAAAATACTCAACAAAATCCTTGCAAACCAAATCCAAGAACACATCAAAACCATCATTCATCATGACCAAGTAGGCTTCATCCCTGGGATGCACGATGGTTTAACATAAGGAAATCCATCAATGTAATCCACCATATAAACAAACTTAAAGACCAAAATCACAGGGTCATCTCACTAGAAGCTGAGAAAGCATTCGACAAAATCCAACACCCCTTCATGTTAAAAGTCCTGGAAAGAACAGGAATCCAAGGCCCATATTTAAACATAATAAAAGCAATATACAGCAAACCAACAGCCAACATCAAACTTAATGAGAAACTTGAAGCAATCCCACTAAAATCAGGGACTCGACAAGGCTGCCCACTCTCTCCCTACCTATTCAACATAGTACTGGAAGTCCTGGCTGGAGCAATTAGACAGCAAAAGGAGATCAAGGGGATACAAATCGGAAAGTAAGAGATAAAAACATCACTCTTTGCCGATGACATGATACTGTACTTAGGTGACCCCAAAAATTCCACCAGAGAACTCCTACAGCTAATAAACAAGTTCAGCAAAGTGGCCGGATACAAAATTAACTCAAACAAATCAGTAGCCTTTCTATACTCAAAGGACAAACATGTGGAGAAAGAAATTAGGGAAAAGGTACCCTTCACAATCGTTACAAAAACTATGAAATACCTTGGTGTGACTCTAACTAAAAAAGTGAAGGACCTGTATGACAAGAACTTCAAACCTCTAAAGAAAGAAATTGAGGAGGATCTCAGAAAATGGAAAGATCTCCCATGCTCATGGATTGGAAAGATCAACATCTTAAAAATGGCCATCCTACCAAAAGCAATCTACAGATTCAATGCAATCCCTCATCAAAATTCCAACCCAGTTCTTCATGGAATTGGAAAGATCAATGTGCAATTTCATATGGAATAACAAAAGACCTAGAATACGGAAATCCATCCTCAACAACAAAAAAAAAAAAAAAACATCTGCGGGAATCACTATTCCTGACCTCAAGCTATATTACAAGGCAATTGTGCTGAAAACTGCATGGTACTGGTACAGAAATAGGCAAGTGGATCAATGGAATAGAATAGAAGATCCAGAAATGAGCCCTCATGTATATGGTCACCTGATTTTTGACAAAGGAGCAGTAAACATTCAATGGAAAAAGGACAGCCTATTCAACAAATGGTGCTGGTCCAACTGGCACTCAACATGCAAAAGAATTAAAATAGACTCGTTCTTATCTCCTTGTACAAAGCTCAAGTGTAAGTGGATTAAAGATCTCCACATTAAACCAGATACACTGGAACTATTAGATGAGAAAGTAGGGAAAACCTTAGAACACATAGGCACAGGAGAAAATTTCCTGAACAAAACACCAATGGCTCAAGCTCTAAGGTCATAGATTAACAAATGGGACTTAATGAGATTGCAAAGTTTCTGTAAGGCTAAGGACATCGTCAAGAAAACAAAACGGCAACCAACAGAATGGGAAAAGATCTTTACCAACACCACATCAGATAGAGGCCTAATATCCAAGGTGTACAAGAAGCTCAAAAAGCTAGACACCAGAGAATCAAATAACCCTATTAAAAAATGGGGTACAGAGCTAAACAAATCATTTTCAGTTGAGGAACACCGAATGGCCGAAAAACATCTGAGGAAGTGCTCGACATCCTTAGCCATCAGGGAAATGCAAATCAAAACAACCCTAAGATTCCACCTCACACCAGTCAGATTGGCCAAGATCCAAAACTCAGATGACAGCAGATGCTGGCGAGGCCGCGGAGAAAGAGGAACACTTCTCCACTGTTGGTGGGGTTGCAAGCTAATACAACCACTCTGGAAATCTGTCTGGCGATACCTCAGAAAATTGGATATAGTACTACCTGAAGACCCAGCTATTCCACTTCTGGGTATATACTCCAGAGACACTTTAATACACAACAAAGATATATGCACCACAATGTTCATAGCGGCTCTATTTATAATAGCCAGAAGCTGGAAGGAACCCAGATGTCCTTCAAAAGACAAATGGATACAAAAATTGTGGTACATATACACAATGGAATACTACTCAGCCACCAGAAACAATGACTTAACCAAATTCTTAAGAAAATGGCTGCATCTAGAGAAGATCATTCTGAGTGAGATAACCCAGTCACAAAAGAACAGACATAATATGCAGTCACTGATAGCGGGATGCTAACCCCAGAGGCTTGCACTCCCCCAGAAACAACTCACAGACTGTATGAAGTCCAAGAAATAAAGAAAACAAAAAATATACATATATTCACAAAACAAGAAGACTTTGACTATTTCCATCTTGCGTTTTGTTTTGCATGTACTTTACGCTTATTGCAACTAGCACGTTTTCAATGCATACTGTCAAGCCCTTGAAAAAAATCAAGTACTGACTAAAAAACATATTCACATGGTTTTATGTAAAATTTATTTTAATGTCTGAAAAAACAGTACTGACAAAAATGTATAATTTTAAGCAAAAAATGTTTAAAATCTTTACATTTATCTTTGTTTTGCAAAATAAAGTCGTTTTAAAAAGAAATTCAGATGACAGCATATGCTGGCGAGGATACAGAGAAAGAGGAACACTTCTACACTGTTGGTGGGGTTGTAAATTCGTACAACCACTCTGGAAATTAGTCTGGCGGTTCCTCAGAAAATTGGACATAGTGTTACCTGAAGATCCAGCTATTCCACTTATGGGCATATATCCCAGAGACACTCCAATATACAACAAAGATGCACGCACCACAATGTTCATAGCAGCTCTATTTATAATAGCCAGAAGCTGGAAAGAACCCACATGTCCTTCAGTAGATGAATGGATACAATAATTGTGGTACATTTACACAGTGGAGTACTACTCAGCTATCAGAAACAATGACTTAACGAAATTCTTAAGAAAATGGATGCATCTAGAGAATATCATCCTGAGTGAGGTAATGCAGTCACAAAAGAACAGACATAACATGCAGTTACTGATAATTGGATACTAACCCCCGAAAGTTCTGAACAACTATATGAAGGAAAACAAAAAAAAAAAAAAAAAAAAAAAAAAAAGAAGAAGAAAAAGAAGAAGAAGAAGAAAGGAGGAAGAAGAAAACCCTCCTGTGGTTATTTTACTGATTTTTGCTGTGATTTGGAAAGGCATATTACCATCTAAATAGGATAGACTGATAACAACACAGCCCCTGAACCCCCTCAGTCAGATGAACACAAAGTTCAAGGTCCTAAAAAAACTACCCTATTTTAGATTTCACAGCCCTTACCCAACTAGTAAGGGAAATAAAATCCATCTACCCACCCCTGCCTCCTTATCCATCAGAGGAAATACTAAATAAACCATCTGCTCTACCTGCTCCTCTTCCTCTCATCCAATGACAGGGCTACATTAGAACACCAAATGAGTTTCCACTTGCTTCGTCCCCTATACCAGCTTCCATCACCTAACAAGATAGAAATATTTCTCTTTCCCCATCCCTGAGCCACACAATCCAAAGACCTATATACATAGATCAAGGACTTCCTAACTCCATAATCCCCTTTCTCCAATCTATCAAGCAGCAGCTTTGTAACTTTTATGACTCGCTTGTTAAAACAACCCGAACCTCCTATGCTACTCAGGACTCTGATACAGAACTAGAATCCCAGAACACCAGAGCTTTCCCTGTTAACATTACCCTCGAACTAAATCACTCAACTGTTACCCATTACAAGCCTCAAACTTAAAAGAACTCAGGCAAGCAGTGAAAGAAGTTGGCAACTATGCACCCTGGAAAAAGAAATCTCTCCTACAGAGCCATAATATCAATGAAAATATGCCCCAAGATTGGAGGGATCTTTGCTGCTCCTCCCTGCCTGGTAAGATATTTTTACAATGAAAGGCGCTATTTGGAGATGAATGCCTTCAACAAGTCAGGCAAGATCTGGACCAATGTGACATCCTATGGGGTTTTGATGAACTATATGTCCAGGAAGACATTTTCACTGGAGCAAGCAGGCAATGCAGAAGGGTCTACCTCCATGCAACTCAAACGTGGGACCAGTTCACCCCCACCTCAAGTTCAGAAGACACCTCCTCCCTCCTTTTTTTTCAGTCAAAAGCTAAAAGAAACCCTATCTGATTTTATTCTCAAAACTAAACAAACCCTAGAAAGAAAAATACCCAACCTCGCAGCCAGAGATCACATTCTTAAAACCACTGTATGGGACGTTATGACTTCCAAATTCAGACTAGATTTTCAGGGTTTCCAGAGGAGCGCCATGTTAGATGGATTGTAGCAACCCAGGATATAGGAACCACTTAATACCAGACTACATTTGTGGCTCAGGCATTTGAGGCAGGAGTAAAACAAAAGGAATTTGCTTCAAATGTGGAGAGACAAGACATTGGACAAATGAATGCCCACATACATCCCTTCCTGAAATAGATCCTAATCCCCTTAAAAAATTTGCCCCTGCTGTAGGAACAGTTTGCACTAGAACAGATATATGATAAGGACAGTAAGCCATTGGAGCCTTTAAACATAAGAGGGGGCAGCCCTCATCCCCAACAGTAAGAGAGACAACTACTGCCATAGAAGCCTTATGGGTATCCAGCATGTCAGAAGGCTCCAACCCAAAATTAACCATTAAAATAGATAACAAGACATTCAAGTGTTTTATTGATACTGGAGCAGACAAGACAATTTTAAGACAAGACATCTCACATGACTGGCAACTGATCTCTGCACCCCATCTCATAGACATAGAGGGTACCTCTCATGCATTTATCACCAAACAGGCCTGTATGTGTGAGGACCCTGATAGAGCTACTGGCCTCATATGTCCCCTGGTAGCTCAACTAGCCACAAATATTCTAGGGATAGGTGTTTTAAGATCCCTAGAGATAGTGCTTACCACCCAATTAGGAAGAGACCACATCAAAACAAAGGACATTACCTATAAAAAAAAAAAGTCATACTCAAGGAGATGCTAAAACCTTCCTCCAACTCAGCCCAAATTCTAGGGCCCACTGTTATATTTTATACTCTCTGCCTTGATGAAACTCCAATGAAGCCATCTGGGTCCCACATTGGCCTCTGTCAAGGTAGAAGCTTAAAGCCCTCACACAACTGATAGAAGAACAGCTTCTACTACAGCACATCCGCCCTGCCTGTAGTATGTGGAACACCACCATAAAACGAGCTCAGGTGGATGAAGACTACTACAAGATTTGAGGACTATTAAAACAACCATGTGCGATGGCTTATATATGATTGGCCCAGGGATTGGCACTATTAGGAGGTGTGCCCTTGCTGGAGTAGGTGTGTCAGTGTGGGTGTGGGCTTAAGGTGTTTTTACTTCCTGGAGGTCAGCCTTCCACTAGTATCTTTCAGATGAAGATGCAGAACTTCCAACTCTGTCTACATCATGCTGACCTAGATGCTGTCCAGTATCCCACCTTAATGTAGACAGACGGAACCTTTGAACCTGTTAGCCAGCCAATCAAATAGTGTCCTTTATAAGACTTGCCTTGGTCATGGTGTCTGTTAATACCAGTCAAAACATAAGTAAGACATCATGTGAATCTTGAGCTCTTCCCCAAAAGGGACTGCCCCATAGCTCAGCCAATTGGCAAAGGCTAATGCCCCCTTTTAGCAATAGACACAAAAGAGTGCTTTTGTCCCATTTCTCTCCACCCCTGAGACTGTTCACAGTACCCTCTTCCCATTAACAACTATGGCTCAGCCTGATGATACGAATGAACTGTCCAATTCCCTCAGGAAATGGCTAACAGTCCAACTATTTGTGAGGAAGCTGTAGCCAGTGTATTACATCCTTATTTAAATAAAGAACTCAACATATATCACTATATAAATAAGATCTTAATATGGGGAGATTCTTTCACCCACCCTCCCAACTTAAAGACCAGCAATTTAATTTTAAGACCACATATTACCTTCCTTTTCTAACCTTATGCACACATTGGTAAATTGCCCACCATACAGGGATTCCACATAACCTTCAGGGCCAAAGAATAATAGAAAGAACACATCAAACCTAATAGCCCAACTTCTAAACCAAAAGTCACCACCTAACCACTAATGTACAAATAATGATAGCTTTGACTACACTAAACATATTTAACATCTAAATAAATCTCCAAATACCCTGCTATCTCCCACCACTAGCACACAGCAAAATTAACAAATGCCATCTTAGTCTGATGATATAATTCTTTGGTTGGATTTTGGAAGGAATCAGATACTCTCCTTACAACTGGGAGGGTTTTCATTTGTGTTTTTCCACAGAACCAGTAAGCATCTCTGGGTTCCTACCAGAAATGTCTGACACCACCCTACCAACTGAGAAAATGGTACATCTCTCACTGGTAGATGAGGGACAGAGGAATAAGAGGAGGCAAAGGAATCCCCACACCCAGAGGAATAGCAAGATCTCCTGGAAGGCCATACATGAACCTGATGACTACTGCCTAGGCCATGTGCCCTCCCTCTACAAGCTCCCCTCTCCTCTATTTCTTGGTTGTTTTTCTCATTCTTCATATTAACCCTGCTACTTCCTAGTCTCTCCCTAGCATTCCCAACACTTATCACTGGAGATTATTCACTAGGAAAACCTACAACAGACACAGCAAATTATAGGGACCCTGCATTGCCCTCTTGAAGGATATTGGACCAGGATTGAAACCCCACTACACCTGGATTTTTTCTGCACAACCACCAGCCCTTTCTTCTGCTTTCCTTACCACAACACAGGTGAATAACACCAGAAAGTCTCCACATTTGGAGATTACTGATTATGGATCTATGGAACTGAATCCACCAGCCATGCTTGCCAACTTTAAAACTTGTTTTTAGCTGTCCATTGGCAACCCATGAGATCAACATTGGCAAACCAGTCATGAATAAACTCTATCCTAATGGTTATGCCAAATGCCCCATAGCTGATATGCATGCTTCCTGAGAACTTGTTCCCACCTCCAAATCAGTATTTACTCATAATAACACTCTTCAACAGAAAATTCAGTCTCAAAAGTGACTTCAAGCTACCCTCACCTGGTTACAATACAACCTATATCCAGTTGACTTTCTTCCATTAACCACCCAGCCCAACTCTTCTGTGTTTCTCTTTTCCAAATATTATGAGCAGCTGTTCCCATTAACATTTCCCTTCATGAACTCCATGGACCCTTTCCCATAATGTAAGTACAAAAGTTTAATTCCTCTCTTTACCAATTCCTCCCTGTTTTTTGCCTTGTAGAACCCTCTTTGAAAACCTATCTTACATGTGCCTGTGATATCACCACTGCAAAATCAGTATGTGTTAACTCTCTTGCTCTCCTCAGGTGCAAAGGTACTAAAGGGTCCTGTATTAATTCCCCCTTTCAAGGCTCCTGAAAAACAGTGATAATTGTTACCCAGGTTTATCTCTATGAACCTGAAAAACTCACCTTGCAAACCTGAAATACTCACCTTGCAGATGGGAGGAAGTTGAAAGAAGAGGGTATCACAGTAACTGCTGGAGTAGCCCTTGTCCAAACATAACATCTGGCCAGTGACTCGGACAAGTTTGGCCAGGCAATGGCCTACACTGCAGACATTCTTGAGTATTTTCAATGTCTGATAATGTCCTTAGCTGCAGTTATTCTCTGAAACAGGAGGGCCCTAGACTTACTGAATGTTGAACTGGGAGTCACTAGCTCTTTCCTGTGGGGAGGAATGTTGCTTCTATGCCAATGAACTTGGGCTGCAAAAACAAGGTGTCCAATGCGCCAGAAGCTCTGGGGGAAACTTTGAACATGATATGCTCCCAATACCTCTACCCCTTAGTACTCTAACCTCTTGATAGTTTGGCTTTTTGCCTTCTTATTCCAGTACTAGTCATTGAAGCCTTGCTGTTTTTTTTTTTTCCCACCTTGCCTCATCCAATTTCTAAAGCATCAGATGGATGAATAGCATTGCAAAGATCACTACTAATAAGGTAGGTCTTGGTCCAGTATCAAACTCTACCCAACATAAAAGATTGTTATCATTCTGATGACAACTTTCTTTTATTAAAAAAAAAAAAAGAGGAATTGTGGGTAAGTGAATTGTGCCAGAAAACTTGGTAAAGTTGAGTGGGTTGGAAGCTTCAGAACCTTATTCATACCAGAGGATGGAAGGGGCTTCATTTGCTTCCAACCAGGATCCTCTCATGTGACCACAGCACCCCATGGAGAAGATCATGACAATCATTCTCATAAGGTCAGTTACCCAAGCCACTCCACATGCAGGTGAGGTATCCCTAACTTCTCAGACCAAGCCATTAAAAAGCATCTGCTGTCAGACATCGAGCCCACCCCAAAATGTATGGTAGATCCATTCCAGAAGGAATAAAGGTGTGAGAGTTAATCCATCATGGATCATCTGAAAGCTAATGTCACAAAACAGCTATAGCACTTCCTGGGAAAGAAGGCTCTCTCTCAAAGGTTTAGTATCTAGAAGTTGCCAGGGCCCACTGTGGTGGTCTCTTCCTGCCCAGTGACCCTGACCTTGCTACCCAATTCCCCTGCCAGTTCTTTGCAGGGCAGTGTTTTATCTTTTTAAGCTTACTTCACAGCAGCTGAGGTGTCAGGAACACCAATGCCAGAGCAGTGGTGGAGGTTGCACATCCCTCTCTCGGCTTGTGCCTCCAACCTGTGTTCAACATAGCAGTGTCTCCAGCACTCTCCCCTTCATTTGGATGCTCCATCCACACCAAAGCCCCTGCAAATCTCTGCAGATAGCATCCAGTATACACAGAGCAGCAGTTGCCTTTATAAATGCAAAGCCTGCAAACTAAACAATAGAATTCCAGGAATTTTCATCTTTGATTATGAAGGACAGAAGATAATCTGAGATAAAAATCCTATGCAAATTGTATTTGTAAATCAGCTCTAGGCCTAAATATTCTAAAACACTAGTGATAAACCAGATTCACTCATTTATCTACAACATCTTTAATTCCATGTAAAGCCTTGTTAGACAGATGAGTAGGGGTTTTGTTTTATTGGTTATTTGTGTGTGTGTGTATGTGTGTGTGTGTGTGTGTGTGTGTGTGTGTGTGTGTGTAACAAACAGACCTTCCTTTCCATATCCCATATGCTAGATGTACTTTCATTTTGGTAGCACAGCACTCAAAAATAATTTTTTTATGCCGGAGAAGGTAATTCCTTGGAAGGTACCTTAGGGGTAATGAATGGGCTTGTTGTGAAGTATGAGAACTTGAGTTTGAATCCCCAGAACCCAAATAAAACCAGTTGCAAGAGCAAACACCTGTAATATCATTGATCCTATATAACAAGATGAGAAATGGAAAGCAGAAACAAACTGATGTAAAGTGTATGGGCCAACTAAAACTGCAAGCAAAAACATAGAGACTGTCACAAACAGGGTAGAAGGTGAGAGCCAGCCCCAAGGTTGTTCTCTGACCTTTATACATGCACTGTGGTAAAACTAAAAGCATGCACACTGTACACATACATACACACACATCATATACACAAAGTAAATATAAAATTCAGCTCCCATTTTATGTTTTTCCCTCTTGCATATCTTGAGTTTCTATTATATCTATATCATCAGGCTGATCAAATTGTCATCATTACCGATTATAATCTATTTCAAAATTATGAAGGGTAATTTGTAGGTATTTATGCCACCTAATCATACTTGTTATAAGGCAATGGATTTGTTAATTTACTAATTCTATATAACAAACACACAATTTTAATAATTATGTATATGTAAAACACTAAATTTTTACAAAGTAGAACACTACTTATTAATTTCCATAAAAAGCATTGTTCATTTAACAAAATTCTCTAATAAAAATACTGTTATTTTTATTCTATAGTCAGAAAAAGCATATATTCATTAATGTCCAGAAATTAAAGTGTTAAATGCTATTTTCCTTAAAATATATGTTAATTATAGCATTGACTATTACTTTAAATTAAATGTAACAAATAAGCAATTTACATTTAATATATAATTTTGTCCTTAAAGTACCAATTAATCGAACTTAAACAAATTGCTGTGTTCATAAATTAATAGCCACATATTTTCAGGAAACACAATACATCTATAAGAGTGTAATTAAACCTTTATTGCTCATGTAACTTTAAATTAAATAAATTGAGTGACAAGTGAACCTCATTAAATATTCTTCTTGCTATTAATTTATGTTTTATTAACATATTATACTAACCTGAATATACCTAAATGAAAGAGTAGTCCTTTGGGGAACATGGCAAATGCATACCAATAAAATGGTTTGGGAATTTAAGAAATTCTATGTCTCCAGTGTTTAGAGAGTTTTTTAAGAAGAAATTCAATTATTGCATTATACATCCATTTATATTTTATTCAATTGACAGCTCTTGTGTGAATTCAAAAGCATGGTAAGAAATCAAAATATTTTCTCCATTTTTGATGAGATCATAATTACTTATTAAATGTGAGAAGGATGAATATTTTGCTTGTCCTTGTTATTATCCTTATCACCATCATCACCATTTGTTATGTAGTGTTTTCTTTCAATATTAATGGGAGAGTATGCATGATATACATATATGTATACGTACACACTACACACACAGAAAAAACACACACTCAAACACACACACACACACACACACACACACACACACACACACATACATATATTAGTTTTTATATTCCAGGAAAAGGTTAGGTGACCGCTAGGGTAAGAATGATGTGATTCATTTGCCTTTTTAAAAGAAAAAGGCCCCCAAACAAGCATACCAAAGAAGAGCAAACTAAATTCTGTCAACCACAGCTAACTAGAAACATAGAGTTTAAAATTACTGTGTCTTCAGTTCATTGAAGAAATACATTCTCACCCCTTGCAGGATACCCAGCTAAAACATGCTGATTCTTCACCCATTAAAACGTAATTTACATTTTAGCAGAAACATTCATGTTAATCTACTACGCTACTTTTAAAACCATAACACTAACACACCAGGGAAAGCATATTCCATGCTACTACATGAGGTGATGTTTTTAATGTAATTAAGATACACAAGCAGCTGACTAAGCTTTTTTCCAAAAGACTAACTTAGACACATGAGTTCTTACGACTGATTTGCAGCAGCATCAGAGCTTCATCTACTGATGATATATGTGGGCATGACTGTAGAGGGATACCACATGGCAAGAAGCTAATAGTAGTTGATCTAGGTGAGTGTGGGCCCTAATCAAGGTCCAGAAATAAAATGAAAATATCATAAAATAAAAAGAATATCAATTATATAAATTATTGGAAAAAAGCACTGAAATTCAAATAACATGGCAGCTCTGATTAGCCCATAGTTTACAGACCTAAGAGACCTAGTAAAGAGGGCTCTGGTAACACTGAAAATACAGACACCCAAATTGTAAGATGATCAAACTGATTGAATGGAATTCAAGAAAAATTTGTTGGTTATAGGGAACAAGAAAAAGTTGACAAGAAGGAATAACAAAAATATTGGTCAGTATATACTAAATAATATTTATGTTAGAGTATATATACATATATACATATATACATATATACATATATACATATATATACATATACATATATATATCAGTATTTTCATGTAGAAAGTCTATTAATAGTAATTATATACTATAAAAATTGTATTGAATATTTTTTCCATAACGAAGTGATTAATTAATTACAAGACAGATATGTTTAAACTGATTATCATTATACACACACACACACACACACACACACATATATATATATACATATATATATATATATATATATACATAATTTAAACATCTTTAAGGCTGTAGTAATTTATTTGATAACACATAAGTAATATATTATCAGTTTGAATCGTTACTGCAGCAATGAAGAGAGTTATATTGTAGAAGGAACCAGATAATATGATACAGAAAACAAAACACTTGTTAAGCCCATGTTTGAGAAAAAGAATTCCAGAAAACAAAATTTAAGATTATTAAAACTTATTTAATTATTTTAAGTTTTGTAATAGTACTAAAAATGAGTTTCTCTAAACACAAAACAAATCTTGGTGAAGTTTATTTTTATCAGTTGAATATATCTATATTCATATATACATATAAATATGCATATCATGTGCAATTATTTTACCAAAATTATAGGTTGATTTTTTTTTATTTAATTAAATTCTCTGTTTGTAATAAAATATAAATAAATCAGTTTTTACTAAGGCCAAATATCTGAAATTTTCTAGGGTGTCAGAAAAATGTTTATCAAAAGTACACACATGAATGATCAATGGGTTCCATGTCATTGCTGATCAGGCTAGCGTCATCAAGTTTTCAAATAAAAAAAAAATCTTAGTATAACTATCTGAAAAAGAGAGTATATTAAAATGGCAAAATTTGTACCAAAAAGAAAACATGTATATACTATCGATTGGAATGGGGAAAAAAAGAGGCCATTATTTAGAAAACTATTGAATCTATAAATTACTAAAATATAACTGTAGCCCAGGAATCCCTACTGTGAATATATATTAAAAGGGGATACACTTAGTATATTCTGGAGATACCAACGCTCCATTTTTATAGGACTCTTTTCACAACAGCCAGGACAGAAATTACCTTAGTATATACCCTAAAGTGAATAAGTAAAAAATGTGCTTATGCCCATACCATGCTGCTTTTATTACTATAGCTCTGTGTATAACTTGAAATCCAGGATGGTGATACCTTCAATAGTATTTTATTTATTCTCTTAAATATTTTTAATTAAAATAAGGTCATATCACTTTTCCTACCCTGATTTCTCTCTCCAATCCTGCCAACATATCGTACTTTTTTCCAAACCTCCCTATGTGCCTTCTCCTCTATCACGTCCAGAGGTATTTATACTGTTCAGGAATGTTGTGACTGCCCTAGATCTTTTCTTTTTAAGTAAATTTTGATATTGCCTTTCAATTTCTGTGAAGAATTGCATTGGAATTTTAATGTGAATTATATTAAATCTGTAGAATGATTGTAATTAGATGGCCATTTTCATAGTACTAATTCTACCAATCTATGAATATGATAAGTCTTTCTACTTTCTGGTATCTTCTTCAATTTTTTTTTCAGTGAAAACTTTATTATACAAGACTTTCAATTCCTTTGGTCTAGGGGAGGCCTTAAGGGAGAGTATGAAGCTATCTATTGTTCCACTAAGTATACATAATAATAAACTGTCCCTGAATTCTGATCTTCATACCCACACACTTGTGTGCCTCTCAACCCTCATCAGAGACCATTTATGTTTTTCAGAAGATGATTAACGCAGAAACCAAGAGCCAGTCACTAGTCAGATAATTTAAGACTGTGGAGCACTCAGGTCTTTATCTATATCATATACTTCCACCTCACCAAGACTTAGGGATCATTGAAGAAGTGTGAGCAGCAATATTGCAATAGCTAGAAGTAGTGGATATCTGCAGAAGAAACATCATTTTCTGGAAGCACCAGGGAATCTAAGTACATGAACTCACAGTACTTATGTCTGCATGCAGACGATCAAGCGAGTCATAATCCCAGTGTGGATGGAAAAAGGGCTCATAATTACATTTCTAAGTAAGCAGCTACTGATAATTGAAAACTTCTGACCAATGGACATTCAGTTTTCTTCAGTATTTAGCCCCCAAGAGGCCACTAATGCTTCAGTGTGTTGATAGAGATGTTCAGTTATTTGAATTAAGTAATCATTTCACTCTGTCTGTATGTCCACACAATCTGTTATATACCTTAAATATAGGTAATTTAAAATGGCAACAGCAATATTTCAGGAATTTTTACAAGTCAATGCACAGGATGCAGGAGCACAGACCTGTGAGCTTTTTAAGATTGTAGTTAGCCTCTGTGATTATGTTTATGATAAAGTTTGAATAATAAATTATTTTTCTCCAATAGGTTCTATCTAGACTACAGGATAATTTACTAGAGCTTTTCTTACCAAACTTCAACTACCTCTGTTCAACTGAATGTGTTAAATTAAAACATTTGTTCACATATCCCTCTTTCTTGAAGGATCTTATTTGTTCATTTATATATCACAAAAAAATGATTCCTAAATATGTATATTCACATTTTCTGAAGTTCAATCCACATATCCAATAATATAATAAGAATATGTACTTAATCATGATATAAATGAAAGACAAGGATAAATCCTGACCCCCCAAACAGGCAAAGTAAAAGACCCCTAGCAGGTAGAGTAGAGCCAAAAATGTAGGCTAGGCAGTTCTGCAATACTATTCTTCTATTCCAGGAACTGACTGATCATAAAGAATTTATGGCCTTAAGGTCAGGGTGACTCTGTTTCAGAAAGTGACTGACCATAAAAACATAAAAGTTAAATAACACCTTATAAACAATCTTGAGAAACCGGGTGTCCCCCTTGTGATTCTCCACTGGTAATTTTCACCTTATAAACAATCTTGAGAAACTGGGTGTTTTCCTTATGATTCTTCCCTGGTATTTTTGGTATTCTCCAATGATTTACTCCCTCCCCGCTTCAGTTGTGTTTTTTTTTCCTTTAAAAACCCCTTCTTCCAGGCACTTGAGGTCAAACTCCTCTTCCCCTGCATGGGATACAAGTTTCGACCCTAGTGCATTAGTTTTGGTAATAAACCTCGTGTAATTGCAGCAAGGACAGGCTCTTGTGAGTTCTTGTTATCCACAGACTTGAGTAAGGGTCTCCCCTCTGTGGGGGTCTATCATAAACATATCTCTGTTCCCACAAGTGATTAGCATTCAGTAACTCACATCTGAAATCTAAAAGCTTGTTTTTCCTCCTCTCCTAACTATGTATGTTCACTAACTATGGTGATTTAAATGAGAATATTCTTCATAGGCTCATGTATTTGAACAGGGAGTTCCCATGCAGTGATATTGTGCTGGAACTTTTAGGTGGTATAGCTTTGACAGAGGAAATATTTCACTAGGGATGGGATTTTAGAGAATATAGCCTTAAACCCACTTGTTGTTTACTCTCTCTACTTTCTGCATAAAATAAAAATATCTTTTTATCAGCTTTCTGTCCCCTCTGCCTATACCTATGTCTCCTCCTCCATTATGAACTCTTATATTTCTAATATCATAAGGCAAAATAAACTTTTCTAAAAATTATATCTGGTCATGGTAAATTAATTTTGGTTGTGATATTTTAACATAGCAACAGAAAACTAATATATTATAATCTAAGAGCCCATGGTTTGCCAAAAAAATGATTACCCAGACTCAAATAGTATGTAAAACAAAGAACATTTTATTCTCCTGAATTCCAGTATGCTGGGGGTCTACCAAGATGTAGATGCCCAGGTAAGCTTGCAGGTAAATTTTGAAGCACATTAATGGAAATCTGGGGAGAGGTAGGTGACTTTTATCTTGATTGATTGGTTCGACCGTTAGGGTTTGGGGGTGCTTTGAGGATTGCTAAGGCTCTGGGAAGATACCAGAACCATTACTGGGAGATTGGCGGTTGGAAACTGTTGCAGAGGTAGCCTGCAAACCTTTGCTGAACACATTACCCTTGCCTCAGGCCTGGTGAGTTCTGATGACAGGGCAGTTTTTGATTGGCTGACCACAGCCTGTGTATTTTCCACTAACTGATTTGCCTGGACCTGCCCAGTTCTGGAAAACAACATCTGGGAAACAAAGATCTATGCTTATTCTCCTGAAATGAAGTTTTTAATCCTGTCATGGTGTAAGCTTGACACCATTAAAAACTTAGTGGATTTATCGGTTGACATACTAGGACATCGGAGCCCATCAAGCCTTTTATACTAACACTGATACTGTTATACAGGAAATAAAGCATTAAAAGTCTCACCTGTCTATTGGATTCACAATTCTGTTTTTTGTTTTGTTTTGTTTTTGTTTTTGCTTAAATAGCTAGAATCCCCATATATATATATATATATGAAGAAGTGATACCACAGCATGGGCCCATGAAAGTACCACTTTCCCCTATGCCTGATGAAATATCCACCAAACATATTCCTTCCTTCCATGTCTTCTTATAAAACATAACACATGCTGATACCTATTGTTTTGCTTCATCTCACTTATGACCTGATAATGCTTCTGTGTCCATTTCTATGGCATATCTAAAAAATGATATATTATTAGGCTTATATTCTTGGAAATAGGTTTAGGTTAAAATCCAAGACACTAAGACCCAACATGGAATGTATTTAAGAAATGTTGGTCCTGAATAATGCATCCAGATAACGGATTCAATAGAAATGGCTGATAGTGACTATAAGAATAAGTTTTCATTAAGCACCAATCTAAGGATACTGGTATTTATAAGAAAAGAAAAAGGAAATACATCAGAAACAGTAAGGCAAATTTGCAGTCAGCATGGCTTTGGTGGGGACAGAATGAGTCATCGGTTCCTGCTCCTGGGACAGAACTAGCAGATGTGGGCCTCCACTATTATAGATGGCTGCCATAGACATGAGGCTTGTTTGTATAATAATGTACATATTTTCATATTCCTCATAGCTATGACCTCTCTATTATAGTTAATGACTATATGATAATTAGAAGCAGTATGAGTTCAGGAAGCAATGGTGTGTCTATGTCTGACCAAAATAGTAAATGCGAGAACCTTTTGGACAACATTTAAGGCTGTGGAACAGAACAATAAATAAATAGATGACATGAATATGCTTCCTAACAAAATTATGAATAGCAGATTTTTTGTATAATGCTTGCAAAAGTATTGTTTATAAATTAATACATAAATATTATTCAAATAAGTAGAATAATATGTTTTGATAAATGTTGGAGGAATTGAGGGAGGAGAAGCATAATAGAATATACTATATTAAAATCTATCTTCAATAGAAAGCTGAAAAATTAAATAAAATAGTAGTCTTCTCAGTACTACATGATTAAAACATATGTTACAATCTTGTAACAATCAAAATACTGTGCTAATGACATAAATATAGACACAAAGTAGCAGAAAGAGAATATAAAAGTAAACTTATATACCCAACTAATTATTTTTGTAGTTATTTGTTTGTTTTTCTTCAAGACAGCCTTACTTTGTAGCTCCAGCCATCTGTCCCAGAACTCACTATGTAAATATGGTTGTTTCTGCCTCCCATGTGCTGGAATTAAAGGCATATGCCATCCTGCCTAGCTATCCAGCCAATTTTTTAAATTATTGATAGAGGCTGAGCAACTGGTGAGTGGAAGACCTAGGCTGCAGGGGAGCAGAGAGATCTCTGGGGAGTGCACACGGAAAGTGCACACCCTAACTTGCCCTGCCCTGCTTTGCCCGATCCAGCGGTTGGGAACAGAAAATTAGAACTTCTGTTTCTACCCGGAAGTGACTTCAGGAGGCAGACCAGAGACTGGCCCATCTGCCACCCAGAACGGAGGCTCGTAGAGGCTGAGCAACTGGCAGGTGGGAGACCTGGGCTGCGGGGTAGCAGAGTGATCTCTGCGGAGTGCACACAGAAAGTGCACCGGCTGCCTTGCCCTGACCTGCCGTGCCTGATCCAGCATCAACAAACAGAACGTTGGAACTTCTGCTCACACCTGAAGACTCTGAGGCATAAAACAGGGCTCGGCCCATCTGACATCTGGACCAGTGGAGAACCAGGGACACAGACCAGATACAAGGGAAAGGCAAGAACATATCACTGACAACAAAATGGCAAGAGGAAAGAGAAAGAGTATATCCCAAGGAAACCAAGACAATCTAGCAACACCAGAACCCAGCTCTCACATAACAGCAAACATTGGAATTCCAAACACTCCAGAAAAAGAAGACACAGACCAGAAATCATACCTCAAGATGCTGATAGAGATACTTAAAAAAGAAAGGGAGGAAAAGCAAAAAGATTCAGAAGATTTTAAAGAGGAAACAAGAAAAACACTCAAAGAACTCAAAGAACTAGAGGAAAACAGAACCAAAGAAATAAAGGAATGAAAGAGGGAAATTGAAAAAGAAATTGACACAATAAAGAAAACACTAAAAGAGATAACCCTAGAGTCAGAACACCTAAAAAAGAAATCAGAAGTCACAGAAGCAAGCATTTCCAATAGATTACAAGAGATCGAAGAGAGAATCTCGGGGGCAGAAGACAAAATTGCAAACATAGAAAAAACAGCCAGAAAAGATGCAAAAAACAAAAAGCTCCTAATCCAAAATGTCCAGGAAATCCAAGACAATATGAGAAGACCGAACCTAAGGATAATAGCAATAGAAGATGAGAAGAGTATCAACTAAGAGGCACAGGAAATATCTTCAACAAAATCATAGAAGAAAACTTCCCTACCCTCAAGAATGAGATGACCACGAGCATAAAAGAAGCCTTCAGAACTCCAAATAGGTTGGACCAGAAAAGAAATATGTCCCGACACATAATAGTAAAAACATCAAGTGCCCAAAATAAAGAAAGAATACTAAAAGCAGTAAGGGAAAAAGGTCAGGTAACATATAAAGGCAGACCAATAAGACTCACACCCGACTTCTCAACAGAGACTATGAAAGCTAGAAGAGCCTAGACAGACATCATGCACTCCTTAAGAGAGCACAAGTGCCAGCCCAAGCTGCTAAACCCAGCAAATCTATCAATCACCATAGATGAAGAATGAAGATATTTCAAGACAAATCAAAATTCACACAATCTCTGACCACAAACCCAGCACTACAACGAATTATAAGTGGAAAACCCAATAAAATGAGGGAAAATACAGCCTAGGAAAAACAAGAAAACTCCTAAAAAAGAAAACTAAAAGAAGAAAAAAAAAAACCCAGACACAACTCAACCCTAAAAAGCAATAATGGCAGGAAACAGAAACAACTATTTTTTGATATCTATTAACATAAATGGTCTCAACTCCCCAATATAGAGACATAGACTATCAGACTGGATACATAAACAAAATCCAGCCTTTTGCTGCATACAGGAATCTCATCTCAGAGACAGAGACAGACACTATATCAGAGTAAAAGGGTAGGAAAAAACTTCCAAGCAAACAGCTCCAAGAAGCAAGCTGGAGTGGCTATTCTAATATCGAATAAAGTAAAATTCCAACCAAAAGTTATCAAAAAAGATAAGGAAGGATACTTTTTATTCATTACCGGGGAAATCTGTCAGGAGGAACTCTCAATCCTTAACATATATGCTCCAAACAAAAAATCACCCACATTCATAAAAGAAACCCTACTAAAGCTCAAAAAATACATTTCACCCCACAGAATAATAGTGGGAGACTTTAATACCCCACTCTCACCAATGGACAGATCAGGGTAACAGAAACTGAACAAGGACACTGCAAAACTAGCAGAGACTTTGAACCAACTAGAATTAATAGATATATACAGAACATAGTATCCTAAAGTAAAAGAATACACCTTCTTCTCACCACCCCATGGCACCTTCTCAAAAATTGACCACATAATTGGACACAGAACGAGCCTCCATCCATAAAAGAAGAATGAAATACTCCCATGCATCCTCTCAGATCACCATGGTCTACGGCCAGTCTTTAACAACAACAAAGACAACAAGAAGCCCACATACACATGGAAACTAAACAATGCTCTGTTAAAGGTTAGCAGGGTCAAAGAAGAAAGAAATTAAGGATTTTCTAGAATTCAACGAAAACGAAAACACAACATACCCAAACCTATGGGATGCAATGAATGCAGTATTGAGAGGAAAACTCATAGCCCTACGTGCTTCCAAAAAGAAAGTGGAGAGAGCTTACATCAGCAACCTGACAGCACAGCTAAAACCCCTAGAAAAAAAGGAAGCAGATATACCCAAATAGACGGCAAGAAATAATCAAAATTAGGGCAGCAATAGACCAAATAGAAACAAAAAGAACCATTGAAAAAATCAACAAAAAAAAAAAAAAAAAAGACTTGGTTCTTTGAGAAAATCAACAAGATTTATAAACCCCCTAGCCAGACTAACTAGAGGGCAAACAGAGAATATCCAAATTAACAAAATCTGAGAGGAAAGTGGTGACATAACAACTGAAATTGAGGAAATTCAAGAAATCATCAGATCCTACTACAAAAACTTATACTCCACAAAATTGGAAAATCTGGAGGAAATGGATGAATTCCTAGACAGATACAAGGTCCCAAAGTTAAACCAGGACCAAGTAAACCATCTAAATAACCCTATAACACCTAAAGAAATAGAAGAACTCATCAAAAGCCTCCCAACCAAAAAAAGTCCAGGTCCAGGCAGGTTCAGTGCAGAATTTTATCAGACATTTATTGGGGATATAACACCAATACTCGCCAAACTATTCCAAAAGATAGAATCAGATAGAATATTACCAAACTCATTTTTTGAGGCTACAATAACCCTCATACCTAAACCACACAAAGACCCTACAAGGAAAGAGAACTTCAGACCAATCTCACTTATGAACATTGATGCAAAAATACTCAACAAAATCCTTGCAAACCGAATCCAAGAACACATCAAAATGATCATTCATCATGACCAAGTAGGCTTCATACCTGGGATGCAGGGATGGTTTAACATAAGGAAATCCATCAACGTAATCTACCATATAAACAAACTCAAAGACCAAAATCACATGGTCATCTCACTAGAAGCTGAGAAAGCATTCGACAAAATCCAACACTCCTTCATGTTAAAAGTCCTAGAAAAAACAGGAATCCAAGGCCCATACTTAAACATAATAAAAGCAATATACAGCAAACCAACAGCCAACATCAAACTTAATGGCGAGAAACTTGAAGCAATCCCACTAAAATCAGGGACTCGACAAGGCTGTCCACTCTCCCCCTACCTATTAAACATAGTACTGGAAGTCCTGGCTGGAGCAATTAGACATCAAAAGTAGATCAAGGGGATACAAATCGAAAAGGAAGAGATAAAAACATCACTCTTTGCCAATGACATGATAGTGTACTTGAGTGACCCCAAAAATTCCACCAGAGAACTCCTACAGCTGATAAACAAGTTCAGCAAAGTGGCCGGATACAAAATTAACTCAAACAAATCAGTAGCCTTCCTATACTCAAAGGACAAACATTAGGAGAAAGAAATTAGGAAAAAGGTACCCTTCACAATTGTCACAAAAACTATGAAATACCTTGGTGTGACTCTAACTAAGCAAGTGAAGGACCTGTATGACAAGAACTTCAAACCTCTAAAGAAAGAAATTGAGGAGTTATCTCAGAAAATGGAAAGATCTCCCATGCTCATGGATTGGAAAAATCAACATTTTAAAAATGGCCATCCTACCAAAAGCAATTTACAGATTCAATGCAATCCCCAGCTAAATTCCAACCCAGTTCTTCATGGAATTGGAAAGATCAATGTACAATTTCATATGGAATAACAAAAGACCTAGAATAGCGAAATCCATCCTCAACAACAAAAAAACATCTGCGGGAATCACTATCCCTGTCCTCAAACTATATTACAAGGCAATTGTGCTGAAAACTGCATGGACTGGTACAGAAATAGGCATGTGGATCAATGGAATGGAATAGAAGATCCAGAAATATGCCCTCATGTATATGGTCACCTGATTTTTACAAAGGAGCAGTAAACATTCAATGGAAAAAGGACAGCCTATTCAACAAATGGTTCTGGTCCAACTGGCACTCAGCATACAAAAGAATGAAAATAGACCCTTTCTTATCTCCTTGTACAAAGCTCAAGTGTAAGTGGATCAAAGATCTCCACATTAAACCAGATACACTGAAACGATTAGATGAGAAAGTAGGGAAAACTTTAGAACACATAGGCACAGGAGCAAATTTCCTGAACAAAACACCAATGGCTCAAGCTCTAAGGTCAAAGATTAACAAATGGGACTTAATGAGTTGCAAAGTTTCTGTAAGGCTAAGGACATCGTCAAGAAAACAAAACGGCAACCAACAGAATGGGAAAAGATCTTTACCAACACCACATCAGATAGAGGCCTAATATTCAAGGTGTACAAGGAACTCAAAAAGCTAGACACCAGAGAATCAAATAACCCTATTAAAAAATGGGGTACAGAGCTCAACAAAACGTTGTCAGTTGAGGAACACCGAATGGCCAAGAAACATCTGAGGAAGTGCTCCACATCCTTAGCCATCAGGGAAATGCAAATCAAACCAACCCTGAGATTCCACCTCTCACCAGTCAGATAGGCCAAGATCCAAAACTCAGATGACAGCAGATGCTGGCGAGGCTGCGGAGAAATAGGAACATTTCTCCACTGTTGGTGGGGTTGCAAACTAATACAACCACTCTGGAAATCTGTCTGTTGATACCTCAGAAAATTGGATATAGTACTACCTGAAGACCCAGCTATTCCACTTCTGGGCATATACCCCAGAGACACTTTAATACACAACAAAGATATATGCACCACAATGTTCATAGAGGCTCTATTTATAATAGCCAGAAGCTGGAAGGAACCCAGATGTCCTTCAGAAGATGAATGGATACAAAAATTGTGGTACATATACACAATGGAATACTACTCAGCCACCAGAAACAATGACTTAACCAAATTCTTAAGAAAATGGCTGCATCTAGAGAATATCATCCTGAGTGAGATAATCCAGTCACAAAAGAACAGACATAATATGCAGTCACTGATAGTGGGATGCTAACCCCAGAGCCTTGTACTCCCCCAGAAACAACTCACAGACTGTATGAAGTCCAAGAAATAAAGAAAACAAAACAAAACAAAAAAAAAATATTTACAAAACAAGAGAACTTTAACTATTTCTATGTTACATTTTGTTTTACATGTATTTTATCTCATTGTAACTATTAAGTTTTCAAGGCATAAAATCAAACCTTGGAAAAAATCAAGTACTGACTAAAAAATATATTCATATAGTTTTATGTAAAAATTATGTTAAAATCTGAAAAAAGTACTAACAAATAATGTATAATTTTAAGCAAAAATGTTTAAAATCTGTACATTTATCTTTGTTTTGTAAAATAAAGTTGTTTAAAAAAGGAATATAGTATATTAAAATCTATCTTCAATTGAAAGCTGAAAAATTAAATAAAATAGTACTCTTCTCAGTACTTCATGATTAAAACATATGTTACAATCTTGTAACAATCAAAATACTGTGCTAATGACATAAATATAGGCACAAAGTAGCAGAAAGAGAATATAAAAGTAAACTCATATACCCAACTAATTATTTTTGTAGTGATTTGTTTGTTTTTCTTCAAGACAGTCTTACTTTGTAGCTCCAGCCATCTGTCCCATAACTCACTATGTAAGTATGGTTGTTTCTGCCTCCCATGTGCTGGAATTAAAGGCATATGCCACCCTGCCTAGCTATCCAGCCAATTTTTAAAAAGTTGATTGTCATATATCAGATAAATAAATTTTCTTTACTACATCATAATTGTATCCTTGATTAGCATGATTTGAGAAAAGAACAAATTACCTGGCTAGTGTATAAAGTATCCTGATAATCTTCAGGTACACACTACATATCTGTTTCTTCACAATCAGCTCAGAAGCAAGACATCTTAAGCTTTTAGTTACCTAATTACTTTAAAACATAAACATTATTGTTCATATTTGAGAATAAGTGACAGGAAATAAATATCTATATAAGTTGTTAAGTATACAGTTTCTCTTGGATGAAGAATTCTGGAAGTTCCTGTTTGACCAGTATTCTCTCTCATTTCTCTTTCAAAAGTGCAAAAATATAGAAGTATCTGGTATTCTGGAAAGCTGACAAAGAAATTAAATGAAAATCTTGGAATTTACCAATGTGGTAGGTAAATTCAATGCAAAATCTCCACCCTAAGTGTAGATAGCACTACCCAATAAAATATTCACTTCATAGAACTAATATATATTCCTCTAGAGAACAATAATAGCTAATGCAAGTGTACAAGTGCCTAACTTAAAATCCCATGAGTTGATTTCACTAACATTGATTTTGCTTTTGATTGTGACTGTGCCCTGATATTTATCTCTCTTGAAGGAAGAAGAGGAGCCCACAGTGAAGAGAATTTGAATTGTAAAAAACTTTGATGTTTTTAAGAAGACTAAATATTTTAAAGACATGGCAATTTTAATATGTAAGATTTTTAAAGACTGTGGGACTCTTAAGGTTATTTATATCATGGGGATAAACAAGAAAGGAAGGGTTAAGGCTTAATAGTGATGTGTTTGTGTGTCAAGTTGACAGAGTCAATTGTAATGGCTGGTTTTGTGTCAACTTGACACAAGCTGGAGTTAATCACAGAGAAAGGAGCGTCAGTTGGGGAAATGCCTCCATGAAATCCAGCTGTAAGGCATTTTCTCAACTAGTGATCAAGGGGGGTGGGGCAGCCCATTGTGGGTGGTGCCATCCCTGGGCTGGTAGACCTGGGCTCTATAAGAAATCAAGCTGAGCAAGCCAGGGAAATCAAGCCTCCATGGCCTCTGGCATCAACTCCTAATCCCTGACCTACTTGCTTTCCAGTTCTGACTCCCTTTGGTGATGAAGAGGGATGTGGAAGCATAAACTGAATAAATCCTTTATTCCCCAGCTTGCTTCTTGTTCATGATATTTTTGTAGGAATAGAAACCCTAATTAAGACACATATAATTAATTAAGTTGCTTCCATGTTTTGACTGCTATGAATTACATTGAGACAGTAGGTATCTCTTTAATATATTCTATTTATTTTGAATTTATACCCACTTATTAGGATCTTTCTTATGTTTGGGTTGACATACCTAATATGAAAGTAAGTTTTAAGTAGAAACATTGTTTAGGTTCAGGTTCTATGAGTTCAATCTGTCATGGTGAGAAAAGTATAGAAGCTAGTTAACATTGAAGGGAATCTTGAAGCAGAGATGGGAAATTCTGGCATTCTCCTTTCTCTTTCTTTTTATTTTTTGTAACTTCCTCCTCATACTTTATTAATTTGAATCCCCCTAGCTCATATCATTGGGATGCCCATGCACAAGGCACATTTTGCTCTTTCAATTAATTCTCATTGAAAATGTTCTATTGGATACATCTAAAGCTGTACTTTAATAATTGGTAAAGTATTTCTTACTCTAATCAATGTAAAATGATGGACCATCAAATCACAGTAATGGAACTATCTACATGGTTGTCACATTTTTACATTTCTGAGAAGTCTCCAAAATATTTTGTGAAATGCTTCTACTAATTTACATTTCTTGAAAAGGGTCACAAACGTTCCCCCTTTATTCACATCTTATGATCTTTTTGCTTTTAAATAAGAGCCATTCTTGCTGGTTTAAGATAATAATTCACTTTGATTTTCACTTAAAAATCCCAAAACATTTGTAATGTTGACCATATTCTTATTTAACTATAACACATTTATTCAATTTAATTTGAAAAATAGTCTTTCACTTTATTTTTTTAAATTTTTTAACATTTTTATTTTTCCTCTGAGAAATCTGGGTACAATTGCTTCCCCCTAGTGCATCAAGTTTCTGCAGGAATAGGTGCATACTCTCCCACTGAGGCCAGACAAGGAGAATAGGATCCACAGTTAGGAAAGAGATCAGGGACAGCCCCTACTCTAGTTGTTGGGAGATCTGCATGAAGATCAAGATGTACATCTGTTACATATATGCAGGAGGCCAAGGTCCATGCTCACTCTTGGTTGGTAGTTCAGTCCCTGGGAACCCCCAAAGGTCCAAGTTAGTTGACTATGTTGGGCTTCCTATAGAGTCCCTGTGTTGCATTAAATATTAAAAAATAAAAATGGTTTATCTCTTTATAAGCCCTGCAGTCTAACTCCGTGGGCACCACATCTAGTACACTCCTCTGTCACTAGGTTTGAGCTACCCCCAAGGTCTAACTTTGTGCGACTCCCTTCCCTGGTGGTTTTCCTCCACCTGTTACTGCCTCTGGTGTGGGTTGTTTCCTTACCCCAAAAATCAACACAAACACAAGTCTATAGCTGATAGCTTTTTATACATGTTTATATATTCGATTCTCAGTCCACAAACCACAACAAGATTTCATCAAATAGACAAAGATACAAACTGCCCTTCTACATAAAATATTAAACCAACAAAAGACTTAAATGCCAATTAAGCCCACTTGGATCTAGCTCATATTTCTGGAGGTCCATCTTGAAATTCCTCATCCTCACTCCTCCTCTGCTCTCTCCCCTCCATCCTCTCTCTCCACCTCCCTTACCCAGCACAGTCACTGGCTTTCCTTTATTTTTCCAATTAAAATGGGAAGGTTCAGATGAAGTCCTTGAGTACATGACTAGGCAGCTCTTCTTGGGGAAGTGGAATTAACATTAAAATATGAACAGCTTCAGGACAATCTACATCCTTGTCTGCTTTAGTTCACGCAATCATTCTCCCCAACTCTTTCCTGAGACTCTCTGAGCTCTGTCTAATATTTGGTTGTGGATATCTACATGTCTTTCTATTGGGTGTTGAGTAGAGTCTCTCTGAGGACAGTTATGCTAGACTCCTTCTGAAAGCATAATACAGTATCTGTAATAATGCCAGCGATTGGATCACACCATGGTCTCAATATGGGCAAATCATTGGTTGGCCATCCCTCCGTCTCTGCTCTATCTTTATCCCTGAAAATTTTGTAGGCATGACACAGGCAATTAGATACATATTTATCAGCCTTCACAAAACTCAAGTCCAGGTATATCAAAGACCTCAAAAGAATTCCTGATACACTAAATCCCAAATCAAAGAAAGTGAAAAATAAACATGAACAAATTGGTATAAGATACAATATACTAAACAGAACACCAGATGCTCATGCTTTATGATCAACAACTGATAACTGAGACCTCATGAAACTAAAAAAAAAAAAAAAAAAAAAAGCTTCTCTAAGGTAAAGATTGGGAAAAGATCTTCACTAACACATACAAGCCTAAGTACAAGGCTAATATCCAAAATAAAGAACTCAAGAAGTTAGATACCAACAAACACAAATAACCCAATTAAAATGGTTTACAGAACCAAAGATTTCTCAACAGAGGAATCTCAAATGGCCAAGAAGCAATTAGAATAAATGTTCAAACTTCTGAGTATTCAGAGAAATGCAAGTGAAAACAAGTCTGAAATTCCATCTTTTTTTTTTAAATTGGATAATTTCTTTACTTACATTTTAAATTCCTGGCATGACCTGTGGAATCTTCCTATTCCATTACCTGCCCCCTGCCTCTATGAGAGTCCCCCCCCACTCCCTCCCAACTCTTCACCCTGGTCTTCCCCTACACTGGCATACTGAGCCTTCTCATCTGGCCTCAGAGGCTGAGGATGTACCTAACCTTGTAGAGACTAAATGTGCCAAGTGGTTGGTATGGGAGGTATAGGGCACACTCACTCAGAAAAGGAGCAGAGGAAGGTGGAGAGTCACTGTATGGTGGAGGAACTAAGATGGGGGTAAAGGACAGTGATCTAGATATAAAGTAAGTGAATTAATTAACATAAAAAATATCCCTTAAACTCTAAGTCACTGAGAATTTGCTAGACACAAAGTCTGAGTTAATAAAATGCCTTGAGTTGACTTGAGAAGACTGGTATCCTAGTGTGCATCTGTTTGTTTAACCCATTTTCAAGAGAACAATGTAACAACTGACTTCATTTGCCTTGGATCTTTTATGTAATCAGTTTTTATAATAGATGTAATCTTAAATTATATGGTCCTCCATTTCCCTGATCAGAAAAAAAGACGTGTATCATTTGCTGAGAGCAGAAAATGAATATTCAACATACATGTTGAATATATTATTTATTGGATACTGGTTGATACAGAGACAGATTCCCAAGGCAGTTCTTAGGAAGGCATGGACTCAGACTGAAACAACAAACAACTAAAGGACAGAAAACATTGGTATTATAAAGAAAATTCAAATCTGGCCTTGCAATTAGGTAATGAATCAAGGGAAAAGCACTTTTATGTTTTTTCTTAATGTGACATCAGTGAATTATTGATGGCTCAGAGTTATTAATTCATGTGTTCAATCGCTAACAGGAATATTTTTTATTCTAAAAGTTTATAAATTTATAATTATTTATAAATGACTTGTTAAAAAATAAATATTACATATATATATACATATATATGATCATATTGCCATGATAATATTATTTGGTGTTAGTATATATACATAATATCCACAAACTTTTGAATTCTGTCCTGAGCTGTATAAAGTAACAATAATGATAATTAATAATTATTGTATTAAAATAAGGTTATATCTCTGGAAATAATGAAAATTTGATTGCTTCCTTATAAAATAAGGGTGCTTTTAATTTATTTTTTCACAGATAGTTTCATCTAAAACTTCTAGAACTATATTAAGTAAAGATGTACACATTGGTGGTTTTTTCCCCCCAAATCTAACATCTTTTAGTATGTTGAAGTGTTTGCTCTCTATAACTAATTTGTCTAGAAGTAATTTCCTGAGGCTTGAATTTTATCAAGTGCCATGTACTTGTTTTTTGAAATTTCTATTATTTTGACCTTCCTTGGGCTGATGTGTATTATGTTTTTTGCACTAGGGTATAAAATTTTTTTTTTTCTTTATACCTGTGATTGAGTGCTTTTGGTCATGACAATTAAACTTTTTAATATGCTTTCTTTGGGAACTTTGCATTTATTCTAATTAAGGATAGTGAAGAATTGCCTAGATTTGGAGTTCAATGTTTTTGCCCTAGCATTTATTTCTAAGTCTAAGGCTTAAAATGGTTTTCCCTGCATCAGATGAAAGATATTTTTTTCCAAGTCCAGTGGCATAGGATAAATAGATAAATCATGTGAGCATTATTTTCTTCCCTACTTTCTTAGAATGTATTTTTGTCTGGAATTCTACAAAAAGTAACTATAATATTATTTTATTTCCTCCAGTCTTGTAAAAGCAGTTTAGTACACAAGTAATTTTTCAAAATTTTGTTTCTGGAGACTTATGATTACAGGATGATCTTATACAGCCATTATTTTATGAGATTTTTTGCATTTTATGCATTTTGACAGTAAACATAATTTCAAAATCATTAACAAAAAAGGCTATCTTTGCCTCACTGTATTTTATAATACCGTTAAGGACAATTGTTTTTATTTTCTTCCATTAGTCTCCCTAATCAATCTTTGTGCCAATGTCACACTAATTTAGAGTGTAATTTATAGTTAGGAATAGTGATACCTCCACACTTTCTTGCATTGATCAAGATTTTGTTAAACTACTTTAAGTGCAGTTTAGGTCCATTAAAATTTAGATATATTTTTTTTCTTCTGGTTCTACAAATAATGCTTTTGCTAGTGAAATGATGAAGAAATTATGGTATATACTGTATGAGCATGTGCATGTGTGTAGGAGTTTCTGTAGAATTACATTATAGAAAATGTAACATTTAAAATGTACCAAAATAAAACATAAAACAAGATGAAATTCTATAGTTTGCACTAATTTGCTCTTTTAAAAGTTATTTATTGCTTTGTTGTTTGAGATAGGTCCTAATGTAGTCAGGTTAGATTTAAATTCATTATGTAGTTAAACTGATAATTGAGCCTTCAGGCTATATTACTCAAGATCTCGAATTACCATCTTATATCATACCTTCTAAGAGTGGAGATTATATACATCAAGCCTAAATTGTCATTCACAAAAACATGAAATAATCCCAAAAATATTGTGTTAAATTAAATTGCAATAATGTAAAAAACAAGGGTCTAAGAAATAGTTCAACAGTTATGAGCACTGGATGTTTCTCCAGAGAACCTGAGTTAGATTCCTAGCATGCACATGGTAGCTGCTTACAACCATCTGTAACTCCTGTTCTAGGAGATCTGGGTCATATTCTGGCCTCTTAATGTATCATGCATATATGTAGTAGACAGATTTGCATTTATGCAAAACATCATGCATATAAAACCAAATAATAAAGGAGAGAGAACTTTTAAAAAAAGACAAATATGTATAATCTCAGCAGTATCCAATATCTAGAATGCGTTAGCTACCTAGGAAGTAGAAAATTACTTAATGAGAAATTATGAATTGTAGAAGAATTGAAGGTCTTAAACAAGCACAAAAGTTATGGTTAGACTATAATGAATGAATATGTTTTATTAGTTGATTGCAATATAGAATGAACATAGAAGAATAATATAGCATAAATTACAAAACAGTTTTAAATATCTTATTACAAAAAAATCCTGACAAATGCTTGAGATGATACCTGCCATAATTATTCTGATTATATGAATTGCTGTTTTGATAGATGAAACAATTGATATATATATGTGTGTGTGTGTGTGTGTGTGGCAGGGTGTATTAAACATCTTCTTTGCTTCATAAATCATTATAATGGATAAGATGCAAAACGATTATATAGCATATATATACACACAGTACATGCAACTTACAAAATGAAATTGCTATTCTGTTATCATAGCTTAATAGAAATTCTAGCCTAGAATTGTAAGCTTTGTGAAAGTAGACAGAGTTTTACCTAAGTGTACTGATCCTTGTGCTTGTTAAAGCCATTAACCCTTATCTTAAAAAAATCAAACACTTGCCAGAGACTGTATGGAAAAGAAGATTATTTCAGCTCTCTAGTCAAAAGTTATATTGTAGATCATGCTTGCTACTAAAGTAATTCATTATTATCATTTACCAGTGTTTGTATTGCTAACTCTCACTTTTATGGTTGTATTAATAATTACAAAAGCTTGTATGCACTCTGCAGACTTGCCTATGGCTGATGGCCAGCATCCACAAAGCTGCTTATGATCCAGCACTGTGTAATCAAGGAGATTGGACAGCAACCCAGCTAAGAAGGACCCTAAGGAAAACCTTGAAGATGCTGTGGTCTAGTGGAAAGAGCTTTGTCTTGAGTCTAAATTGATTTTGCTGTGGACTTCTCATGCTTTTGGCAAGGGCCATTGAGGGAATGAGTGTGCTTGTCCATGAGGCCTCAGCAAGGGTTTCAAGGACCCTAAGGCATGGGTGGAACACAGTCTGATTCCCTCACCAGAACTGAACCAATTAAGATGACCAAGGAAATCTATGACTGTGGAAAGTCAGAAATATATCTATTAAGGCTTTGTTAAATTCTTGCATGTCCAAATAAAAACCTGCCTAGTACCAATGCTGAAGTTTTAGCACTTGAAAAGCCTTGGAGACAAATCTTCAGTGTACCTATGTTTCAGTGTAAATTATCTTTAGTGCTTTTGTTATTGAGCCAAGAAACAGAACTAAGAAGGTAGGTCACAGACTTTGTGTTTTTTGATACATCAGTTTAGCTCATAATCAGTAATCACTGCAGAGTTTTCATGGGTAGCCGTGGTCACTTCTCTAGTATTGCCACTCCTAACTAGTAGAGAGAATGGAAATGGGGCCAGGTTCCTCTGCCAGCCTCCATCTGATGTGCACATTGGCAGTCACAGTTACCAGAAGGTTCTGTATTGATGCCCTTTTATGATGTAAACTTGAGGTTTTCTAAATATGCCAGAATTTTAAATTGTGCTTCTAATACCTCCAATGCTTTGTAGGTTAAAACATTTTAATTTTGAAGTGGAAAAAATAATTTTTATGCTTTTATTACTACCTGTATGCATCTGCAGAAATCTTATTTCTTTGATTTCTGATCCTGTAAACATCTTTATGATGGGAAAATTTTGGTGATTATGGGACTCAAATGCCACCTGTTATCTGGCCTATAAAAACTTCAAGAAATGTGTAGTGGTTCTACATCTTTTCAAAGCTTTAACTTGGGCTTTTAGCATCTACAAAAATTAAAATTTCTCCTTTGGATCTGCCACCTGGACCAGCAGTTCCCAAAGGTTTAAAGACTGGTGAGAAGGAGATCTGGGCACCCAGGGAGCAGAGAGATCTCTGCCGAGTGCACATGGAAAGCACGCCCCTGTCCTGCCTGATCCAGGGACCAGGAACCCAGCATTGGGACATCTGTTCCCACCTGGCGGCTTTGGGGTGCAGAACAGGGCTCAGACCATCACCCACATGGACCAGAGGAGATCCGGAACCTGGGCTGCCAGGGAGTAGAGAGATCTCTGCGGAGTGCACACAGAAAGTGTACCAGGGACACAGACCAGATACAAGGGAAAGGCAAGGACATATCACTGACAGCAAGATGGCAAGAGGAAAGCAAAAGAGTATATCCAAAGGAAACCAAGACAACCTGGCAACAACAGTACCCAGCTCTCCCATAAAAGCAAACATTGGAATGCCAAACACTCAAGAAAAAGAAGACACAGACCTAAAAGCATACCTCAAGACACTGATAGAGATCTTTAAACAAGAACTGGAGGAAAAGCAAAAAGAATTAGAAGCTTTTAAAGAGGAAACAAGAAAAACACTCAATGAACTCAAAGAACTAGAGGAAAACAGAAACAAAGAGATGAAGGAATGGAAGAAGGAAATTAAAACGGAAATTACCACAATAAAGAAAACACTAAAAGAGATAACCCTAGAGGTAGAACACCTAAAAAAGAAATCAGGAGTCACAGAAGCAAACATTTCCAATAGACTACAAAAGATGGAACAGAGAATCTCAGGGGCAGAAGACAACATTGTAAACATAGACAAAACAGCCAGAGAAGATGCAAAAAACAAAAAGCTCCTAACCCAAAATATCCAGGAGATCCAGGACACAATGAGAAGACCAAACCTAAGGATAATAGGAATAGAAAAAGGAGAAGAATATCAACTAAGAGGCACAGTAAATATCTCCAACGAAATTGTAGAAGAAAATATCCCTACCCTTAAGAATGAGATGACCAAGAGCATAAAAGAAGCCTTCAGAACTCCAAATAGTTTGGAACAGAAAAGAAATTCCTCACGAAACATAATAGTCAAAATACCAAGTGCCCAAAGCAAAGAAAGAATACTAAAAGCAGGAAGAGGTCATGTAACATATAAAGGCAGACCAATCAGAATCAAACCCGATATCTCAACAGAGACTATGAAAGCTAGAATAGCCTGTAGAGACATCATGCAGACCCTAAGAGAGCACAAGGGTCAGCCCAAGCTGCTATACCCAGCAAAATTATCAATCACCATCGATGGAGAGATGAAGATATTTAAGACAAATCTAAATTCACACAATATCTGACCACAAACCCAGCACTACAACGAATTCTAGGTGGAAAACCCAATACAATGAGGGGAAGTACATCCTAGTAAAAACAAGAAAACTTGTAAGCAAGAAAACCAAAAGAAGAAAGAGACATAAACACAACTCAACCTACCTACAAAAGCAATAATAGGAGGAAACAGCAACCGCTATTCCCCATCTATTAACATAAATGGACTCAACTCCCAAATAAAGAGACATAGGCTATCAGACTGGATACATAAACAAAATCCAGCATTTTGCTCCATACAGGAAACTCATCTCAGAGACAAAGGCAGACACTATCTCAGAGTAAAAGGGTGGGAAAAAAACTTCCAAGCAAACAGCCCCAAGAAGCAAGCTGGAGTGGCTATTCTAATATCGAATAAAGTAAATTTCCAACCAGAAGTTATCAAAAAAGATAAGGAAGGGCACTTTTTACTCATTACAGGGGGAATCTGTCAGGAGGAACTCTCAATCCTTAGTATATATGCTCCAAATACAAAAGCATCCACATTCATAAAAGAAACCCTACTAAAGCTCAAAAAATACATTTCACCCCACACAATATTGTGGGAGACTTTAATACCCCCTCTATCCAATGGACAGATCATGGAAACAGAAACTGAAAGAGGACACTGCAAAACTAACAGAGACTATGAACCAACTGGAAATAATAGATATCTACAGAACATATCATACTAAAGTAAAAGAATACACCTTCTTCTCACCACCCCATGGCACCTTCTTGAAAATTGACCACATAATTGGACACAGAACTAGCTTCAATCAATATAAGAAGATTGAAATACTCCCATGCATCCTCTTAGATCACCATGGTCTATGGCTGGTCTTTAACAACAACAAAGACAACAAAAAGCTCACATATACATGGAAAGTAAACAGCGCTCTGTTAAACAATAGCAGGGTCAAAGGAGAAATGAAGAAAGAAATAAAGGATTTTCTAGAATTCAATGAAAACAAAAACACAGCATAACCAAACATATGGGATGCAATGAAAGCAGTAAGGAGAGGAAAACTCATAGCCCTGAGCGCTTCCAAAAAGAAACTGGAGAGAGCATACATCAGCAACTTGACAGCACAGCTAAAAGCCCTAGAACAAAAGGAAGCAGATATACCCAAGAAGAGTAGATGGCAAGAAATAATCAAAATTAGGTCAGAAATAGACGAAATAGAAACAAAAAGAACCATTGAAAGAATCAACAAAACCAAGAGCTGGTTCTTTGAGAAAATCAACAAGATTGATAAACCCCTAGCCAGACTAACTAGAGGGCAAAGAGAAGGTATCCAAATTAACAAAATCAGAAAGGAAAGTAGAGACATAACAAATGAAACTGAGGAAATTCTAGAAATCATCAGATCCTACTAAAAAGCCTATACTCCACAAAGTTGAAAATCTGGAGGAAATGAATGAATTCCTAGACAGATAAAAGATCCTAAAGTTAAACCATCTAAATAATCCCATAACACCTATAGAAATAAAATAAGTCATCAAAAGCCTCCAAACCAAAAAAAGCCCAGGTCCTGACGTGTTCAGTACAGAATTTTATCACACATTTATTGCAGACATAACACCAATACTCTCCAAACTATTCCAAAAGATAGAATCAGATGGAATAATACCTAATGCATTTTTTGTGGCTACAATAACCCTCATTCCTAAAGCACACAAAGACCCTACAATGAAAGAGAACTTCAGACCAATCTCACTTATGAACACTGATGCAAAAATACCCAAAAAAATCCTTGCCAACCGAATCCTGGAACACATCAAAACGATCATTCACCATGACCAAGTAGGCTTCATCCCTGGGATGCAGGGATGGTTTAATATAAGGAAATCCATCAATGTAATCCACCATATAAACAAACTCAAAGAACAAAATCACATGGTCATCTCACTAGATGCTGAGAAAGCATTTGACAAAATTCAACACCCCTTCATGTTAAAAGTTTTGGAAAGACAGGAATCCAAGATCCATACCTAAACATAAAAAAAGCAATATACAGCAAACCAACAGCCAACATCAAACTTAATGGTGAGAAACTTGAAGCAATCCCACTAAAATCAGGGACTCGACAAGGCTGCCCACTCTCCCCCTTCCTATTCAACACAGTACTGGAAGTCCTGGCTGGAGCAATTAGACAGCAAAAGGAGTTCAAGGGAATACAAATCGGAAAGGAAGAGGTAAAAACTTCACTATTTGCAGATGACATCATAGTGTACTTAAGTGACCCCCAAAAACTCCACCAGAGAACTCCTACAGCTTATATACAAGTTCAGCAAAGTGGCTGGATACAAAATTAACTCAAACAAATCAGTAGCCTTCCTATATTCATAAAACAAACATGTGGAGAAAGAAATTAGGGAAAAGATACCCTTCACAATTGTCACAAAAACTATGAAATACTTTATTGTGACTCTAACTAAGCAAGTGAAGGACTGGTATGACAAGAACTTCAAACCTCTAAAGAAGGATATGGAGGAAGATCTCAGAAAATGGAAAGATCACCCATGCTCATGGATTGGAAGGATCAACATTTTAAAAATGGCCATCCTACCAAAAGCAATCTACAGATTCAATGCAATCCCCATCAAAATTCTAACCCAGTTCATCATTAGGTTGGAAAGATCAATGTTCAATTTCATATGGAATAACAGAAGACCTAGAATAACAAAATCCATCCTCAACAACAAGAAATCATCTGCAGGAATCACTATCCCTGACCTCAATTTATATTACAAGGCAATTGTGTTGAAAACTGCATGGTACTGGTAGAGAAGTAGGCACATGGATCAAAGAAATACAATAGAAAATCCAGAAATGAGCCTTTACATATATGGTCACCTGATTTTTGACAAAGGAGCAGTAAACATTCAATGGAAAAAGGACAGCCTATTCAACAAATGGTGTTGGTCCAACTGGCACTCAGCATGCAAAAGAATGAAAATAGACTCTTTCTTATCTCCTTGTACAAAGCTCAAGTGTAAGTGGATCAAAGATCTCCAGATTAAACCAGATACACTGAAACTATTAGATGAGAAAGTAGGGAAAACCTTAGAACACATAGGCATAGGAGAAAATTTTCTGAACAAAACACCAATGGCTCAAGCTCTAAGGTCAAAGATTAACAAATGGGACTTAATGAGATTGCAAAGTTTCTGTAAGGCTAAGGATATTGTCAAGAAAACCAAATGGCAGCCAACAGAATTGGAAAAGTTCTTTACCAACTCCACATCAGTTAGAGGCCTAATATCCAAAAATACAAAAATTCAAAAAGCTAGACTCCAGAGAATCAAACAACCCTATTAAAAATGGGGTACAGAGCTAAACAAAACGTTCTCAATTGAAGAATATGGAATGGCTGAGAAACATCTTAGGAAGTGCTCCACATCCTTAAGCCATCAGGGAAATGCAAATCAAAACAACCCTGAGATTCCACCTCATACCAGTCAGATTGGCCAAGATCCAAAACTCAGATGACAGCAGATGCTGGCGAGGCTGAGGAGAAAGAGTAACACTTCTCCACAGTTGGTGGGGTTGTAAACTGATACAACCACTCTGGAAATCAGTCTGGCGATTTCTCATTAAATTGGACATAGTACTACCTGAAGACCCAGCTATTCCACTTCTGGGCATATACCCCCCGAGACACTTTAATATACAACAAAGATGCATGCACCACAATGTTCATAGTAGCTCTTGAAAGACCCCCGGAGGGTATCTTCCATCTGAAGAGACCCGTCCCGAGGACAGTGAGACCACTCACTTCGGATGCAAGTAGCAAGAGGTTTATTAAGATACACAGGTACCTGTGGGCGCACAGTCTCTCAGAGGACTTGTGTGCCGGACACAGGGGCAGTCCCCTTTTTATAGGGCTTGGGGGGCAGAAGCAAGGTACAGAAGCAGAAGCATAGCAACAGGGTTTTAATTGGTTAGTTTAAATGTGGCCAGGGAGTGAGCCCAAGGACATGGCTCTAAGGAAACAGCTCCAGATACCTGCTGGGGCTGCAGCTCCTGAGAATAGTTGCCTTGGGCTTATCTAAGTGTGGGAACTATGGCAGACATATGGCTCCAAGGACACAACTCTTGGTTCTAGTCCGGGGCTGCAGCTTATCTGAAAGCTGGGCTTGTCTGAATGTCTTTCTTTCTTTGTCTATTGCTAGCTGGCCGCCCACCGGTATCTTGCTTGGCCACCTGGGACCCCGATCTAGCCTGCACAGCCTTACAGACCCAAGTTCTCAGAAGAGGAGGGCGGCCTTGGCCCCTCCTTTGGGACAGGGAGTTGTTTTTCGTCCTTGCTTCAACATGTGTGGCAGGATGTCCTTGCCTCAACATGTGTGGCAGGATGTCCTTGCCTTGGTCCAGGTGGTCAACTGCAGATATTTTTGTTCTGACAGAGACTGGGCTGTCCTCTGGCTCACTTTTGTTTCAGTATTTTTTATCCCTGCCTGCTCTGGGCCTAGCACGAAATGGCGTTACTGCAGCTAAAGCAGGAGGGGGTCTTTCACTCTATTTATAATAGCCAGAAACTGGAAATAACCCAGATGTCCTTCAGTAGATTAATGGATACAAAAATTGTGGTACATTTACACAATGGAATACTACTCAGCCATCAGAAACAATGACTTAACCAAATTCTTAAGAAATTGGCTGCATCTAGAGAATATCATCCTGAGTGAGATAACCCAGTCACAAAAGAATAGACATAATATGCAGTCACTGATAGTGGGATGCTAACCCCAGAGGCTCGGACTGCCCCTGAAACAACTCACAGACTGTGTGAAATTCAAGAAAAAAACAAAAGAAAACAAAACAAACAAACAAACAAACAAAAAAAGTCATGCTCAATCCTTACACACCAAAAAAACGTTGACTAATTCCGGGTTACACCCTGTTTTACATGTAATTTTTGCTCATTGTAAATAGTAAAACCTTAATGCAGAGTATCAATCCTTAAAAAAAGAAAAAAAAAAAGCCAAGCACTGACACAATTGTATTTGTATATATTTATGCAAAAATGTTTAAAATTTTTTTCTTTTATTTTTGTTTTTTAAAATAAAGTTTTAAAAAAATTCTCCTTTCTTTGAGTATGTAGTTGAGATTTTTCATGCCACACTTACATGTCCATTTAAAGAAAATGTCAAGGGGTTAATAACATAAAGTGAATAACAAATGATGTACAATAATATAACTTCATTTAAAATATTGTACTTTATTCTAGATACTTAAGAGAGTAGATACAAAATACTCAAACAACACGGGAAAAGACATCAATGTGGAAGCTATGTATGTTAATTTTCATAACTATAGCAATCATTTCACTATGTACATGTTTATGTAAGTATATCAAGCAAAATTAATGAAAAAAACTAAAGACAAGTAATAATTTTTGACACACCAGGTAGAAAAGCAACATGTTTCCAATAAAAGATATTGTTCTATAAGGGTTTAAACATAATTATAAAGTGTCATGGTATTTTCAAAGTGACAAAAATGCCAACCATAAATATAATAAACCCTAAATACAATAAATTTTTCTTCAAAACAAAGAAACAAATATTTTCATCAAAAACAAAAGGTAATGAGTCCATCAATATTACAACTGAATATCCAATACCATTAAAGAAAATTTTCAATACTTGAACTCCCATGCATAAAATCAATATGGACACTGCAGATTTGGCAACCATAGATAGTAAACGATCACAATAGACAATTATAGAGCATTCTATTCAATAGAAGAATAGCAAACCTTGTAATAGTTTTCATAACTGACTTCAGCTTAGACATCAGTCTTAGTAAATTAAAGGTGAAATCACACGGCTGTTCACTAAATGAAACAGATATCATGGACATTATTAACAGACTCCTATGTCTGTATATCTTCAAAGTAATGCATCCTTTATTTTTGCATGAATTTTATGATTCAACCTGAACATACACAAATGCATGCCTGCCCATCATTTTAAGCTTTAAAGCATGTACTGTACAGCCTTACACTTAATATGTACTTTTTTTTTTGACTGTTTTAAAAAGGAGTCTCTAAGTCCTTATTTACCAATACATTATTATTGCATAAGATACATTTTCTGTTGCAATGTGTATTCCTTTTTCAATGATAATTCAAATTGACATATTTATTGTATATGACACACAAGATATAGGGTTATTTTATGTACTGCATAATATATTTGAAGCATATATCCCAAGCTCCATAGTTACATTTTAGTAGTGGATTCCTTATTGATTGATCTTTCTTAGGAGTTGTCATTCTCCTGTATGAAGATGTATAGGACACCAGTATAAAGTCCCAATGTTTTTGTTTTAGGGAAAAAAACTGCTTTGAAAAGTGTTTTCTGTAGAGGAATTTTAACCCAGAAACATGGCTTTTCTGGCAAGGGATTATATCCAAAGGCCTTCTAGGTCAATATTATTAATGTGGAATGTAGACATACCTGCAACACACAACATTGATCCAAAACAGTGTAGGTAAGGTTAGTGTGTATAAGGAAGCAGCTGTGTTTGAAAGTGACTTCTAATTGAGGCCCAAAGTGATGAATCAGAAATATTTGACAGAATGAGTAAAGACAGTATATTCCCCACTCACACACAAACAATGAAGGAAAGAAAGATGAGTTGATAGAGCAATGCAGAAAGAGAGAGAGAGAGAGAGGGAGAGAGAGAGAGAGAGAGAGAGAGAGAGAGAGAGAGAGAGAGAGAGAGAGAGAGAGAGAGAGATTCAGACAGAGACAGAGACGGGGATTGTAGGAGAGGAAGAGGGGACAGTTTTACTGGGACAGTTTTACAGGTGATGGCAGAATAATCCAGATAATGAGAAATAGCTCTAAGATGAGAACAGATTGCCAGAGTTAGTTTGAGGCAAACCAGTACAATCCAAGGGAAGCCAGATTGGTTTGGTCAGCTTGAAGAGATGTTTAAGCCAGAACAGTACTTTAACTAGCCAGCCAAGTTCAGAAAGAACTGGAAAATGTGAACTTATTCAGCAGTGAGCCTCTGGGATAATAATTATATCAGACAAATAAAATTTACATTTACAGTGTCTGTGCTTTCCTTGCCTACTGTATACTAATTTAATATAAACTCATGATATTTAGTTATAATTTAATATAAACTCATGATATTTAGTTATAATACTGATAGTTTTCCTGATCAAAGTAGAAATAAGAATTACAGAAGAGAAAACAGAATACTTACTAATATATGGAAATTAAAGCATATTTAAAATAAATATAGTGTTGAAATTTTAAATGAGAATTAAGAAAATAAAGACAAATAGAAAGAAAATATTAAAAAACTTATATCATCTTCATATTTCCAACTTATACATATAAATAAAAATATGATTGGTCCAAAAAATCTAGATATTACAAAATTAGTAAAAATAATAAAGACAATAATTAGTAGAAGTGGCACTTGGTTTCTTTCCAGCTTCGAAGACCTTGGTCCTGTGAAAGCTTATTTCCTCAGTGTAAGGGAATGACAGAGAGATAATGTGGGAGTTGGTGGTTGGGAATGGGAGCATCTTCCTGGAAGTAAGGGGATGGGTGAGGGAATTGGAGAGGAGAGATAGGGGATAACATTTGAAATGTAAATACACAAAATACCCAATTAAAAAATAAAAAAAAAACACAGAGACTTGGAGATGGTTCTGTTGATATTGTTCATACAGAAGACCAGAGCTTAGTAATTTACATCCGTTTCAGAAAGCTCACAACCATCTGTAATTCCAATTCCAAGATATGTAATACTCACTGGCCTCTACAGCTACTTGCATGCATCATATACTCTATAGTATAACTTGAGACTGGGTATAGGAATTTCCTCAGTACTATGCTTTTTCTTCAGGACTTACATATATTCGTTTGTGGTATTTTGTACTTCCATTTTAATTTGAAAGTGTTTTTATATCTCTAGAAAGAATATCATGGTCAATTTTTGCCTTGAATTTTTAAATTGCTTTGTAGAAAGGTCATTTTCAAAATACTAGTGATTCTAACCCATACGAATGTGAAGTCTTTACAACATTTAGTTTCTTCCTCAATTCCTCCCTTTGACATTTAAAAGTATTCATGGTAGAACTCTTTTAACTCTTTAATTAGGCTTATTACAAAGTATTTTTTGTGGTGCATGTGGGGTTCAACACATGGTTTCTCTGTGCAGTTCAGCTGTCTAGGAATCTGCTTTGTAGATTAAGCTGACCTCCAGCTCACAGAGAAAACTGCATCTGACTCCAAAGTGTCTGAATTTAAGTGGTGTGTCACCACCGCTGTGCTGTTTTAAAGTATTTTTTAAAAAAAATATGAGAGGATTGGTTTTTTCTAATTTCTTTCTTTATGTGTTTATTATGTAGTATAAAAAGGCTTTCATATATTAAATTCCTATCCTGTAACATGACTGACAGTGTTTATCATATCATCTGAATTTAGAGAGAACATAAATTTTTATATCTTACAGTACACAAATCAGTTCCAAGTTTATCAGAGATCTCAATATAAAACCTTAAACTGCAATCAAATTCCATTGTATAAATGTATGAAATATTAAAATCATAAGTTAAAATTATTATTGAAAGTACCATTAAACTTCTACAATATAAGGTAATCATTCAAAACACAATATAGACACAGGCATAAAGTTCTAAATGAAGCTCCCTTCACTCGGGAAACAAATTAAGGATTACTGATGATGATGAGACAAGCAAACAACCATAACAACCAAAAAAAAAAAAAAAACTTTTTTGTGCAGGAAAGAAAACAGTCAATTTAAAAAAGCACACCATAGAATGGAATAACATTTAATGGAAGAGTTTTTTTCAATAGCTATTTTAAGTATTTACATTTCAAATGTTATCACCTTTCCTGGTTCCACCCTCTCCCATTCCCCCTCTTCCTACTTCTATGAGGGAGCTCAACTACCTACCCACCCACCCACTTTTGCTTCCTGCCCTGGCATTCTCCTATACTGGGGCATTCACAGGACCAAAGTAATCTAATAGGAGAGTTTTTTTTCCAGAAACACAAATGTCTAATCAATATTTTAAATATGTTTGATATGATTTATCCATCAGACAAATTCAAATTGAAACTGCCTTGAGATTCATCCCTGCCCTAGTCAGAATGTCAAAAAATTGAATGACATCAAATACTAGCACAGACATAGCTAAATATCTAAACTCATAATCATAGAAAATTCCAGGCACTTACTTATCTAAGCTATGATTTTGAATCATGTCAGTTAATTTTTTTAGAAAGGTTAAATAAAAACCCTCCAACTTAGATGAATAATGTCATATTTAACAAGTGGCAATAACCCTATACAATGATGTCACATTAGGAATTTGAATCAAGATAAATAATAACTCCTTGAAAATATGTAGCCATAGTCCTTTTGAGACAGGAATAAAAATAACAAATAATTACACCAGAAAATAGCTTCTCTGATGACTTTAAATAAAAATATATGTGGCAAAGCTAAGAGTGCAGAAGTAGAAACCTAAATTTCAACAATCCTGTAAGGTTACTATAGAAATGCATTTTAATAACACCTCTACGTGATCATCCCAAATGGTTAAACAACCCTAACAAACAGAAAACATAGATTTTTTTTCTTTTTTATATAAGCAATAATAGCTTAAAAATTTATTCTATAGAATGAAAATAATATTTTAATATACTCACTGGTGTTGTAAAAAGACATTAAGATATACCCAGCACAAACACTACTTCATTGCTTGTGGAAGAGCAAATTTGTACAACCACTCAAAAATATAATTTGAACGCTTCTAAAATTAGTGGGAATAGTTCTACCTTAAGACATGGCTATACCATTCCTGGGCATATACCCAGAAAGTGCAGTACCATTCCATGAGGACACTTGCTCAACTATGTTCCTAGAAGCTTTTTCATAATAGCCAGAAACTTCAAAAAACCCAGATGTCCCTCAACTGAAGAATAGATAAGGAAACTGTGGTACATCTACACAACGAAATGGCCATTTAGCTATTTTTAAAAAAAAAAAAAAAAAACATATCATGAAATCCATAGGCATATGGAGGGAACTCAAGAATATTTCTAACTGATGTAACACTGAGCCAGAAAGACACGTGTTACAGTATGCAGTGATTTATAATCAGACATTAATTGTAAGTACAGAATACCCATGTTACAATCCACAGACCCAACAAAATTAAGTAACAAGGAGTGCCCGAGGGAGGATGCTTGAATTTCACTCAGAGAGAGAAATAGAATAGTCACTGAAGATAGATTTAGGGAAAGAAATATCGCCCTTCCAGCTTCAAGTTCTTTTTCTGTATTGTTTTATTGTTCAACCTATTGGGTTCAATCAGTGTTGTTCTTATGTGTATAGTTGTGAGGTTATTTGGTGGGCTCTCATCAGATGAGAAAGCACTATCTTGTTTTAGCAGTCATTGGTGGCCAGTAGTTCCTTAGCCAGGCATGGTGGGGTTCAGGATATACTCTCTACTGTATGCTAAAAGTGTATTTGTTTGTTTGATTGATGGATTAATGGATCAATTGCTGGTTTTGTTCAAGAAAATGTCTCATTATAGAGATCTGGCTGTCCTGGAATTCACTGTATAGGTAAACCAGGTTAGCCTGGAACTCTCGGAGATCCACCTGCCTATCAAGTGATGAGATTCAAGTTCTGTGCCACTAAAACTGACATCTCTGTGCTGAAAGTTTCAACTGGCTTGGTTTAATAAAGGTAGCCTCATATCCTTACACCTTCTAAATCTGTTACTTGCCTTCATGAATAACTAAGTCTCTATTCCTGTGTTCATTACATAGCAATTCCCAGAAATTTTCTCCAATTAGACAGATTTATTTCTTTGTTGTATTCAGGTTTTGAGGACTTAAATAACTGTTTCAAAGGAATGCTCCAAAGATTTCCTTTGTATTTCTACAGTGATATCTGCAAATTCATATTTTATCAAGTGGAAAATTGATGTATAAGACTCTGAAAAAATGATGACACAGTGTATATATTAGGTGGCTCAAAGAAAAATGCTATCCAGGCATGAATTTAATGAATATGCTACTTGGCTAGATTTAAGTATTATATAATAAATATAAAAATGCACATATATATGAATATATACATATAGATTATACACCCATGTATAATTCCTTGGCTTTTTTAACAACTTATCTTCACTATTCAATGTTATGTATTCTCTCTGTTGCTTTAGTTTTTCATCTAACCAATAGAAATGCCTTAGTGTTGTTAACTTTCTATGTAGCACAAGAACTATGACATTTCTTTTAGGTCAATAAAATAGTATCTCTTATTAAAACATTAGGATTTTTAATGATGTTTAAAAAAAAACACAAACTCCTCATCATAATCCAAGAACTAAACGAGTTTTTCTCATCTTTGGCTAAAACCAAGAACATTATATTTTATGCTATTCTCACCACGTGTACCAAAAAAGTTGACATAGCAATTGTGTTTTAGTTTCTCAAATTTATTAGCACTTTATCACATTCAAGTCTCCCCCAACTCTATGCCTTTTCACCTATGTATCATGTAATCAGTGGAGAAACAAACCACAATCAATGTATTTGAAAATGCACAGAAACTGTAAAATATGATATTTCTGTAATATAACCAAGAGCAAAATTTCCACATATAGAATTAAAAACAATTGATTATAAAAATTTTACATTAGAGAAATATGCTTCACTAACCATTACTATTTTACTCTCGTTTTCTTTTCAGTTCAGTTCATCTTCATGTAAAGATTTTATAGAAAAATACACGTATACACACGACTGTATTTTATAACCTATGTCTATAAAGTGAAGCAACAACTTACCTGATATCATCAGGAAGCCACCTCCAACTTTATAACACCCAGAACTGGCAAAGGGCACTCCATAGACCAGCAGAAATCCCCCTGACAGACCAGAAGCAGCACTTAATATAATGAAGATTGTCCAAAAGCCTCTGTACACTAGGGAGGAGAACAGAAACAAGAGATACAAGTATCACCAACAGAATGCAAGAACTAAAAAAGAAAATCTTAAGATACAACAGAAGAAACTGATACATTAGTCAAAGACAATGTTAAATCTAAAAATTCATGACCAAAAAAAAAAAAAAAAAAAACACCCAGAAAACATTGGATAACATGAAAAGACATAACTTAAGAATAATAGGTATAGAAGAAAATGAAAATACCTGGCACCAAGACCCAGAAAATATTTTCAACATTATCACAAGAGAAAACTTTCTGAATGTAAAGAAACAGATGCTCATAAACATACAACAAACTGATAAAACACAAATTATACTGGACCAGAAAAGGAAATTCTTTCAGCATATCATAATCAAAACACAAAATCTACAGAATAGGGAAAGACTACTAAAATTGGTGGGGGGAAAGGCTAGGTAACATAAAATGGTAGACCAATGATAACTGCACCCTACTTCTTCAAAGAAACTCTAAAAGTAACAAGAGCCAGGACAGACATCTTGTAATCTCTAAACAAAGACTACATATGTCAACCTAGAGTACTATACCCAGAAAATTCTCAATCATCATAGATGGAGAAAATAAGATATTTCAATAGAGAGTCAAATTTAAACAAACACACCAATAAATCCAGCACTAAAGAAATACCACTAGGAAATCAACAACCCAAGGAGAATAACTATATTCATAAAACACAGGAAAGAAGTAATTCAATACCAGCACACACACACACACACACACACACACACACACACACACATTACTACTACCACCAACATCAAAATAACAAGAAGTAACAATTACTTGTCATTAATATCTCTCAACATCAATTCACAAAAATTTCCTATAGTTTCAGTGTACCTAGTTTTATGTGGAGGTCTTTGATCCACTTGGACTTGAACATTGTAAAATGAGATAAGAAGGGATTGATTTGCATTCTACTGCATACTGACTGCCAGTTGAACCAACACCATTTGTTGAAGATGCTCTTCTTTTTTCCATTGAATGTTTTTAGCTCATTTGTTAAAGATAAAGTTACCATAGGTATGTAGGTTTATTTCTGAGTATTCAATTCTGTTCTGTTGATCTACCTGCCAACCTCTTTACCAATACCATGAAGTTTGTATCACAATTGATTTGTAGTATTGTTTGAGGTCAGGGATGGTCATCCCCCCCCCCCCCGGAAGTGAGGATTTTATTGTTGAGAATAGATTTTACTATCTCTCTTTTTTTGTTATTTCAGAAGTTTGCAAATTGCTTTTTCTAACTCTATGAAGATTTGAATTGGAACTTTTATGGGGATTGCATTGAATCTGTAGATTGCTTTTGGCAAGATGGCAATTTTTATAATGTTAATCCTTCTGATCCATGAACATGGGAGATCCTTCCATCTTCAGAGAACTTTTTCATTTCCTTCTTTAGAAATTTGAAGTTCCTGTCATACAGATCATTCACTTGCTTAGTTAGGGTCATACCAAGGTATTTCATATTGTTTGTGACTATTGTGAAGGGAGTGGATTCCCTATTTTTTTTTTCTCAGCATGATTATCCTTTGGGTAGAGTAAGGATACTGTTTTGTTTGAGTTATTTTATAACTAGCCACTTTGAAGAAGTTGTTTCTCAGTTGTAGGACTTCTGGGGTGGAACAGTTTGGGAAAGAATCTTCAGTAATTCTATGTTTGATAGAGGATTAATATCCAATATATACAAGGAACTCAAAAAATTAGATGCCAGAGAATCAAACAATCCTATTAAAAATAGAGTACAAACCTAAACAAAGAATTCTCAACTGAGGAATATCAAATGGTCAAGAAGCACATACAAATGCTCAACATCTGTAGTCATCAGGGAAATGCAAATCAAATGAACCCTGAGATTTCTGTGATTGCAAGCTGGTACAACCAGTCTGGAAATCAGTCTGGTGGTTCCTGAGAAAATTAGACATAGTACTACCTGAGGACCCAGTTATACCACTCATGGTCATATACTCAAAAGATGCTACAACATATAACAAGGACACATGTTCCATCCTGTTCATAGCAGCTTTAATTATAATAGCCAGAAGCTTTAAATAACCAAGATCTCCTTCAACAGAGTAATGGATACAGAAATTTTCGTACATTTACACAGAGGAGTACCACTCAGCTATTAAAAAAAAATGACTTCATGAAATTCCTAGGCAAATAGATGGAACTGGAAGCTATCATCCTGAGAAATATAACCCAGGTACAAACAAAAAAATACTTATGGTGTACACTCACTGATAAGTGGATACTAGCGCAAAAAGCTTTGAATACCCATGAAACAATTCACAGAAATTATAAGGTTTAAAAAGAAGGAAGGCCAGAATGTGGATGGCTCAGTCCTCCTTAGAATGGAGAACTAGACAAAAAATAATTTGTTTTGAATACAGAAAGTACTAACTAGTTTTTAAAGAGACATTATTTTTAGTTTTTAAAAAAATGAATAATATTGTATGTTTTAAATTTTAAAATTTTGAATATTATAGTTCTACTATTTACAAATGTAAGCATCAGTTTCATAATCCATAAAATGGAACTAGTAATATCTGATACATTGATTTATTTGAGTAAAATCTCAAATATATTCATTGAAGTTTACATGGAGTACATAGAAGACCATAAAAATCTGTATCATTTATTTTCCTTTCACTTAAAACCAGTAAGATATATATGGATAGCAATTGCCAAGTAAGAACTATCTGGAAAGCATAAACAGAGATAACCAACTTAACATATAATTTAGCATATAACATTGATTTAATTAATCCTGAGAAAGTTCTTATTAAGTGCACACATCAATACATCAGGATACACTTCAAAACTCACCTGTAGTTGCATCAAAGGATGGGTGTGGAAAAGGTCCTACAGCAATTTGCATTGGAAAGAGATATCCAGGAATGCAGCGCTTAGGATGAGGCTGATTCACTGCGGATAAGAAAGAAAAAGCAGGAAATCTTATTTTAATTCTAAGATCTTTCAAATTAAGTTCTGATCAAATCTACACATATATATATATATATATATATATTCTTATAAATATTTGATAAAATTATAAAAATTAATATAAAATAATTTATTTATACATAATCCTACTAGGGTACAGAAGTGAATATAACATACCTACCCAGAGTCACTCAGAAAAAGTAGAAATTGGAGTTCAAACATCTTAAATTTTATTGAGTGTTCCTTAGAACACTGTCACTACTGACATGTCATAAGCTATGAATTTAACTCAAAATGGTTACCTGGTACTCACCCTGTATTTTAAAATCCCATGGTAAATGTTACAGCATTCATTAAGGCTTTAACTATAAGAAACTATAATTTAAATGCAGGTAGAAGCATACAACAAAGACACCATAATGAGTTGGAATCTTTTGCAAGGAACATAAAATGTTCCATGGATTTTATGCAACCAAACTAACATTTGAATTTAAGACAAGGAAATCTGGAGGCTGCAAAATTTGATTTTGACTTCAAAACAAAGAATTGATTCATCTTCTAAGTATAACAAGAGAAAGGACATTCTGGATAAGAACTATGGTATAAATATGGTGAATGAGGAAAAAACAGCAAGATTGTTTTATTTAGAGGAAAGCAACAGGGAAGTAAAAAGATATCTACTCTCAAAGAAGTACATTGTTAAGGTCTTGTTCAGGCAATCCTAGCTGCTGGGAGTTTATGAACATCCCAGACCTGTCTAGCTGGACCATATTAAAGTAGATAACTCCACATCCATTAGTATATTGGCAGTACAAACGGGCCCAGTGAATTATTAAAGAAACAAAGAAGTCACAAGGTTAGGAAGAGATGGAAATGTGAGAAATGAATCTAGAAGGAGATAGGGGAACATTGGAGGTGAAAATGATCACACTACAGTATTAAATTTTTCAAAGAATTAATAAAATGTTATATTTTAAAGTATATTACAAAAATAAATCATGGTTCCAGTTTTGCTAATACATTGTAGTAACCCCATTCTCATTTTAATATTCAACTAAGAAACTAAGCAAATTACAAAGAGTAAGAGAATCCCTTAAAAATCATAATAAACTAGACACAGGTAAAATCCTATTGAAATGGGTTAACTGCTTGAATATTGAGTATACTCCATAAACAAGATGAAAGGATCATGATGTCAAAAGATCACAACAATTCACTGTATGTAGAATAATAAAATTTAATATGGATGAATATAAAGATTTTCATTTACTTTCTTAAAATGAGTTGTAAATAGAAGGAAAAGAGCCCAAAAACGGCAGAAGAATAAGAGACTCACTCTTTTACACACTCCAGAATTCCATAAAAAGGCTAAACTAGAAACTACAATAAATACTCAAAAGGGATGGTGCAGAACCTGTACAGTAATTGTTCATGTGTTTTTAGTCTTTTAAAAAATTAACATAAAATATACTAATCTTTATTAAAATCCCCATGATTGAAAAATAATTTTAAAAAAATAAGCACTTAAGTGCAGGAAAATGTCAGGTGTACCACACAGAATCAGAAAAATGTATAGACAAACCCAACAATTTAGTAATAGTAAGCTACCTTATGAAATTGAATGTGGAATATATAAACATTTGTGTTAAGCTAACTAAAGAATAAATGACGTTTGAAGTTGCACAACCAGAACAAGAATACAGCTGCAGCCCCTCAAAACTGCCAGAGGTCATATATGGTATACTTTGATATTTGAGAAATTTTAAGGATAGACATAAATTACAGCTCTGTCCCCCCAAAATTGCCTCAATCAACAGCAGAATGAGAATTATATTATTGCAAGCAGTAGAAGGAAATTAAGATATTTAAGAATTTGAATACATGATAGGGTTTAGAATGAGAAAAAGTAAATGATAACACCTATTAGTGATTTACTTGACAAGTAACTTACTTGTGTGGCTGTGAGAAATGAAATGAGAGCTTATGGTCAGAAGTGTCAGTAAGATTGATTTCTGTCCAGCAAAACTAAGGCTGTAATATTAACTGTCAGCTTTTATAATCTGTGCTGAAAGAATCTGAGCTATCTTCTATGGAAGTATTGGAGAATAGATTTGATGGCTACTTATCAACATATTATTGAGGAGAGTCATACATCAATCAAGTAGGATGTTGTACCAGATAATGTCTATAGGCTTCTCAAATAGTAATGATCCCTGATTCTAAAAGTCTATGAAAAAATTTGGTATTATAATGGAAGTGTCATTATATCAGTGTTAATGCCAGCGTCTTGTCATGATTAATGATATACTGAGAATGTTAGATATGTTAATGGAGTGACCACTTATCTTAAAGTGTTTTCTAGTTATCAGTAATACTTTATAATAAGTAGACATTTGTCTCCACTTAAAATTACCAAAGAATTCCAATTGAATTGATTATTACTGCTTCATGAATATTAAATTAATTTGCCACATCAAATGCTTTTATAATTTGCATCAAGAGAAGAATTAAGATTTATCTATGGTTTTAAAATGTATGTTGTTAACAGCAAGACATTTCAGTGTCTATTCTTTGACAAGTCTATTTCAACTCCATTTAGCATACTTTATCCTCATTAGATTTGATTTATAGGCATTACATGTCAACTATATCAATCTAGCTTATGTATCAAAAATACAAAGCTTACAACAACTGATGAAGTGTAGTATACCCTGGGGAATAAAATAAAAAGGTCCAATTAGTGAGTGTTAAATAGATTTATATTCATTTAATAAGAATAAGTATGCTTATGATGTGATTATAAATAAAATATCTAATAAGATATCTAATAAGAAATAGAATTAAACTGAAAAAGTGAAACAATGTTGATTGTTAGTTAAAAATGGTAAGTTTATGGACTATAGCAAATAGATAAATTACTAGTTGAGATAATGATAAATAGAAACATTGTACCTCAAAAAACAAACTGTATAAAAACCAATACATGCTGAGAAACTTGGTTGCAGAGTTGTCCAATAGACTGCCAAAACACTACAGAATATTGTTATCACCCAAAAGGTGAAAGATAAGTCAATATTTTTAAACACACTATGCACATTGGTCAGAAGGTCAAAAGGCCCCAAGCTACGTCTTACCTGAAAGACTTTTCCTCCCTGAGAATGAGGTACCAGAAGGACCTTGCAAGCTTACAAAAGAAGGAAGTGGCTGACATGAACCACATGTAAACAATGGCCAGCATAGCATATAACCCTTCAGCTGAAGTTGTAGTATGCAGTTACTGGTGATAAGCAACAACTCTCTAATTGGACTTAAGACATTCTCAACAGTATTAAAACCATGCTTCATACTGGAAACTCAGCCAGCTTCCTATAGCTACTGATGTCATAGATCTCAGAGAAAACCCTATCACCAATTTACTAAGCCAGCATTGTTCTTAACTGCATTATGAATATTTGCCCTTATACCCAATAATAAGTCCTCACTCCTCATCATGAAAACTATGATGGCAATATATGGGGACCACTGCAGAAAATTACAACCAATCAAAATGAAGAGTTGTGGAGGTTAGTCCCAACTTAATCATCCACAAAACATTTCTCACTCATACTGATCAAATAATTATGGAAGAGAAGGCAGAAAGATTGTAGAAACTAGAGGAATGGGGATTTATTGTTAGATTAGGTCTTTTAGAAATGTTAGAACTATACCCATGAAATCTTACAGACATGTTAAGTAAGCATTGCCTGAACAAAGAAGGGACCAATAGGCATGTTAATGAAAAGGAGGGAAAACTCAGAAAATCCTTAACCCTACACAAAGAACTACAGGCAAATAAATGGTGAAAGCTGAAAAACAGTCTTCCTCAGGGAAAAACACACCAATTATATATCCAACACCAAATGTTCAGTCCTTTAAAAAAATATGGATACAAGTAGCATTATATAGACAAAACATGTTGTTCTTTTGTATAAGGATTACACAGACACACAGACCCACAGAGAGGTAGACACACACACGCACACATATTTGTATGACAAATTTAAAAACTGAGGCCATAAATATGAAAGAAAATCTGGGAGTAGAAGATTCATGAAATGGTTAGAATAAAGTAATGAAAGAAAGAAATGGTGTAATTTTGTTATAATTTCATTTTTCAAAGATAAAATCTGTATTATACCATCAATTCACTGAATATATATATATATATATATATATATATATATATATATTCATATATATATATATGAATATTTATATTACATATAAAACATCAGTTTGGGCAACTTCAATGCACAGAACAGGGCGCGGCCCATCCACCACACGGATCAGCAGCGTTTAAAGCTTTAAAGACCAGTGAGTGGGAGACCTGGGCAGCCAGGGAGCAGAGGGATCTCTGCAGAGTGCACACTGTAAGCGCACCACCAGCCCTGCCTGATCCAGGGACCAGGAACAGAACTTTGGAACTTCTGTTTCCACCCAACGACTCTGAGGCATAGAACAGGGCTCGGCCCATCTGCCACCTAGAAGAGTGAAGACCCAGGGACGCAGACCAGATACAAGGGAAAGGCAAGAATATATCACTGACAACAAAATGGCAAGAGGAAAGTGAAAGAGTATATCCCAAGGAAACCAAGACAACCTGGCAACTCCAGAACCCAGCTCTCCCACAGCAGCAAACATAGGAATGCCAAACACTCCGGAAAAAGAAGATGCAGACCTGAAATCATACATCAAGATGCTGATAGAGATACTTAAACAAGAACGGGAGGAAAAGCAAAAAGATTCAGAAGGTTTTAAAGAGGAAGCAAGAAAAACACTCAAAGAACTCAAAGAACTAGTGGAAAACACAACCAAAGAGATGAAGGAATGGAAGAGGGAATTTAAAACGGAAATTGAAACAATAAAGAAATCACTAAAAGAGATAACCCTAGAGGTAGAACACCTAAAAAAGAAATCAGGAGTCACAGAAGCAAGCATTTCCAATAGATTACAAGAGATGGGAGACAGAATCTCGGGGGCAGAAGATAACATTGTAAACATAAACAAAACAGCCAGAGAAGATGCAAAAAACAAAAAGTTCCAAACCCAAAATGTCCAGGGAATCCAGGACACAATGAGAAGACCGAACCTAAGGATAATAGGAATAGAAGAGGGAGAAGAGTATCAACTAAGAGGCACAGTAAATATCTTCAACAAAATCGTAGAAGAAAACTTCCCTACCCTCAAGAATGAGATGACCACGAGCATAAAAGAAGCCTTCAGAACTCCAACTAGGTTGGACCAGAAAAGACATACCTCCCGACACATAATAGTAAAAACATCAAGTGCCCAAAGCAAATAAAGAATACTAAAAGCAGTAAGGGAAAAAGGTCATGTAACATATAAAGGCAGACCAATCAGACTCACACCCGATTTCTCAACAGAGACTATGAAAGCTAGAAGATCCTGGACAGACATCATGCACTCCTTAAGAGAGCACAAGTGCCAAGCCCAAGCTGCTATACCCAGCAAAACTATCAATCACCAGCGATGGAGAGACAAAGATATTTCAAGACAAATCAAAATTCACACAATATCTGACCACAAACCCAGCACTACAACGAATTATAGGTGGAAAACCCAATACAATGAGGGAAAATACAGCCTAGTAAAAACAAGAAAACTCCTAAACAAGAAAACTAAAAGAAGAAAAAGACACAGACACAACTCAACCCACAAAAGCAATAATGGCAGGAAACAGAAAAATCTATTCCTTGATATCTATTAACATTAATGGATTCAACTCCCCAATAAAGAGACATAGCCTATCAGATTGGATACATAAACAAAATCCAGCATTTTGCTGCATACAGGAAACTCATCTCAGAGACAGAGACAGACACTATCTCAGAGTAAAAGGGTGGGAAAAAAACTTGAAGCAAACAGCCCCAAGAAGCAAGCTGGAGTGGCTATGCTAATATCGAATAAAGTAAATTTCCAACCAAAAGTTATCAAAAAAGATAAGGAAGGACACTTTGTACTCATTACCTGGGAAATCTGTCAGGAGGAACTCTCAATCCTTAACATATATGCTCCAAATAAAGAAGCACCCACATTCATAAAAGAAACACTACTAAAGCTCAAAAAATACATTTCACCCCACACAATATTGTGGGAGACTTTAATACCCCACTCTCACCAAGGGACAGATCATGGAAACAGAAACTGAACAAGGACACTGCAAAGCTAGCAAAGTCTTTGAACCAACTAAACTTAATAGATATATACAGAACATATCATCCTAAAGTAAAAGAATAAACATTCTTCTCAGCAACCCATGGCACCTTCTCGAAAATTGACCACATAATTGGATACAGAACGAGCCTCAATCGATATAAGAAGATTGAAATACTCCCATGCATCCTCTCAGATCACCATGGTCTACGGCTGGTCTTTAAAAACAACAAAGACAACAAAATTCCCACATACACATGGAAAGTAAACAACGCTCTGTTAAACGATAGCGGGGTCAAAGAAGAAATAAAAAAAGAAATTAAGGATTTTCTTGAATTCAACTAAAACGAAAACACAACATACCCAAACCTATGGGATGCAATGAAAGCAGTACGGAGAGGAAAACTCTTAGCCCTGATCGCTTCCAAAAAGAAACTGGAGAGAGCATACATCAGCAACTTGACAGCACAGCGAAAAGCCCTAGAACAAAAGGAAGCAGATATACCCAAAAAGAGTAGACAGCAAGAAATAATCAAAATTAGGGCAGAAATAGACCAAATAGAAACAAAAAGAACCATTGAAAAAATCAACAAAACCAAGAGTTGGTTCTTTGAGAAAATCAACAAGATTGATAAACCCCTAGCCAGACTAACGAGAGAGCAAATAGAGAGTATACATATTAACAAAATTAGAAAGGAAAGTGGAGACATAACAACTGAAACTGAGGAAATTCAAGAAATCATCAGATCCTACTATGAAAAATTATACTCCACAAAATTGGAAAATCTGGAGGAAATGGACAAATTCCTAGACAGATACAAGATCCCAAAGTTAAACCAGGACCAAGTAAACCATGTAAATATCCCTATAACACCTAAAGAAATAGAAGAAGTCATCAAAAGCCTCCCAACCAAAAAAAGCCCAGGTCGTGACGGGTTCAGTGCAGAATTTTATCAGACATTTATTGCGGACATAACACCAATACTCTCCAAACTATTGCAGAAGATATAATAAGAGGAAATACTACCTAACTCATTTTTTGAGGCTACAATAACCATAGTACCTAAATCACACTAAGACCCTAAAGTAAAGAGAACTTCAGACCAATCTCACTTATGAACATTGATGCAAAAATACTCAACAAAATACTTGCAAACTGAATCCAAGAACACATCAAAACGATCATTCATCATGAACAAGTATGTTTCATCCCTGGGATGCAGGGATGGTTTAATATAAGGAAATCCATCAATGTAATCCACCATATAAACAAACTCAAAGAACAAATCCACATGGTCATCTCACTAGACACTGAGAAAACATTTGACAAAATCCAACACCCCTTCATGTTAAAAGTCCTGGAAAGAACAGGAATCCAAGGCCCATATTTAAACATAATAAAAGCAATATACAGCAAACCAACAGCCAACATCAAAATTAATGGTGGGAAACTTGAAGCAATCCCACTAAAATCAGGGACATGACAAGGCTGCCCACTCTCCCCCTACCTATTCAACATAGTTCTGGAAGTCATGGCTGGAGCAATTAGACAGCAAAAGGAGATCAAGGGGATACAAATCGGAAAGGAAGAGATAAAAACATCACTCTTTGCCGATGACATGATAGTGTACTTGAGTGACCCCAAAAGTTCCACCAGAGAACTCCTACAGCTGATAAACAAGTTCAGCAAAGTGGCTGGATACAAAATTAATTCAAACAAATCAGTAGCCTTCCTATACTCAAAGGACAAACATATGGAGAAGGAAATTAGGGAAAAGCTACCCTTCACAATCTTCACAAAAACTATGAAATACCTTGGTGAGACTCTATCTAAGCAAGTGAAGGACCTGTATGACAAGAACTTCAAACCTCTAAAGATGGAAATTGAGGAGGACCTCAGAAAATGGAAAGATCTCCCTTGCTCATGGATTGGAAAGATCAACATTTTGAAAATGGCCATCCTATCAAAAGCAATCTACAGATTCAACGCAATCCCCATCAATATTCCATCACAGTTCTTTATGAAATTGGAAAAATCAATGTGCAATTTCATATGGAACAGCAAAAGACCCAGAATAGAGAAATCCATCCTCAACAACAAGAAAATATCTGCGGGAATCACTATCCCTGACCTCAAGCTATATTACAAGGCAATTGTGCTGAAAACTGCATGGTACTGGTACAGAAATAGGCATGTGGATCAATGGAATAGAATAGAAGATCCAGAAATGAGCCCTCATGTATATTGTCACCTGATTTTCGACAAAGCCGCCATAAACATTCAATGGAAAAAAAGACAGCCCATTCAACAAATGGTGCTGGTCCAACTGGCACTCAGCATGCAAAAGAATGAAAATAGACCCTTTCTTATCTCCTTGTACAAAGCTCAAGTGTAAGTGGATCAAAGATCTCCACATTAAACCAGATACACTGAAACTATTAGATGAGAAAGTAGAAAAACTTTAGAACATATAGGCACAAGAGAAAATTTTCTGAACAAAACACCAATGGCTCAAGCTCTAAGGTCAAAGATTAACAAATGGGACTTAATGAGATTGCAAAGTTTCTGTAAGGCAAAGGACATTGTCAAGAAAACAAAACGGCAGCCAACAGAATGGGAAAAGATATTTACCAACTCTACATCAGATAGAGGCCTAATATTCAAGGTATACAAAGAACTCAAAAAGCTAGACACCAGAGAATCAAATAACCCTATTAAAAATGGGGTATAGAACTAAACAAAACATTCTCAGTTGAGGAATATCGATTGGCTGAGAAATATCTGAGGAAGTGCTCGACATCCTTATCCATCAGGGAAATGCACATCAAAACAACCCTGAGATTCCATCTCACACCAGTCAGATTGGCCAAGATCCAAAACTCAGATGACAACAGATGCCTGCGAGGTTGCGGAGAAAGAGGAACACTTCTCCACAGTTGGTGGGGTTGCAAACTAATACAACCACTCTGGAAATCAGTCTGGCGATACCTCAGAAAATTGGACATAATACTACCTGAAGACCCAGCTATTCCACTTCTGGGCATATACCACACAGACACCTTAGTACACAACAAAGATTTATGCACCACAATGTTCATAGCAGCTCTATTTATAATAGCCAGAAGCTGGAAAGAACCAAGATGCCCTTCAGAAGATGAATGGATACAAAAATTGTGGTACATTTACACAATGGAATACTACTCAGCCACCAGAAAGAATGACTTGACCAAATTCTTAAGAAAATGGCTGCATCTAGAGAATATCATCCTGAGTGAGATAACCCAGTCACAAAAGAACACACATAATATGCAGTCACTGATAGTGGGATGCTAACCCCAGAGGCTTGCACTCCGCCAGAAACAACTCACAGACTGTATGAAGTCCAAGAAATAAAGAAAACAAAAAATATACATATATTTACAAAACAAGAAGACCTTGACTATTTCCATGTTGTGTTTTGTTTTGCATGTACTTTACGCTTATTGTAACTATTAGGTTTTCAACGCATACTGTCAAGCCCTTGAAAATAATCAAGTACTGACTAAAAAAAATATATTCACATGGTTTTATGTAAAAATTATTTCAATATCTGAAAAAAACAGTACTGACAAAAATGTATAATTTTTAGCAAAAAATGTTTAAAATCTGTACATTTATCTTTGTTTTGTAAAATAAAGTCGTTTAAAAAAACATAATAAAAATAGCTATTTTGTGTAACACAATCTACAGATTCAGTGCAATCCCCATCAAAATTCCAACTGTTTTTTAACTTCATAGTGTTAGAAAGAGCAATTTCCAAATTCATTTGGAATAATAAAAAATCCAGGATAAAAAAAAAATCATTCTCTGAACACCCCAGAAACAACTCACAGACTTTATGAAGTTCAAGAAAGGAAGAAAAAGGAAAAACGATTATGCTTAATTTTTACACACCAAGAAAAGTTTGACTAATTCCAGGATACATTTTGTTTTACATGTACTTTATGCTCGTTGTACCTGTAAGATCTTAATGTACAGTATCAAGCCTTAAAAAAAAAAAAAATCCAAGTACTGGCAAAAATGTATTTGTATACTTTTATGCAAAAATGCTTAAAATCTGTACATTTATTTTGTATTTTAAAATAAAGTTGTTCAATTAAAAAAAATATTGAATTTGTGGTGTTTTTGGCCGCTCTGGATTCTACAATTTTTGCCCTCTTTGGGTCTCAACATATGTTTCTATCAGTTGCTAGGTGAAGCTTCTCTGATTACAATCAGGCTATTTATCAATCCATGAGTATATCAGAATATCATTAAGGATAATTTTCTTTTTAGGTTTCTGAACTATTCTTCCTCTGGGTTCTGGCCTTTCAGACAGTGTCAAGAGTGAGCTCTTGTTCTCATGGTATGGGTCTCAATCTGGACCCATCACTGGTTAGCCACTTCTATATCCCAGCTCCTTGTATCCTACCACAGCATGTAGGCAGGACAAATTATAGGTGAAAGATTTTGTGACTGTACTGATATCCCAATTCCTCTGCTTGAAATCCTGCATGGTTACAGAAGCTGGCCAGTTCAGGCTCCATATTCCTCACTGCCATGAGTCTTAATTAGAGCTATCTTTGTAGATTCTTGGGGGTTTCTATTGTGCTAGGTTTCTAGCATGTCAAAGAAATAGTCCCCCAATTTCTGTTTTTTTTTCCCTAGACTCTTTCTCATCCTCCACCCACATGTTCTCTCCTGTTCCCATACCCACTCTTTCCTATTTCCCTACCCACCTATGCACCCACCACACAAACATGCACACTCACTCATCCACAATGACTATTCTATTTCTCTTTCCTGAGGATATTCATGCATCTCTCCTTTAGCCCTCTTTATTACTTATCCTCTCTTGGTCTGTCAATTATAGCATGGTTATCCTTAACTCTGAAGCTGATGTTCACTTACATGTGAGCACATACCATGAGTGTCTATCTGAGTCTGATATTTTCCAGTTCCGTCTATTAGCCTGCAAATTTCAGGTTGTCCTTATTTTTAACAGCTGAGTAATGATTCATCGTGAAAATATATGACATTTTTTATCCACTCTTCTATTGAAGGTCATCTAGGTTTTTTCTACATCATGTGTGTTTATTTCCTTTTTGTTTATATATTTAAGAAACTTCTTGTTTTCAGTGACAGCTATAGTCCTTGTCATGTTTTCTTCCAAGTAGTACGTTCTCATAGCTTGATCACAGATATTTAAGTTTGTAAGGGATTTCGCTCATATCTAGTGAACAATCTCAATTGTTATGAAACATGATACAGGGTTTTAATGTATTGAAATTAGCATTACTTTGCTCATTTGTGAAAGAGCCTCTTAAGTATGCTTCTACATCAAGTTCTAGAATATACACATATGTAGTATTACGAAAGTAGCTAGATGTTTTCAGAAAATATGGTATCAGGTATATAGTTAGTACCATTATTATTATCATTGTGTAATGAGATAAGAGTCATATGATGTTGAAAATAATATGTTAAATATAGGATGCTTTGCAATATTTCAACTATATAATTTACCTCAAGTCTAAATTCATTAACTGTCATTAATTTGTTATGTAGCTTGATAGAGGGAAAGAATATCTAGAAAAGTAGAAAAGCCGAGGCTTCAATATTTATGCCTTATCATAGTGTTACATATCAAATTAATGTTGGTAAAATTTGTTAAAAGTCATGACGATAAGTTAACAATGATTATATAACTTTTTCATATTAACAGCAAATTTCAAATCCACAATGACAATCTGTTTCTGAAGTATAATATTATTTCAGAGACACCTTAGTACACAACAAAGATATATGCACCACAATGTTCATAGCAGCTCTATTTATAATAGCCAGAAGCTGGAAAGAACCCAGATGCCCTTCAGAAGATGAATGGATACAAAAATTGTGGTACATATACACAATGGAATACTACTCAGCCACCAGAAACAATGACTTAACCAAATTCTTAAGAAAATGGCTGCATCTAGAGAATATCATCCTGAGTGAGATAACCCAGTCACAAAAGAACAGACATAATATGCAGTCAAACCATTAAAAAGATCAAGTACTGACTATTCATATAGATTCATGTAAAAATTATTTTAAAATCTGAAAAAAAGTACTGACAAAAATGTATTGTATAATTTTACGCAAAAAATGCTTGAAATCTGCACATTTATCTTTGTTTTGTAAAATAAAGTTGTTAAAATTAAAAAAAATATTATTTCAGCAGGCAATAAAATCCTTGTCAATATTTTAAAATAATATTACTTAAATAATTAATCTTACATTAAACTGAACACTCCAAAATTTGAATGTACATGCTTTGACTTAGCAAGTTAGATTTGCATGCAAAGCAACAACCAACATTCAACATGGATGATTTTCAGTCCAGTTATAAAATAGCTGCGCTCTTACTCTTTGATTTAATACATTAGAACTTAGTTGTTAAACATTTGCATAGCAGGAATAAAGTAATGGGTTAACATCCAGAGCCATAAAGTAAATCCAGATGTCTTTCAAGGAAAATCATACACATGATTAAAAAATATTGCTTTACAAATCTGAGGGTTTTATTATATACAAATATCATCACTGTAAATTATCATCATCAATATCTCTGTACGAGATTGTTTTTGACTCTGAGACAAGGAAATACTATTAACAAACATCACAAAATATCTCATACTCACTAAACCAATATCTCCAAACTGATGTTTGTGGATCATCTCCAAAAAACCAGCACCGCCAGAAAAAGCCTTCATGATGGTAAATCACTGACATTTCTTCATAGTCGTGTACATCTTCATAATACTATTAAATAAAATATTTAAAATTTTAAATTATAGTCCTATAAATTACTTGGCTTTACACAAACTCTACAAAATACTGAACTACTACTTATGACAATTTTAGAAATGCATTTTTAGAATAAGCTTTGTGCATTTTGTTTAATCTGGTATTTACTTATAATGTGTATAACTAAAGATCTTATTCATTTGAATATTCTAATTCATATTGTCTTGGTAGTAATGACATTATTATGACATTATGACATTAATGACATTAATGACAATAATAATGACATTATTCTGTCATTTTGAATTAGCATATAAGTAATACCTTCCTTGTAAGTTAATAGATATTAATTTGAAAAATAAGAATCTATATTCTTTAACACGAAAACAGAAAAATATTAGTATATTAAGGTTTGTGATATGTTAATGAGTGATATTTACACATGTCTCTCAAGCATTATGTCTGAGCTTTTCAAAATATTAAATGATAAATGTTTATGTAGGGAGCATGATAGGGTGAGGAAGGGGTCTGGGAGAGAAAACTAACACTAAGGATAATTGACAAAGTCAAGTGGAAACAAATGTTGCATGAATGTCCTATAGCCACATGTGGGCTTGTCCTCCACGCATGCACACACACACACTCACACACACACACACACACACACACACACACACACACACACACTGTCACACACACAGTAGTGTAACTTGGAGATTGGCCCTTACCTGAAAGTTCTGTTGACTAGCTTTCAGACTACCAGAAAGTATATATGGGAGAAAGACCTTGGCAACCTGTGCCAACTATAAGTGGTCATAACAACTGAACTGAAGCCGCCACCAGGAACAGTAGAGATCCAGGAGCACAGGTCTGTTGAGAAGGTGTTCAGACTAGCCTGGGTGCAGAGAGATCTCTGCAAAAGTGTGCCCCCCACCCAGCTTGGTTCAGGAAACCAGTAACCCAGAATCGGACTATTCCCAGCTGGAGGACTTTGAGTGCAGAACAGTACTCAGACCATCTGCCACCAGGAACAGAGGAAATCCAGGGACAAAGGCCTGGTGAGAAGGCATTCTGAGTAGCCTGGGATCAGGAGATCCATGGACACAGGCCAGGTACAATGGAGAGGCAAGAACCAATCACTGACAACAAGAAAACATATATTCACAGACAACAAGATGGCAGGAGGAAAGCGAAAGAAAGAATGTACCCCAGGGAAACCAAGACAACCTGGCAACAGCAGAACCCAGCTCTCCCATCACCACAAACAGCAGAATGCCAAACATTCCAGAAAAAGAAGACTCAGTCCGGAAATCATACCTCAAGATGATGATAGAAATCCTTAAACAAGAACGGGATGAAAAGCATAAAGAATTAGAACCTTTTAAAGAGGAAATAAGAAAAAGACTCAAAGAACTCAAAGAACTAGAGGAAAACAGAACCAAAGAGATGAAGAAATGGAAGAAGGAATTAAAACGGAAATGGACACAATGAAGAAAACACTAAAAGAGACAACCATAGAGGTATAAAACCTAAAAAAGAAATCAGGAGTCAAAGATGCAAGCTTATCCAACAGACTACAAGAGATGGAAGACAAAAATCTCAGGGGCTGAAGACAACATTGAAAACATAGAAAAACAGTCAGAGAAGAAACAAAAACTGAAAATCTCCTACCCCAAAAATTTCTGGAGATCCAGGACACAATGATAAGACAAAACCTAAGGATAATAGGAATAGAAGAAGGCAAAGAATATCAAATAAGAGGCACAGTAAATATCTTCAAACCAAATTGTTGAAGAAAATTTCCCTACCCTTAAGAATGAGATGACCATGAGCATAAAACAAGCCTACAGAACTCGAAATAGGTTGGACCAGAAAAGAAATTTCTCCAGACACATAATAGTCAAAACTCCAAGTGCCCAAAGCAAAAAAAAAAAAAAAAAAAAAAAAAAATATTAAAAGCAGTAAGGAAAAAAGACCATGTAAAATAGAATGGCAGACCAATCAGAATCAAACCTGATTTCTCAACAGAGACTATGAAAGCTAGAAGATCCTGGACAGACATCATGTAGACATTAAGGGACCACAAGTGCCAGCCAAAGCTGCTATACCCAGAAAAACTCTCAATCACCATAGATGGAGAGAAAAAGATATTCCAAGACAAAACTAAATTTACATAATATCTGAAAACAAACCCAGCACTACAATGAATGATGGGGGGAAACCCAATACAAAGAGGAAAACTACATCTTAATTAAAACAAGAAATCCCCTAAGCAAGAAAACCAAAAGAAAGGCGGCTCATACAGGCTGAGCAACTGGTGAGTGGGAGACCTAGGCTGCAGGGGAGCAGAGGGATCTCTGCAGAGTGCACACGGAAAAGGCACCCCCTGCCCTGACCTGCCCTGTCCTCCCCGATCCAGTGACCGGGAACAGATCTTAGGAACTTCTGTTCCCACCCGGAGAAGACTTCAGGACACAGAGCGGAGCCTGGCCCAACTGCCAGCCGGAAAGGCGGCTTGTACAGGCTGAGCAACTGTGACCGGGAACAGATCTTAGGAACTTCTGTTCCCACCTGGAGACCACTTCAGGACACAGAGCAGAGCCTGGCCCAACTGCCAGCCGGAAAGGCGGCTCGTACAGGCTGAGCAAAAGGTGAGTGGGAGACATAGGCTGCTGGGGGGCAGAGGGATATCTGCGGAGTGCACACGGAAAGGGCACCCCCTGACCTGCCCTGTCCTCCCCGATCCAGGGACCAGGAACAGATCTTAGGAACTTCTGTTCCCACCCGGAGACAACATCAGGACGCAGAGCGGAGCCTGGCCCACCTGCCAGCCGGAAAGGTGGCTCGGAGAGGCTGAGCATCTGTGACCAGGAACAGATCTTAGGAACGTCTGTTTCCACCCGGAGGCGACTTCAGGACGCAGAGCGGAGCCGGGCCCAGCTGCCACCCGGAAGCTGGGCTGCCGGGGAGTAGAGAGATCTCTGCAGAGTGCACATGGAAAGTGTACCAGGGACACAGACCAGATACAAGGGAAAGGCAAGAACATATCACTGACAACAAAATGGCAAGAGGAAAGAGAAAGAGTATATCCCAAGGAAACCAAGACAATCTAGAAACACCAGAACCCAGCTCTCCAATAGTAGCAAACATCGGAATTCCAAACACTCCAGAAAAAGAAGACACAGACCGGAAATCATGCCTCAAGACGCTGATAGAGTTACTTAAACAAGAAAGGGAGGAAAAGCAAAAAGATTCAGAAGCTTTTAAAGAAGAAAAAAGAAAAACACTCAAAGAACTCAAAGAACGAGAGGAAAACAGAACCAAAGAAATAAAGGAATGGAAGAGGGAAATTAAAACAGAAATTGACACAATAAAGAAAACGCTAAAAGAGATAACCCTAGAGTCAGAACACCAAAAAAAAAAATCAGGAGTCACAGAAGCAAGCATTTCCAACAGATTACAAGAGATCGAGGAGAGAATCTCGGGGCAGAAGACAACATTGCAAACATAGACAAAACAGCCAGAGAAGATGCAAAAAACAAAAAGCTCCTAACCCAAAATGTCCAGGAAATACAAGACACAATGAGAAGACCGAACCTAAGGATAATAGGAATAGAAGAGGGAGAAGAGTATCAACTAAGAGGCACAGTAAATATCTTCAACAAAATCATAGAAGAAAACTTCCCTACCCTCAAGAATGAGATGACCACGAGCATAAAAGAAGCCTTCAGAACTCCAAATAGGTTGGACCAGAAAAGAAATACCTCCCGACACATAATAGTAAAAACATCAAGCGCCCAAAGAAAAGAAAGAATACTAAAAGCAGTAAGGGAAAAAGGTCAGGTAACATATAAAGGCAGACCAATCAGACTCACACCCGATTTCTCAACAGAGACTATGAAAGCTAGAAGAGCCTGGACAGACATCATGCACCCCTTTAGAGAGAACAAGTGCCAGCCCAAGCTGCTATACCCAGCAAAACTATCAATCACCATCGATGGAGAGACAAAAATATTTCAAGACAAATCAAAATTCACACAATATCTGACCACAAACCCAGCACTACAACGAATTATAGGTGGAAAACCCAATACAAGAAGGGAAAATACAGCCTAGTAAAAACAAGAAAACTAAAAGAAGAAAAAAACACAGACACAAGTCAACCAGAAAAAGCAAAAATGGCAGGAAACAGAAACAATTATTCCTTGATATCTATTAATATAAATGGTCTCAACTCCCCAATAAAGAGACATAGCCTATCAGACTGGATACATAAACAAAATCCACCCTTTTGCTGCATACAGGAAACTCATCTCAGAGACAGAGACATACACTATCTCAGAGTAAAAGGGTGGGAAAAAAACTTCCAAGCAAACAGCTCCAAGAAGCAAGCTGGAGTGGCTATTCTAATATCGAATAAAGTAAATTTCCAACCAAAAGTTATCAAAAAAGATAAAGAAGGACAATTTTTACTCATTACCGGGGAAATCTGTCAGGAGGAACTCTCAATCCTTAACATATATGCTCCAAATAAAAAATCACCCACATTCATAAAAGAAACTCTACTAAAGCTCAAAAAATACATTTCACCCCACACAATAATAGTGGGAGACTTTAATACCCCACTCTCACCAATGGACAGATCAGGGAAAGAGAAACTGAACAAGGACACTGCAAAACTAGCAGAGACTTTGAACCAACTGGAATTAATAGATATATACAGAACATACTATCCTAAAGTAAAAGAATACACCTTCTTCTCACCACCCCATGGCACCTTCTCGAAAATTGACCACATAATTGGACACAGAACGAGCCTTCATCGATATAAGAAGATTGAAATTCTCCCATGCATCCTCTCAGATCACCATGGTCTACGACTGGTCTTTAACAACAACAAAGACAACAAAATGCCCACATACACATGGAAACTAAACAACGCTCTGTTAAAGGATAGCAGGGTCAAAGAAGAAATAAAGAAAGAAATTAAGGACTTTCTAGAATTCAACGAAAACGATAACACAACATACCCAAACCTATGGGATGCAATGAAAGCAGTGTTGAGAGGAAAACTCATAGCCCTAAGTGCTTCCAAAAAGAAACTGGAGAGAGCTCATATCAGCAACCTGACAGCACAGCTAAAAGCCCTAGAACAAAAGGAAGCAGATATACCCAAAAAGAGTAGACAGCAAGAAATAATCAAAATTAGGGCAGAAATAGACCAAATAGAAACAAAAAGAACCATTGAAAAAATCAACAAAACCAAGAGTTGGTTCTTTGAGAAAATCAGCAAGATTGATAAACCCCTAGCCAGACTAACTAAAGGGCAAAGAGAGAGTATCCAAATTAACAAAATCAGAAAGTAAAATGGTGACATAACAACTGAAACTAAGGAAATTCAAGAAATCATCAGATCCTACTACAAAAACTTATACTCCACAAAATTGGAAAATCTGGAGGAAATGGACGAATTCCTAGACAAATACAAGGTCCCAAAGTTTAACCAGGACCAAGTAAACCATCTAAATAACCCTATAACACCTAAAGAAATAGAAGAAGTCATCAAAAGCCTCCCAACCAAAAAAAGCCCAGGTCCAGACAGGTTCAGTGCAGAATTTTATCAGACATTTATTGGGGATATAACACCAATATTCGCCAAACTATTCCAAAATATAGAATCAGATGGAATATTACCCAACTCATTTTTTGAGGCTACAATAACCCTCGTACCTAAGCCACACAAAGACCCTACAAGGAAAGAGAACTTCAGACCAATCTCACTTATGAACATTGATGCAAAAATACTCAACAAAATCCTTGCAAACCGAATCCAAGAACACATCAAAACCATCATTCATCATGACCAAGTAGGCTTCATCCCTGGGATGCAGGGATGGTTTAACATAAGGAAATCCATCAATGTAATCCACCATATAAACAAACTTAAAGACCAAAATCACATGGTCATCTCACTAGACGCTGAGAAAACATTCGACAAAATCCAACACCCCTTCATGTAAAAAGTCCTGGAAAGAACAGGAATCCAAGGCCCATGTTTAAACATAATAAAAGCAATATACAGCAAACCAACAGCCAACATCAAACTTAATGGTGGGAAACTTGAAGCAATCCCACTAAAATCAGGGACTCGACAAGGCTGCCCACTCTCCCCCTACCTATTCAACATAGTACTGGAAGTCCTGGCTGGAGCAATTAGACAGCAAAAGGAGTTCAAGCGGATACAAATCGGAAAGGAAGAGATAAAAACATCACTCTTTGCCGATGACATGATAGTGTACTTGAGTGATCCCAAAAATTCCACCAGGGAACTCCTACAGCTGATAAACAAGTTCAGCAAAGTGGCCGGATACAAAATTAACTCAAACAAATCAGTAGCCTTCCTATACTCAAAGGACAAACATGTGGAGAATGAAATTAGGGAAAAGGTACCCTTCACAATCATTACAAAAACTATGAAATACCTTGGTGTGACTCTAACTAAGGATGTGAAGGACCTGTATGACAAGAACTTCAAACCTCTAAAGAAAGAAATTGAGGAGGATCTCAGAAAATGGAAAGATCTCCCATGCTCATGGATTGGAAAGATCAACATCTTAAAAATGGACATCCTACCAAAAGCAATCTGCATATTCAATGCAATCCCCATCAAAATTCCAACCCAGTTCTTCATGGAATTGGAAAGATCAATGTGCAATTTTATATGGAATAACAAAAGACCTAGAATAGCGAAATCCATCCTCAACAACAAAAAAACATCTGCGGGAATCACTATCCCTGACCTCAAGCTATATTACAAGACAATTGTGCTGAAAACTGCATGGTAATGGTACAGAAATAGGCAGGTGGATCAATGGAATAGAATAGAAGATCCAGAAATGAGCCCTCATGTATATGGTCACCTGATTTTTGACAAAGGAGCAGTAAACATTCAATGGAAAAAGGACAGCCTATTCAACAAATGGTGCTGGTCCAACTGGCACTCAACATGCAAAAGAATGAAAATAGACCCGTTCTTATCTCCTTGTACAAAGCTCAAGTGTAAGTGGATTAAAAATCTCCACATTAAACCAGATACACTGAAACTATTAGATGAGAAAGTAGGGAAAACCTTAGAACACATAGGCACAGGAGCAAATTTCCTGACCAAAACACCAATGGTTCAAGCTCTAAGGTCAAAGATTAACAAATTGTACTTAATGAGATTGCATAGTTTCTGTAAGGCTAAGGACATCGTCAAGAAAACAAAACAGCAACCAACAGAATGGGAAAAGGTCTTTACCAACACCACATCAGATAGAGGCCTAATATCCAAGGTGTACAAGGAACTCAAAAATCTAGACACCAGAGAATCAAATAACCCTCTTAAAAAATGGGGTACAGAGCTAAACAAATCATTTTCAGTTGAGGAACACCGAATGGCCGAGAAACATCTGAGGAAGTGCTGGACATCCTTAGCCATCAGGGAAATGCAAATCAAATAACCCTAAGATTCCACCTCACACCAGTCAGATTGGCCAAGATCCAAAACTCAGATGACAGCAGATGCTGGCGAGGCTGCGGAGAAAGAGGAACACTTCTCCACTGTTGGTGGGGTTGCAAGCTAATACAACCACTCTGGAAATCTGTCTGGAGATACCTCAGAAAATTGGATATAGTACTACCTGAAGACCCAGCTATTCCACTTCTGGGCATATACCCCAGAGACACTTTAATACACAACAAAGATATATGCACCACAATGTTCATAGCGGCTCTATTTATAATAGCCAGAAGCTGGAAGGATCCCAGATGTCCTTCAGAAGAGGAATGGATACAAAAATTGTGGTACATATACACAATGGAATACTACTCAGCCACCAGAAACAATGACTTAACCAAATTCTTAAGAAAATGGCTGCATCTAGAGAAGATCATCCTGAGTGAGATAACCCAGTCACAGAGATATTATATGATATACATATATTCACAAAACAAGAAGACTGACTATTTCCATGTTTCGTTTTGTTTTGCATGTACTTTACGCTTATTGCAACTAGTAGGTTTTCAATGCATACTGTCAAGCCCTTGTTAAAAATCAAGTACTGACTAAAATATATTCACATGGTTTTATGTAAAATTTATTTTAATATCTGAAAAAACAGTACTGACAAAAATGTATAATTTTAAGCAAAAATGTTTAAAATCTGTACATTTATCTTTGTTTTGCAAAATAAAGTCATTAAAAAAAAAAGAAAACCAAAAGAAGAAAGACATACAGGCACAATTCAACCTATAAAAGCAAAAATAGCAGGAAACAGCAACCACTATTCCTTGATATCTGTTAACATAAATGGACTCAATTCCCCAATAAAAAAAGATATAGGATATCAGACTGGATACATAATCAAAACCCAGCATTTTGCTGCATACAGAAAACTCATCTCAGAGACAAAGTCAGACACGATCTCAGAGTAAAAGGTTGGGAAAAACCTTCCAAGCAAATGGCCTAAAGAAGCAAGCTGGAGTGGCCATTCTGTTATTGAATAAAACAAACAAAAGTTATCAAAAAAGATGAGGAAGGACACTTTTTACTCATTACATGGGAAATTTATCAGTAGGAACTCTCAATCCTTAATATATATGCTCCAAATACAAAAGCACTCATATTCATAAAAAAAACCCTACTAAACCTCAAAAATACATTGTACCCCACATGATAATAGTGGGAGACCTCAATACTGCATTCTCACCAATGGACAGATAATGGAAACAGAAACTGAACAAGAACACTGTAAAACTATCAGAGGTTATGAACCAACTGGAATTAAGAGATATCTACAAAACATATCATTCTAAAACAAAAGAATACACCTTCATCTCAGTACCTCATGGCACATTCTTGAAAATAGACTACATAATTGGTCACAAAACAAGCCTCAATAGATATAAAAAGAATGAAATACTCCCATGCATCCTTTCAGATCACCATTGTGTAAGGCTGATCTTTAATAACAACAAAGACAACAAAATGCGGATATACACATGGAAACTAAACAACACTCTATGAAATGATAGCAGGGTCAAAGTAGAAATAAAGAAACAAACTAAGGATTTTCTAGAATTCAATGAAAATGAAAACACAACATACCCAAACCTATGGGATGCAATGAAAGCAGTACTGAGAGGAAAACCCAAAGTGCTGAGGGCTTCCAAAAAGAAACTGGAGAGAGCATACATCAGCAATTGACAGCAAAGCTGAAAGCTCTAAAACAAACAAAAAAAAAAAAAAAAAAAAAAAAAAAGCAGATACACCAGATACACCTAAGTGTAGAAGATGGCAAGGAAGAAATATACCAAATCGAAACAAAAAGAACCATTCAAAGAATCAACAAAACCAAGAGCTGGTTCTTTAAAAAAATTAACAAGATTGATAAAGCCTTAGTCAGACTAACTAGAGGGAAAAGAGAGAATATCCAAATTAAGAAAATCAGAAAGGAAAATGGAGAAATAACAACTGAAACTGAAGAAATTCAAGAAATCATCAGATACTACTACAAAAGCCTATACTCAACAAAGCTGGAAAATCTGGAGGAAATGGATGAATTCCTAGATAGATACAAGATACTAAAGTTAAATCAGAATCAGGTAAACCATGTAAATGAACCCATAACACCTAAAGAAATAGAAGCAGTCATCAAAAGCCTCCCAACCAAAAAGAGCCCAGGTCCAGACAGGTTCAGTGCAGAATTTTATCAGACATTTATTGAAGATATAATACCAATACTCTCCAAACTATTCCATAAAACAGAATCAGATGGAACACTACCTAAGTCATTTTTGAGGCTACAATAACCCTAGTTCCTAAACCAAACAAAGACCCTACAAAGAAAGAAAATTTCAGACCAATCTCACTTATGAACATTGATACAAAAATACTCAACAAAATCCTTGTAAACCGAATCCAAGAACACATCAAAATGATCATTCACCATGATCAAGTAGGCTTCATCCCTGAGATGCAGGGATGGTTTAATATATGAAAATCTATCAATGTAATTCACCATATAAACAAACTCAAAGAAAAAAACCACATGGTCATCTCACTAGATGCTGAGAAAGCATTTGACAAAATTCAACACCCCTTCATGTTAAAAGTCTTGGAAAGAACAGGAATCCAAGGCCCATACCTAAACATAATAAAAGCAATATACAGCAAACCAACAGAAAACATTAAACTTAACATTGGGAAACTTGAAGCAATCCCACTAAAATCAGGGACTCAACAAGGCTGTCCACTCTCTCCCTACCTATTCAACATACTACTGGAAGCCATGGCTGGAGCAATTAGACAGCAAAAGGAAATCAAAGAGATACAAATTGGAAAGGAAGAATTAAAAACATCATTATTTGCAGATGGCAGGATAGTGTATTTAAGCAGCCCCACAAATTCCACCAGAGAACTCCTACAGCTGATAAACAACTACATCAAAGTGTCTGGATATAAAATTATTTCAAAAAAATGAGTAGCCTTCCTCTACTCAAAGGACAAACATGTGGAGAAAGAAATTGGGGAAAGATACCCTTCACAATAGTCACAAAAATATGAAATTCCTTGGAGTGACTCTAACTAAGCAAGTGAAGGACCTGTATGACAAAAACTTCAAACCTCTAAAGAAGGAAATCAAGGTATGCTCATGGATCAGAAGTATCAACATTTTAAAAGTGTCCATTTTACCAAAAGAAATCTACAGATTCAATGCCATCCCCATCAAAATACCAATCCAATTTGTCATTGATTTTAAAAGAGCAATGTGTAATTTCATCTGAAATAACAAAAGACCTAGAATAGCGAAATCCATCCTCAACAACAAGAAAACATCTGCAGGAATCGCAATCCCTGACCTCAAGCTATATTACAAGGTAATTTGGCTAAAAGTTGCATGGTACTGGTACAGAGATAGACATTTGGATCAAAGGAATAGAATAGAAGATCCAAAAATGAGCCCTCACATATATGGTCACCTGATTTTTTACAAATGAGCTGTAAATATTCAATGGAAAAAGGACAGCCTATTCAACAAATGGTGTTGGTCCAACTGGCACTCAGCATGCAGAAGAATGAAAATAGACTCTTTCTTATCTCCTTGTACAAAGCTCAAGTGCAAGTGGATCAAAGGTCTCCACATTAAACCAGGTACACTGAAACTATTAGATGAGAAAGTAGGGAAAACCTTAAAATACATAGGTACAGGAGAAAATTTCCTGAACAGAATACCAATGGCTTCTGCTTTAAGGTCACAGATTAACAAATGGGATTTAATGAAATTGCAAAGTTTCTGTAAGGCTAAGGACACTGTCAAGAAAATAAAACAGCAGCCAACTAAGTGGGAAAAGATCTTTATCAACCCCATATCTGATAAAGGCCTAGTATCCAAGATATACAAATAACTCAAGAAGCTAGACACCAGAGAATCCAACAACCCTATTAAAAAATGGGGTATAGAGCTAAACAAAAAGTTCTCAATTGAGGAATATCAAACGGATGAGAAGCATCTAAGGAAGTGCTCAACATCCTTAGCCATCAGGGAAATGCAAATCAAAACAACCCTGAGATTCCACCTCACACCAGTCAGATTGGCCAAGTTCAAAAATTCAGATGACAGTAGATTTTGGTGAGGATGTGGAGAAAGAGAAACACTTCTCCACTCTTGGTGGGTTTGTAAACTGGTACAACCACTCTGGAAATCAGTCTGGCGATTCCTTAGAAAACTGGACATATTACTGCCTGAAGACCCAGTTATTCCACTTCTGGGCATTTACCCCAGAGAAGCTCCAACATACAACAAAGACACATACACCACAATGTTCATAGAAGTTCTATTTATAATAGCCAGAAGTTGGAAAGAACCCAGATGTCCTTCAGTAGATGAATGGATACAAAAATTGTGGTACATATACAAAATGGATTACTACTCAGCTATCAGAAAAAAATGACCTTATGAAATTCTTAAGAAAATGGTTGCATCTAGGGAATATCATCCTGAACGAGATAACCCAGTCACAAAAGAACAGACATAATATGCAGTCACTGATAATTAGATACTAACACCAGAAAGCTCTGAATATCCCAGAAAGAACTCACAGACTGTGTGAAGTTCAAGAAAAAGAAAAAGAAAAGAAAATTATGTTTACTCCTTACACAGTAAGACAACCTTGACTAATTCCAGGTTACATCCTGTTTTTCATGTACTTTATGCTCATTGTAACTAGTAAGATCTGAATTCACACTATCAAACCTTATTAAATAAAAGCCAAGCAATGACAAAAATGTATTTGTATACTTTAATGCAAAAATGCTTAAAATTTGTACATGTATCTTTGTTTTTTTAAAATAACATTCTCCAATAAAAAAACAAAATCTGAACTGAAAAATATTACTATGAAAACACTAGTGATGTGAATATTGTGCAGGTAACAACTGCTCTTTGATTGTATTTAAGGCCTGTACCACAGCAAGAAATGCATACCTGATACTATAAATCTGGCCAAGCACCCATGGTTGGGCATCTCATACATCTTAGGTATAAACTCACTATTATTATATATTTAATAGACATAGTATCAAACATAACTTTATTTATTTAATAGGCATAGTATCAAACATAACTTTAAATAATACTCTATCTCCATATTAATAAATTGTTGTAATTCTTAGTCCTCATCAAAAAAGTGTCTATATGCTGGACTGCTACTAACACAGAGACTCACAACTGGTCAAAATGAAGAGAATACATGTTTCTGGGATGCTTAGTTATAAATGAGACATCTATATCACACCCCACCACAGAAGACTTAGTGAACATTGCAGAAGAGGAATCAAAAAGATTGTAGACACAGTACAGAGGAGGTTTGGGTTGGAGCAGTGTCTTCCAGACTTGACAAGGACAGTGCACTAAAAAAAAATTGTAGTTTCCTGGTATTGTTTTAAGCTAGTCAACATTCTATTATGAAAAAGCATGGGTAAATTAGCTGTGACCCTCCCCCCATCCAGCTGAGGTGCTATTGACATTTGATGCTGTTAGTGGTAGGAAGAGATAGTTTCCTCTAGAGATATTTTCTCTAATATGTTCATAATGCTATATGCATTTTGGGAAACAAATTTGACCTTTGTGGGTTACTTAAAAAACATAAGGACATAAAATTTTGGCTGGAAACAGGGGCTGAGGAAGACAGAAAGAGTTGAAGAGAAAAACGTAGGTGCATATGACAGAAATACACTGATACAAATGCAAGCCTCTTTGATAAGTCATGCAACATAAGAAAAACATGTAAGCAGAAATATTTAAGGAATATGACATAAAGTATTAGCTATCAATCAGCATTTTCCTCTACATGTGTTTTAATTTATGATTTTTAAGATTACAGTATATTGTGACAAGGTAAAATATATGCAGTATCATACTTTTATATTATTCTTTCCTTATTCTACAAAGCTAATGTACTTTTTTCATCCTATGTAATTCTATATCAGATAACATAAATACACTATGCTCCAATAATTTACTATTTTTAATTCATTACTTTCTTCAATTTTTATTTTTAAGCTTTACATTATAAATATTAATTGCAACATGGAAATATTCTAGAGAATGTCCAGCGTAATAAGTAACAGCATGATTCACAAAGTCTTTTTTTCTTTATTTATTTAAACATGCACTTACTTATATACTAATAAAATCCCTTGATGGTGCTTTTATGTCAGTATTTGTTAGTAATTTTCCCATAAATTTAAGAGAATCATGATGCAGTATATGCCAAAAAAATTCAAACTCATTTCTTTCTAATTGTTAAATACATATATTTTGATGACTTACAAATTCATTATTATAAAGATAGAAGAAACATTAAATAATTAACAGACTCACTAGTTATTGGTTCTTGTTTATGGACCATTCAGTCTATATCTTATTTTTGCTTCATCCATACAGATGGACAATATGAAATTAAAAAAATGAAGAAAGATGAGTAGAGCACTATACTATGAAAGAAGAAATTGGTCCTTTCTCAGTTTCAAGTTCTATGAGTTCAGGTATGCCCTTTGCTCCTTGAAACACCAATATCTTCTATGGTGAAATCCATTTAGTAACTAATACTCATGTTCAGCTACATTTTAGTCCATGTACTGTATGCTGTAAATGCCAAATGGATTTTGTAAGCAACACAATAACATTACTGTGATTAAAAAATAGTGAGATAAATGATACTTAATAGTAGTTGAACTGGTTTATTTTTAACATGATAACCAGTTAAATCATTCTATTGTGCATCTGTAAGAGTTGTTCATGGCTGTCAATTATTGTTTCCTGAGGAATATAAGCAATTTCTATTTAATCTCAATTTAAATGGAGTATATTGAAGCCTAGGTAATATTCTGTAAGGGAAACAAGGTGAGTTGCTCTCCAAAAACATCTCTCAAGTTAAATAATTTATTATTTAATAATGAGTCTACCATTATAAGTGTAGCTACTTAATGTCAGCCATAGAAGTTTACACTTAAATCATAACACTTAAGGAGATAGAGAAAAGAAGATCATAAGTTTAATACTAGCCTGGGTTGTACTGTGAGACTATATTTCACTTGCTTAGTTAGAGTCATGAAACAAAAAAATAAATAAATAAATAAAAGAAAAAAGCAAATAAAAGTTAACGTATTCCAGGGTCTTTTTAGAAAGAAAATACCCTTAGAAGAGGTTTCACCTTAAAAGGAATATATTCTTGGTATTTAAAAATCATTGTGTTTAATCTTTACACACCAAGAAAACTTTGACTATTTCCATCTTACGTTTTGTTTTACATGTACTTTATGCTTATGGTAACTAGTAAGATTTCAATGCTTAGTATGAAGCCTTTAAAAGAATCAAGTACTGACAAAAATATATTCATATAGTTTTATGCAAAATGCTTTTAAAAATCTGTACATGTATCTCTGTTTTTTAAATAAAGTTGTAATAAAAAGTAATATACACTGAAAAATTAGTAAGTCTGCTGTAGCATTAATTCTAAAACCATATAACAATGATAGATAGGACTGTGACAAGTGTGTACTAACTAGAAACACTAGAAATAGAAGGCCTTGGAAAAGAAAATTATACAAAACAAAGACACCTATTTAACAGTAGGTGATGAACATAGTTTTATAATGTGATTGCATTTGAATTTTCTGAAATTGAAGTTGGAGCAAAGCTTTTGGTTCTAATATAAACTTCTCAATAAAATAGCCTTTTATAAAATACTACAATTACAGCAACACGACACTGAAAATTACATACAGCAGGCCCAAAGCAAAAGCGATATTTTGTTCTGAGCACTCATTAGGAGAAATGTCTTAAATTCATGAACTAGAACAAACTTTTGAGCTGTTTTCTTCCTCAAATATCTACATTACCTTTAAACAATAAGATTAGTTGAAAATCAGTAGAAACACATTTTGCAAACTAATTAACCAAATTAACATCTTTATTATGAGAATAAACCTGCAACCTAGATTCCTTTCTTGACAGCTTGCTAAGAATTTTATATCTTCAATGTCTGAATTAACTCAGAATAAAAATTATTAAATCTATACATAAACTTTTTAAGTTTTAAGAAAATTAAAACCCAAAAAATCACTCCAATATGTGTTTTTTTTTTTTTTCAAAATATAACTCTCCTTTAATGGATAACTATCTAAAGTCCCACAATTTTTAAAGAATTCATTAGATTTCTGGTTACCTCTTCTTCAATATCCAAAGTTCTGTTGTTAGAATCAAAGCTTCCACAAGTCTCTGTTGCAAGTAACCAATATTCAGTTCCAAATGCTATCAGAAAAAGAATAACACCAATAGCACCAATAATTCCTGCCACTAGAGCAGTGTTTCCAGTCTTCATGATAGAAATACTATATTTCTTGGTATAATTGCATGCAGAAGAAGCACTGAAATGTCCACTTGCTAAAGCAAGGCCTGCGAGTCTCAATAGAAGTTACTATTTTAAGACTAGGATTAGCATCTTTTCATGGTCAGTCTTGGTTTCACCAGGCTGTGGGAGAAGAGCTATTATTAAAAGCAGATGACCTGGTTCAATTAAGCCAGTGGTGTATCTAACACAAACCTGCCCCCAACACACAAATAAGCATATACACAAACAGATAAGCTCCATAAAATAATTAACAACAGATAGAAGTATGCTAGCAACTTCTATCTTCCATCTAAGTGAAATTGGTCATATCTGTGAATAAGTAATGATTACCTGGTAAATTCTTATAAACATCACTGAGTAATAAATATGTACAAATAACTACATTAGTATATAGTATAAAACACAGCACATGCATATTGCCTTTGAAGACTCAGTACATCTGTGAACATAACTATGTACTAACAAAAGGAAAACTTTAAATTTTACTTTTAAATTTAAAAGTTAAAAGAGATTACCATTTCTCCAATAATAACTATCATTTTCTAACTATAATTTGGCACAAGAACTAAACTATACAGATATTTTAAAAGATATGTAAATCAAATTAATATTTATTTATTCAACTTTTAACTGCATTTAAAAAACAGTTTACTGAAAGCCAGTGAGATCATAAGTCCTCTCTATTAATAGAAATAGACAAGTGAGTGGCCAGAATGTTGTTATATTAAAAAAAAAATGATCCGTACAGTTATCTGAAATTTGAATCATACCTAATCCACTTACTAGACGATGACTTTGAACAAATCTCTAAATTTCAATCTCTGCACTATTAAAATACTGATAGAAATAATGCTGCCCATAAATTTGTGACTAAGGTTTGAATAAATAATACCGGGCACATGATAAGCAAATAATAATTTTAATGACTATTTCGTAAAAATTTCTATGTGAGAATGTTGATTATCATAAAAAGGAGCATAGCATATTTTATCTGTTTTTATGATTCCTATTATTGATTAGAAAAAGTTGTACAATATGCATCAATTGAGTTGTTACAGAACATAAATTATAAAATATTAATAATTATTAGATAACAGAAATTGAATTATTTATCATCAGTGAATAACATGTGTCTACTTCTGGGGACTGGAATGTTATATAAAATCTAGTACCTCTGAATATTTACAGAGAGAGGAGAGGAAAAGAGAAACATGAGACAGAAACAGACAGACAGAGCCAGAGACAGACGGAATAGAAATGTGATATAGAGGGTCAAAGAATGTTACAGTAGCTCAGAGAACCAAGGAATATGAATGATTTAGACAGGTGGCAGAATAGGGATGAAGGACTTGTGCAGCTGTCCCAGAAAGACAGGCATTGCCCTTATGACCCAGGGGACTTACTATACAACTTCAATTCCTCATATCATATAAGGAATTCAAACTTCTCCCAAAATTTCCAGGCTGGCTATCTAAAAGCATTTTCTTTAAGTGAAAATCAGTTAGGAAAGCCATGTATGCAAAGAGAAAAGTCTAAATCACCTTCAATTAGGAATGGTGCTTCTATTTTCTGGCCAAGAAAGATTCTTACTGTTACTAAACTAAAATTTTATTAGAGTCTTGTAAAAAAAATTCTGTAATGAAGACTATAATTCCCATTATTTCTTAGTATATACTCAAGTTTCTTTTAGAGGCCTCTGGTCAAAGTTAATGAACAGAGCTGTTGATTCTTAAAGAAATAGAATTATGTGAAGATGAGGATGTGCTGCTACATGGAAGTTACTACTCAACCCTTTTTATTAAAATGAAAACCAACTTATATCAGTAACAAAGTACAGGCAATCAAAATAAGCCAACAAATACTGGCAGAATGTTAGGAATTTTCTATTGATATTTGAGGTTTCTTAGGCTTTAGAAATGAGGACTGACTGGCTTACTATTAAAACTAAAATAGAAACAGTTTGATTGTTGAAAGATAAACCCACACCTAAACTGTGTATTCAACAATCAGGTAACCATCTCAAGCTAAGGAAATAGTTTTTCTTTTTATTAAAGTTCATATTTTACACCATTGATTCTTTCAATAATTTTATCTTCATGGGCTGGAGTAATGATTAAGCATTTAAGCATGCTTACTGCTCTTGCAGAGTTTCTGATAGTCTTTCCTGACCTCTGTGGAAGCTAGGGACACATGTGATACACATCCAGGCAAAATAGTACACAGATAAAATAGATTTAAATAGTTATATCTTTAAAACTGGAGTGGAATCATTCACATGAGAAAATAAAAATATCATGTTTTAAAAACAGAGCATTGGCAGGAATTTGTCTCAGTGTAAACAGGTTCTTGAGAATAGGTTGGATGACCTGAATTTGAATTGCTTTCTTATACCACATAGGATCATTTCCACAGGAGGTTAAAACAGGCACAGAAGAGTTGGCCTTCCCACATCAGTCATTAATCAGGAAAATATTTCACAAACCTTTACCTTCAAGAAAATCTGATGGAGGCAATTCTTCAACTGAAGCTCCCTCTTCCCAGACAACCTGTTTGGGTTAACAAATACTATCAAGCACAGAGCCTCCAATATTCCTTTGAAATAACAAGATTTTCTAACTTTATGTACTTAGATATAGTAATAGATATTCAGACTTATACTTTGATATCATTAAAATATAAATTGTCATTTGTTATTTACATTATTTTATAAATAAGAAAAGTGACTGTACTGTCCAAAATGTAATGCTTAATCCACATGAATTGTACATGGTTTCTGGAATCAAACTGATTTTTCCATTTATTATACTAAAATTATTTTGAAAACTGTTCATCATGTGTATTTGAGTTCATCTTACAAGGCAGCAGTATGTTTTTTATAATAAAGCTAAATTTTAATACCAAATGTATACTTAGCAAAAATGAATGATAACTAAATTAATTTAGTTAATTATTTACTAAATAGGAATTATTTTAATCAATATTTTAGATTGTTTTAGATATTTTTAAACTGAGACTTACTTAATTTTGAAAACTGTCTTGAGTTGGCCCATGAAGTTTCACTATCTGCTTAAGCAACACAGAGTGAATGTGATGATGAAATACTAAAGATTAAACTAACAAGCCACAGTGGGAGGGCTCAATAGATGACAGTTTCCAAAACTATGAGCCAGGGTGGGGAATGAGTCACAAGAACGGAAAATAGAGACAATTAAAGATTTTCAAATGACTATTAACTCAAAATGGAAGCATGATTAAGATGAGGTGATTCTGGGAGTTCATGCTCCTATTGTATTATATGACCTCACTAAAGTAAAACCACTTTTGTTTTGCATTGCACATGTCCGTATGTCATGCAGTGCCAACTAACACTACCTAAAAGACTTAAGCTCAGATTTGATATTCTTTTATATTATGGAAGACAAGATTTTTACTATGTGTAATTTTTTTGTTTCATAAAAACACAATGGCTCAATTACAGAAAATAAGTCACACTCTGGCATGCTGCTCTAAGATACCAAAAGAGACACCAGTCATGAATAATATAGAATATCTTGGTGTAACTTTAACTGAGCAAGATAAAAATCTGTATGTCAAGAAATACACATCTCTTAAGAAAGAAATTGAAGAGAGTATAGAATAAACATAGTGAAAATGGCTATTTTACCATAAGCTATCTACAGATTTAATGCCCTCTGCAACAAAATTCCAACATAAACTGTTATAAACCTCAAAAGAATATTTTTCACCTTCATATGAAAAAGCAGTAAATCCAGGATAGCAAAAACAATCTTGAACAATAAAAGAACTTTGTGAGGAATCACCATTCATATCCTCAAGCTTACTAAGGAATCACCATCCTGACTACAAGCTGTTGTAGAAATCACTGTCCTTGACCTCAATCTGTACTACAGAGCTATATTGATTTTGAAAACCTGCATGATATTGATATAGAGACCAACAGGCTGATCAAAGAAATTGCATCAAAGAGCAAAAAATAAAGCCATACATCTACAAACCTGTGATTTTTGACAAAACCAAAATGATACAATGAAAAAAACAACAACAAAAACATCTTCAACAAATGGTGTGGTATAACTGTATGTTTACAAGTAAATCAATGTTAGTAGATCCATATTCATCACCCTGCACAAAACCCAAGTCCAAGTAGATCAAGGACCTTAACACAAACCCGAAATACACTAAATCTCATAGGAGAGAAAATGGGAAATACCCTTGAATGCATTGGTAAATGAGACAGTTTCATGAACAAAACACCAATAGCTCAGGCTCTATAATAAAAATTGGTAAATGGAACATCATGAAACTGAAAAGCTCTCTAAGGGAAAGAAAGGACACTATCTGTAGAACAAGATGGCAGCCTACAGATAGGGAAAGGATCTTCACCAATCCTTCACATTACAGAGGGATAATATCCAAAATGTATAAAAACTCTAGCGATTAGACACCATCAACCCAAATAACCTAATTTAAAAACAGGATACAAAAGTAAACAGAGAATCCTCAACAGATAAATCTCTAATAGCTAAGAAGCACTTAAAGAATGAAGTCCGTAATGATGATGAAAATACAAATCAAAATAAGATTCTGATATTCTGTCTTACACCAATCAGAATGGCTAGGAATAAAAATTCAAGAGACAGCACATGTTAGCGAGAATGTTGAACAAAGGGAACTCTCTTCCATTCCTGGTGGGAAGGCAAAATTGTACAACCATGTTGTAATTCAATTTGGCTGTTTTAGAAACCTAGGAATGGTTTTATCTCTAGACCCAGCTATATTGATCCTGAGCATATACAGAAAAGATGACCTACAATCTCACAAATATACTTGTTAAATATATTCATAGCAGTCTTATTCATGATAGTCATAAAATAAAAATAACATATATGTCCATCATGTGAAAGATGGATAAAGAAAATGTGATACATCTACAAGATGTGATACTATTCAGCGATTAAAAACAAAGACATCATGAATTTGGAGACAAATTAATGGAACTTGAGAATATCATCTTGAGTGGGGCAACCAAGTCACCCTCAAATAATGGATGATATGTACTCACTTATAGGTTGATATTAGTCATAAAATGTAGGATACCCATGCTACAGTCTACAGACCCAAAGAAACTAAAGAAAGGAAGGCCTGAGGAACAATGTTTGAATATCATTTAGAAGGGGAAATAAAATAGTCCTAGGAGGCAGATAAAGGGAGGGATCTGAGAGGGAGAAAGGATAGGGAGGACAATGTGGGGTTCACTTTTATGTGTAGGGTTGGAAAAGAGGAATAGACAGATGACCTTGGAAATGAATGAAAATCTGAAAATCATAATGATTTGGAGGTGGGAGCATCTCCAGGACAATATAAAGGTTTGGCATAAGGGGGGCACCCAAGAATCACTTACCTGTGACTCAAGATGGGACATGAAGGAGATAAGCAATCTGAAGTGGCCACTTACTGTAGTTAACCAGCAGCCCCAGTGGAGCAATGGAGACACCCAGCCAACATTTCATCCTAAAACAAAAGAATATACTTTTTTCTTACTACCTAATGGAACCTTCTCAAAAATTGACCATACAGTCGGTCACAAACTGGTACAACCACTCTGGAAAACAGTCTGGCAATTCCTGAGAAAATTGTACATAGTACTACCTGAAGACCTAGTTATTCCACTTCTGGGCATATACCCTAGAGAAGCTCCAACATACAACAAAGACATATGCACCACAATGATAATAGCAGCTCTATTTATAATAGCCAGAAGCTGGAAAGAACCCAGATGTCCTTCAGTCGATGAATGGATACAAAAATTGTGGTACATTTACACAATGGAGTACTACTCAGCTATCAGAAACAATGACTTTATGAAATTCTTAAAAAAATGGATGCATCTAGAGAATATCATCCTGAGTGAGGTAACCCAGTCACAAAAGAACAGACATAATATGCAGTCACTGATAATGGGATACTAACCCCAGAAAGCTCTGAACACCCCAGAGACAACACACAGACTGTGTGAAGTTTAAGAAAAAAAAAGAAAGAAAGAAAATGAAAAAAAAAAGCATTATGCTCAATCCTTACACACCAAGAAAACTTTGACTAATTCCAGGTTACATCCTGTTTTACATGTACTTTATGCTCATTGTTACTACTAAGACCTTAATGCACACTATCAAACCTTTAGAAAAAAAAAACAAGCACTGACAAAAATGTATTCATATACTTTTATGCAAAAATGCTTAAAACTTATACATTTATCTTTGTTTTTTAAAATAAATTTATTTTAAAAATCCCTCAACAGTTAAAGAGAATCAAAATAGTCCCATGCATTCTATCAGATCACCATGGACTAAGGCTGGTCTTCAATAATAACAAAAAAAAAAAAAAAAAAAAAAAAAACAAAAAAAAACACCAAAAAGCTCACATACACAAGGAAGCTAAACAATGCTCGACTCAATGATAACTTGGTCAAGAAAGAAATTAATAATTTTTTAGAATTTAATGAAAATTAAGGCACAAGTTACCTAAATTTTGGGATGCAATGAAATCAGTACTAAGAATAATACTCATAGTTCTGAGTGCCTCCACAAAGAAACCGGAGAGAGTATACACCAGCAACTTGACATAACAACTGTAAGCTCTAGAACAAAAAGAAGGAGATATGCACAATAGGAGTAGATAACAAGAAATAATCAAACTCACAGCATGAATCAAACAAGTAGAAACAAAAAGAATTATACAAAGAATCAACAAAACCAGGAGCCAGTCCTTTGACAAAATCATTGATAAACCCTTGGCCACACTAAATAGAGGGAGAAGAGTGAGTATCCAAATTAGCAAAATCAAAAATGAAAGAGGAGACATGGCAAAAAAGAATCTGAAGAAATTCAAGACATCATCAGATCTGACCACAAAAGCCTATACTAAATAAAATTAGAAGATCTAGAGGAAATGGACAATTTTTAGACAGATACCAGGTACCAAAGTTAAATCAGGATCAGATAAACTATATAAAGAGTCCCTGACAACCCCTAAAGAAATAGAAGCAGTCATCAAAACACTCAAAAACAAAACAAAACAAAAAACAAAACAAAAAAAAAAAACAAAAAAAAAATTCCCAGGACCTGACAAGTTAAGTGCAGAATTATATCTGATCTTCATAGAAGACCTAATACCTTTTTTTGTGCAAAATATTCCACAAAATAGAAGCAGAAGGAACACTACCATGCTCATTCTTCAAAGCCACAATTACTATCATACCTAAACCACACAAAGGCCCTTCAAAGAAAGAGAACTTCAGATGAATTTCCCTCATGAACATCTATGCAAAAATTCTCAATAAAATTCTTGCAAACCTAACCCAAGAATACAGCAAAATGATCATTCACCATGATTAAGTAGGCTATAACCCAGGGATACAGGGATGGTTCAATATAATAAAATCCACCAACTTAATCCACTATATAAATAAATTCAAAGAAAAAATGCATGATTATCTCATTAGATGCTGAGAAAGCATTTAACAATATTTAAAACCTCTTCATTTTAAAAATCTTGGAAAAATCGGGAATTCAAGGCCCATAATTAAACATAGTTAAAGCAATGTACAGCAAACCTGTAAGCCAACATCAAACTAAATGATGAGAGACTTGAAATAATCCCACTAAAATCAGAGACTAGACGAGGCTGCCCACTCTCCTCCTACTTATTCAATAAAATAGTGGAAGTCCTGGCCAGAGCAATTGGAGAGCAAAAGGAAGTCAAAGGATACAAATCAGAAAGGAAGATGTCAAAATATCACTATTTGCAGAAGATATGGCAATATAATTATGTGACCCAAAAATTCCACCATAAAGCACATAAACATGATAAAAAAAAAACTTCAGCAACGTGGCTGGATGTAAAATTAACTCAAATAAATCTATAGCCTTATTTTATTCAAACGATAAACAGACTGAGAAGGAAATAAGGGAAATAACACCCTTCACAATAGTCACACAATATGAAATACCTTGGTGTGGCTCTAACCAACCAAGCCAATGATTTGTATGACAAGAACTTCAAGTATCTGAAGAAGGAAATTTAAGGAGATCTCAGAAGATGGAAAGTTCTCCCATGCTTATGGATTAGAAGGATCAACATAGTAAAAATGGCCATCTTGTCAAAAGAAATCTAGAGATTCAATGCAATTCCCATCAAAATTCCAATACAATTCTTTCTAGATCTAGAAAGAGCATTTTTCCAATTCATTTGGAACAAAAAAAAAAAAAAACTAGGATAGCAAAACTATTCTCAACAATAAAATAACTTCTGGGGGAATCATGATCCCTAACTTTAGGCTGAATTACATGTCAATCATAAAACACACACACACACACACATTGTATTTATGCAAAGAAAGTCAGGTAAATTAATGGAACAGAATTGAATACTCAAAAATGAACCCACATGCCTATGATCACTTGATCTTTTACAAACAAGCTAAAAACATTCAGTGGAAAAAGGACAGCATCTTCAACAAATGGTGCTGGTTCAACTGACAGTCAACATGCAGAAGGAGGCAAATGTATGAATTCTTATCTGCTTCTATAATGCTCAAGTCCAAGTGGATCAAAGATCTCCAGTTAAAGCCAGGTACACTGAAACTAATTGAAGAGAAAGTGGGGAAGAGCCTAGAACACATCGGCACAGAAGAAAATTTCTGGAACAGAACACCAATGGCTTATGCTCTAAGATCAAGAATGGACAAATGGAACCTCATTAAATTACAGTTTCTGTAAGACTTAAGACACTGGCAAGAGGACAAGATGGCAGCCAACAGATTGGCAAAGGATTTTTACTAATCCTACATCTGATAGAGGGCTAATATCAAATATATACCAAGAACTCAAGAAGTTAGACTCCAGAAAATAAAATCATCCTACTAAAAATGAGATACAGATCTAAACAAAGAATTCTCAATTGAGGAATATTGAATTCCTGAGAAGCACCTAAAGAAATGAATAACATCCTAATCATCAGGGAAATTCAAATCAAAACAGCCCTGAGATTCCACTTCACACCTGTCAGCATGGCTAAGGTCAAAAACACAGCTGACAGCAGATGCTGGAAAGGTTGTGAATAAACAGGAGCATTCTTCCATTGTTAGTGGGATTGCAAGCTAGTAAAACCACTCTGGAAATCAGTCTGGCATTTCCCCAAAAATTTGGACATCATACTACCTGAGGACCCAACTTTTCCACTCCTGGGAACATACCTAAAAGATGCTCCAACATATAACGAGGACACCTGCTCCACGATGTTCATAGCAGCGTTATTTATAATAGCCAGAAGCTGGAAAGAACCCAGATGTCCCTCAACAGAGGAATAGATACCAAAATGGTGGTACATTTATACAATGGAGTACAACTCAGCTGTTAGAAACAATGACTTCATGAATTTCTTAGGCAAATGAATGGAACTAGAAACTGAGTGAGGTAACACAACACAAAAGAACACACTTGGTATGCACTCACTAATAAGCAGATACTAGCCTTTAAAAGCTCTGAATACTCAAGAAATAATTTACAGATCTTATGAAGCTCAAAAAGAAGGAAGGCCAGAATGTGAATGCCTCACTACTTCTTAGAAGGGAGAACAAAACTCTCATGGAAGTAAATTCAGGGACAAGTAGAGGAGCAGGATTGAAGAAAAGATCATTCAGAGACTGCCTCACCTGGAGATCAACCCCATTGCTGATGCCAAGTGCTTACTGGCTTGAGATAGATATGTATTTCTCTTCAGAGGTTCTACCGGAGTCATACAAATATAGTTTAGGATGCTTGCAACTAACCATTGGACTGAACATTGGCACCCCAATGAAAGAGCTAGAGCAAAGACTGAAGAAGCTGAAAGGGTTTGCAATTCCACGGGAAGAACAACATTATCAACCACCAAACCTGTGGAGTGCGGGTGTGGTGGCAGTCTCAAGATGAGGCTTGGGACTCCAGCCTAGTCTTGTGACTAGCACCTGACTTTTTCCTCCCCCTGAGATTAGCCACTCCCACCTTGCGAGCTGCACAGGCGCACCCATGACAGGAGATCAGGCCAGATGACGCAGACCTATGAATTGCAGCCATGCAACATGGACTGAGGAGGTGGAGTTGAGAGAGGATAAAAGGACTGCGCTTAAAGGAAAAGAAAAAGAGAAAGAGAAACATAAAGATTTTCACTGGCATGCTGTAAAATTCCTGAATAAACCGCTTTGAGAAGAACGCTGTGTTGTCGCTCCTTTTCTGCTGGTAGGAGAAGGTAGTGACACAAACCCTCCAGAAATCACAGGTACTAAAACACAAACCATTGAGTACACACTGAGAGACCCATGGCTCCAATTGCATATATAGCAGAGCATAGCATTGTCTGGCATCAATGGGAGAAGAACCCTTTTGTCCAGTGAAGGTGAGTTTTCCCAGTGTGGAGAATTCCAAGGCTCTGAAGCAGAGAGGGCAGTTGGGAGAGGGAGCACCTTTATGAAATCAAGTGGAGAAGAGGGGGGATGGGAGTAGGGGAGAGGGGATAAAATTTGAAATGTAAATACAGAGACTATCCAGTAAAAAAAAGAAAAAGAAAAAAGAACACTTGTTATATGCTAGCAGTAGTTTGCTGAGAAACTGGGTGCATAAACATAATTTTACTGGCTCTTTGCTCCTAGGGTCTCTTGATTAATTGATAAAGGAAAGAAATGAGCTTCATGGTAAGAATCAACCGGCTCCAGATGTGAATAAACAATCTAAGTCTGCCCTTGAAGTGAATATACTCTCCAGCAGCCCTTAAACTTTTGTTGCCTATTAATTTTACAAAAAGATGTCTGATGTGACCAAGAAATGATGCCTCTATCTTCACAGTAGCGCCTTCTGGGTTTGCTGCATCTTCAAGCCAAGGATAGTCAATGAATATACAAATAATTTCCATTTTGTACAACTGTCATCTTCACCATTGGCAATAAAAAACAAAGGAAATGAAACTCTTTTGGGGCTAATTTGAACTATGCAATCATCAATTTATTTTATTATGGCAAGAAACAAATTGATATTATACATGCTTTTCCTTCATCCTATAAAAATTTAAGAAATTCAAATGTAAACATTAACATTTCTCTAAATATAAGTTTTAAATTTAGATCTAAATAGTATTATTAATTATTTTGAAAAAAAAATTAAGGGACTTAAGATAACTGTAAATGCATTCCTTGGAAATCGTCCTTAACTCTACTGCTCTGACAATTTCATAAATATGAATAATAGGTAAATGCAAGCTAAAAGCTAAATTCAGGCTTAACATACTTATGATAAGGTAACTGTATCAACTGATAAAGGTTTTATATATATATATATATATGCTTGATAAAACTTAAGCACTCACTGGAACTGGTGATTTGAGCCTTTTATCAAGATTTTTAATGTAAGTATTATGAAATGCATCATGGAATCTCCTCATAATTTTAATATTTTTCAACTACCTCTATAGTGTCATTTCCTATTGATTTTAATAATTTTCCATTTCTTCTGATTCTTTTGCTTCCCTTCCCCCTAGGCCTTGTATTCCAAACCAATTTTGCATAAAGACATATTTTTTCTGCTATCATGTATTTATTAATTTTGTTCCTCAGGAGAAGTTGAACATTATTTTCTTTCAAAAATGAATTTACTATGAAGATTTATAATTATATTTATAATTCTCTTTCACCCTGTAAAATATTAAGTTATTAAAATATTTAAATTCTGATAAAGAGAGGTTAAAATGTACAAAATAAAATTTACTAATAAATACAATAATGTAGGTCCAGGTCTATGTCAGAAAAGAAAAACACAACACTTCTGACCATCTGGTTCTAAAGGAAATTATTAGATAATAGTTATTAGATAATAAATCCCTGATATTTATTTTCTTAAAATAAGTAAGCATAAAGATTGTTTCATTAAAATAGTATACATTTTTGAAGTAAATTGTTAGTTGTTTACTTCCTGCTGAAATAATCCAACTCATTTCTTTTTGATTTTCAAACATTCATTGCAGTGTAATATAGTTCACAAAATTATGTCTGCTGTATGTGCGGCTCTATCAGAAGTTTGAAATATACACATGGGAGAATCTAGTACAATTTAAATGTGAAATATGGGAGAGCAGGTTTTGAAAATATCAGCTTCTTAATGGTTTATATTTGCTTCCAGAATTCCATGAGAACATAATCGCCCCATTCTTAGAATCATACAGCCTTAGATCCAAGGAATTTGGGCTTTTCTAAATAAACTGACCTATCTAGTAGAGAATTATTGAACAAACAGAAATAATATAAAATTTTGTCTTTCCTAAAACATATTGACAGAGACATTTTCATTAGCATTTTCAACAGCAACATTTTATTTCAAATTTCTCAAACCAAAGCTTTCCCGGTACTCTCATATTTTCCTAACATTCAGCTTTTCATGTTTTCTACTTATTCATACTTTCTATAATTTCTAGCTGCTATAGCTTCCTATAGTTCATTATTTCAGAAATATTAGAAGACCATCACTGAAGCAAATATGTTTTCAAATTTACACTAAAATGCGTTTAGTCTGTAAGAAAACAACCCCATTGTTCTAAATATTCTCTGTAAAACAATTCAAGCTTCCTACAAGCATTTTGTTTCTGGAAGCAGTGTGTCAAATTCCCCTGGGAAAGCAGTACACATACTTCAAGAAGGGCAAATGCTATAGCGCCTTGTTCATCCCATATTTTTTTAATCACATGGTTGAATTGCTTACATATGGTTCCTTTGCATTACATCTTTGCTAGGATTGGAAACTGAATGATGAGGAGTCCCCAAATTTAATACTACAAAGTGAATATTGATTTATAAAATTTGCAGAGTTTGCAGTGTGATATGATGATATACTGTCCATAGTAATAAAGAGTCCATTTCTCTGAGAATTACTGCATTTAAAATTTTAAGAAATGATTTCTTTCATCTTTTACTAGTTCTTGAAAACAATTGGTTTTTGCCAGTGAAATAATTTCCATTGCCATGTGCAAGATTCCTTCAACATGGTCTGAGTTATGTTACACAAGGAATTCCTTCATGTTGTATCAAAAGTGTAAACTAGAAAATGTATACTTTAAGTAGTTCAGTATCTGTTTACCTTTATCTAGTTTCAGTTCACAAAGTTATTGGGTTTCTTAATAAATAAATTGCCTGTTTTCTAGATTTGTTCAACAATCCTATGTTTCTTATCATAGAAAATCATAAAAATTACCACTCTTCTCAAAATAATGTACCTAGTATATAACTAAGTTGTTATTCTAGTATTGAATTCTAATAACTAAAAGTTTGTCTTGCATTTTATTGGATCCCTTAGAAGAAAAAACCCTTAAATTCCGTATTATGAATCTTGTATCAGAATCTTGTCATAGTTTTAGGTATTCACAATTCACAACTGACATCCTAACCTGCCTAAGAAGAACTTGATTTGTCTTATAAAATGAAGCTTAAATATGCAAAGGTTAAAATGACAAGAGAAAGACAAAGACTGGTAAAAGAGAAAAGAGAAACAATGCATTAAATAGGGCAAGAGAGTCTTTGTAGAGTAATCTTTGTGAACTGCTTACCAGAATAAAACTATTAAAATATATTTCCATAAAACCATGCAATGTACAGTGACAGCATGAAAGTGTGTTTCAAATATTTTTAAAGGAGTGGAACTCTGCAAAGAATTCATTATCCACGCTCAAGCCCAAGCATTTAACAGTTTTCCACTCAGCCATAGAATTTTGGACCACCAACAATGGACTTTAACAAAAACAAATGAATAAGTATAATGTAAAATGTTACATAAAATTGTATTAGAACCAGAAATCCATTAAAAATGCTTTTTGATAATAACCTAGATGTAGTAATTTACAACAAAGACAAAAAACCCATAACTTATGTATGTATGTTTGTATGTATGTATGTATGTATTTATTTATTTATTTATCTATTTATTTATTTATTTATTTATTATCAGCCCTAACAATTGGGAGTTTGGATGCATACAGAAAAACTTTACAGAATTGTATTTAATAAAGAAACTGTTTTGAAAGTTTGGCAGTAGTATGCTTTGAATATTGTGTGTAGGTGTGTGTGTGTGTGTTTGTGTGTGTGTGTTTTGTATGTTTCAAGTTACAGTTGTATGAAGCACAATGCCACACTTTCAAGTCAAAGTATGTAGTATCTACTACTAAGAGGTAGCTAAATATATAAAATACCAATAAAAGAAAATACTATGTTTTAGTTAATGACTTATCAATTTTCCTTAATACCTAATAAAATTCTAATAGCCCCAATTGATTTCAACATCATCTTCGAACTCATTTAACGGAAATGTGATTTTCATTTAAATGCTGGGAAAGTTCTCATATTTTTAATATAATTCATACATTTCTTACTAGACTTAAACTTTGTAATGTATTTTCATTTATGAATCAGTATTAATATGAAACTATCATATAACTACAAAAGTATTAATACTACAGTTCAGGAAGATAAAGTAACTTAATCAATCTTGAGAATGAGAAAATAATGTAGTTAAATATTTATAAACACACACATACACACTATTTACTGATATCTCCATAATATTGAATTTGAAGCTATTCCTCTTCTCTTCTTCTGATATGTTGACAAATATAATTCTCATATTAATAATACCCAAAACCCTGGTGTTTGCCATCAATACATCAGCTTTTTCTTGTATGCCTGCTTTTTGATGGAGGGAAATAGAATGGATCTGGGGAAAAGTAGAAGTGGTGAACCTGGAAGAATGGTGAAAAGGCAAACTGTGATTGCAATTTATTTTATGAGATAAGAATCTATGTTTAATAAAAATAAAAACTAGAAGTAATTATTTCTGCTGTTTTAGCTATTTGCATCTTTCTAAATTTTATTCATTTTTTGAGAATTTTATTTAGTGTATTTGATCATATTCATCCCATTCCTCTTCCTTCCAGATCAAATCCACTTCCCTAACTACCCAACTTTATGTCCTTTTTTTCCTCTGTCACCTGTCTCACTGCTCTAGCTATGACCTTAGGGACTGTGCTAAATGCCAGTGGAAAGTGTTGGGGAATGTTTTGTCTTGCTTAGGTACAGAATTACTTAATGATAACCAGAATTAAAAAAATAACACAATAGTTGTTCAATAATCGTTATATTTCTTATCTTCCTATTATTTGTGAAACTTATGTGTTTAAAAAAAAAATAAATGATGGATTGGTAGATATCTCAATATTTATGAGCCATAGTTTCTTTTGAGGAGGACCTTAAGTTCCAGTCCAAGCACCAACATGGTGACTTACAATGTCTCTGTAACTTCAGTTTCACGGTATCTGAGACCCTCTTCTGGTCTCCATGGGCACCAATTATGCATATGTTTTACATATACATGAATGAATGTAAAGACTCATACACATAAAATAAAAATAAGTCCATATCTTATAAGTAACAGAGAACCCATATGTAAATCAAAAGTCGTGATTTTCAAATTTGGCTCAATTTGTTATTAGTTACCTTGTTGTTACAAATGATCATAGTATATAATATACTAGTTTATAGAAATGGTATATAGAAATTTTAAATTTTCTTATTAATTAATTAGAATTAATTAATTCAATGACCAGTAGCTTTAATCACCAAATTTGCTCCAATAATTTTGCCATTGTTCTGTTTCAGCTTCACTTACTTATCCCACATGGCTATCAATCTTGAAAGTAATACAACATTTTCCTTGCAGCAACTATGTTTCATACCAGAAGAAACAGAAACATCTGCTGGAAACTAGAGGCAAGAAAAAAAAAAAAAAGAATGAAGATGAACAAAATTCCTCATACTGACTGGAATTACAAGAAAATAAAAAAATAAAAAGTTTTTAGTTCTATTTGATGTGAGATATATTTGATCCACTCATTTTCTTCTTGTACTTGTGAATTTGGTCAGGGATATAAATAATAGAGAAATCTTTTCTTTGAAATTACATCTCAAAGCAAAGCCTGTACTGACTCTTTATGTCAGTATAAAATTGCCCCCCTGCACTCAAAGGTTCACTTCTTAAAAGCTCATCTATACTTCTTCCTCTTCTCTAGAATGGTACTGGTAAAAATAATGTTTGGAATGTAATTCAGGATCAAAGAAAACTATCACATTTATGATGAAATAAAATTTAAAACGGCTCTTAAGGAAGCTCGTTAAATATCCAGTCAGTAACAATCCAGGAAAAAAAAATGCAGTAGCTGAACTTTTTAACACCAGTGCTTTTGTGAAAACTGAACTACATTATTCTTCAGAAATTGCTAATTGCTGTGCTGATACTCCCTGGCAAACAACGAAGGCTGCATGTTATAAAACCATCATCTACCACACTGTGGATGCTCATTGATTCCTTCTTTGACAACATAATGTGATGTAGATAATAAGCTATTGTAGAAAGAAGGGCCTGGCTTCTGGAGTGAGATTATAACTCCTCCCCTTAAAGTTATAAAGGAAACAAAGAATACACCCTGAATCTGCCATACATGACATCTCCATTTATTTCTCCAGTGGCTGTAAATTATTTACATCATAGAAGTTCAGATGGAAATCTTCTCACTCTATACACAAAACTTCTAAAATTTTTATTTGAAATACTGTAAATAGAGATCTCCTGCAATGCATTAAAACACTTCATCCCTTATTTTTCACTGTAGGTGTCCTCTTAAATTTTAAAATAATCACCAGGATAGAATGCTCTTCAGGTAATGTGTCAAGTGGCAGAAACAGGAAAAACTCAGCTGACAAGGAGATGGAAGTTCCTGAGCCTCCTTACAAGGAGTATGAGGATCCAAAAAATGATGTGCCACTATTTTCTTTTTTGTTATTTCTTAATTATAGGTTGTTTAAAACAGAACTAAAAAGATGAGGAATATTTCACTTGTTATTAATTTCTTCCATCAGAAGTTTCGAATATAAGAAAAGGAAAAAAACTGTAGCTCAGATGCCATAAAGTCAGAAAGTATAGTTTTGGAAAGAAAATACTAAAGGAAAAACAATCCTAAGAGGCACTCACCTGATGAACATCAATGTCCACTGATCATGTTACTCTCTCCTGCTTATCTCTTTGTGAATAAGAAAGAGAATTACAAAAAGTGAGAATAAAAAGTATCTAGAATTATTTCCAGATATCTGAGTATAAGAAAGGTCTCAAATTCCTGTCAAGAATAAAGGAAATAGCATTCTCCTTACTTGCTTGAATAAGTGAACATAGGCCACAGAACATTTCAAGATTATTACCAAATTCTTTGAAATATGTATGTGTTTTTAGAATGCCTCAGCTATTACTTTTGCTGAGTCCTGATTTGTTAGCTATTAACAAGACATTGAAAAATATATAAATGAAAAGCTATAGAAAATTTGTCTTTAGCCAGACAAAATGTTAGATTTTTCCACATTCACTATTGAGACACAAATGTTTTTGTTAATGTATATTGTTTTGTTTTATTTCAACCATGTTGATCAAAATATATATTTTCTCCTTTATTTAAAAAAAGCACTGTAGTGAAAAATCTTGCCATTTAAAATACCTTGCTCAATAATTTTCCATATGACACACGATTTACAGCAATAGGCACTGTTATGAGAATGGAAATCTACCAAATAAATGTGGGCCCAATTTTACCCCCTTATTTTGGAGTCACTATGAAGTGACCAAATGACCATAATTTAAAATATAAATTTTAACAAAAAGTTACAGTGACAGTAACAATCACACAGCATACTAGTCTACAACTGCTAATTCGAATAACTGATAGAGCTAAAGCCAATAAGTCTATTAGACATATATGCATTTCTCACCTAAAATAAGAATGAGACCCTGAGAGGCTCTGCCTGAGCCTGACCCATACAGATGCAAATGCTAGCAGCCAACCATCAGACTGAGCACAGGGACCCCAATGGAGGAGTCATTGAAAGGACTGAAGGAGCTGAAGGGGTTTTCAACCCAACAGGAAGAACATCACCAACCAACCAAACACTCCAGAGCTCCCAGGGTCTAAAACACCAACCAAACAGTACACAAAGAAGAACCTATGGCTCCAACTGGAAATTTAGCAGATTCCCTTATCTGGCATCAATGGGGCTGAGGGAAGCCTTTGGTCCCGTGAAGGCTCAATGCCCCTGTGTAGAGGAATGATAAGGCAATGAGGTTGTAGTTGATGAGAGGATAGGGCAACAACTTCCTACAAGCAGGGGAAAAAGAGAAGGACATGGGAATTGTGGAGGGGAAACCAGGAAGGTGGATAACATTTGAAATGTAAATAAATATAATAACCAATAAAAAAAAGAATGGGCTAGCATAAACAACAGAATGTTAGTGAATTGTACTTCAGGGAAGAACACTTTGAGATCACTACATTTTTATTAATTTTTATGAGATACTCTCTGTATTTACATTTGAAATGTTATTCCCTTCATCAACCCTGCTCCCATCACTCCTCCCCTCTACTTGTCTTCAGGATGGTGCACTCGCTCCTAATCACTATCTCTACCTCAGTGCCTTGGCTTCCCCTACATTGGGAAAATGTGCCCTAACTGGACCAAAGGTCCCTTCTCACATTGATGCCAGACACTGCTATTCTCCACTACATATGCAACTGGAGCCATGGGCCTCTCAATGCGTGCTCAGTGGTCAGTGTTCTAGTCCATGGGAGCTTTGGAGATTGGTTGATTGACAATGTTGTCCTTCGCATGAGGCCAAACCCCCTTCGGCTCCTTCATCCCCCCCCCAACCAGCACCTTCACCGGAGTCCCCGTGCTCATCCTGTTGGTTAACTACAAGCATGCTCAGCTACATGACTCCATCAGAGCCCCCGAGGAGGCTCCCCTGTCTGGTTCCTGCCAGCAAGCACCTCCCAGCTTCATTGATAGGGTGTGAGAGCCTGGTGGCTTTTCATGGAGTGGATCTCGAGGTGAGGCAGCCCCTGAAAGATCCCCTCTTCAATCCCTGATCTTTCACTTGGTCCTGTACCTCCTCTTGTGAGTGTTTTAGCTTCACCACCTGTGTCTTCCTTCTTTTTGAACTTCATAAGGTCTGTGAATTGTTTCTTGGTTATTCAGAACTCTCTGGGGCTAGTTTCCAATTATCAGTGACTGCATACCATGTGTGTTCTTTTCTGACTGGGTTACCTCACTCAGGATGATAGTCTCTAGTTCCATCCATTTGCCTTGGAATTTTGTAAAGTCATTGTTTCTAATAGCTGAGTATTACTCCATTTTGTAAATGTACCATACTTTCTGTATTCATTCCTCTGTTGAATGAGAACTGGGTTCTTTCTAGATTCTGGCTATCACTACTTTTAATATACTATATATCACTGGAAATACTGAAATAAATGTGCTGTTCTAATTTAGCTGCAATACTCATATGTACAAATATCAATATGTATATATATATAAGCAAGGATATTTTATTGAAAATTTGCTTTTACTTGTTTAGATATGTTATTTTTTATAACTTTGATTTGTAAAAAAAGAAAAGATAAGTAATGAGACTTTCACCAACTCACTTGACTTGATGCTTCTGAGAATCACATAGTTTAAAAATGTTCAAAGGCATAACAAGCACTGGGACTGAAATTCTAATCAGAAAACTCTAAAATAAGAACATTTCAGACTCAGGTCCATTGCTCAAATCCATCTTTTAATTCTTAAAGAATAATTAAAACAGTAGTGCCCCAAATAGAACATTTATTGACATGAATGTTACTCTACTACCAAAACTGAGTAAAATCAAAGAAAAGTAGAAATTATAGACACATTTCCCTGTTTAACAGGCATGTAAAACTTCTCAACAAAAATGCTTGCAGAAAGAGCATTCACTATAATTAACTTGAATTCATTCCAGAAATGCCGGGATAGCTCAGCATATACAAACCTATAAACATTATATAACATAAAATCATCTCAATATATGGAGAAAGGCTTTTAACAAAATACAGTGTCCTTTCATCATAAAATTCCTGAGCAACCTGGAAATAAAAAAAAATCTCAACATAATAAAGTGTTTTGTATAATAAACCTATAGCCATCTTTATACTAAAACATTTTTAAATATCCTCAGTCATTTTCACTAAAAGTGGAAGCAAGACAAGGTATCCTTTTCTCTACTGATTCAACGTGGTGCTGGAACTATTAGGTACAGCAATAAGACAAGAAAAGCAAACAAAAGCAAAGAAAATAGAGGAAAATATGTCACTGTATTTCTTTTTGTGTTAAATGATAAGCAGTTTCTATTTGAGTAGAAGTGTTTCTGATTGAAGAGAAAATTGTTAAGAATAACATTTAAATTCATATTGTTTAATAGTTCTACAACATCTGTTACAAATATCCCACATATATAGCTAGAACAAACCTTGAATTAATTAATTTCTTTGTGTAAGAGAACTCTCCAACATGGAGATGGGAGGAGCTCATAAACCCACACCTCTAATTGAGGAGCCACAGACAGGTTATGGTTGCTGGAAGAGGAAAAGTTAGCTTCCTTTAAAGGTATGGATCATAAGAATTTGACCTCATTGGTAAGTTCAATGCATTCCAGTTGATGGAACTAAACCTATGAGTACATGCACAGTGTGAACTAGATTTCATGAGACATAACTATAAGAACACAAATTTTGGAAGAAGTGGTAAAGTGGATCTGGAAAGAGTTTGTGATGGAGGTGAAAATGATCATAACACATCATACATATGCATGGAATTTTCAAAAATAAAAATAAAATTATAGTATTTAAAAGAGAATCAATTAATTCAATTTAAGTCTAAATATCAAGTGTTCATTTTTACTTTTTTTCCTACCTGGTTATGTTTATTGTAGTGATATATTTAGGATTTAAAAAAATTATTAAGTAACATTAATCAGAATACAAATATTTAAGGTTAGGTATTTATAGTAGTAAACTACTAGAAACCACAGTGAGAAGTTAAATCCAATGTTAATTTTTAAACCCATACATATAACTTGGATCAGTTCTAGCAGTGATAAAATTTTTTAAAGATGACAAAATTAAGGTTGGGAAGATGGCACAATAGACAAAGTACATGATGTGCTGCCTTAGTCAGATTTTCTATTCCTGAACAAACATCATGACCAAGAAGCAAGCTGGGGAGGAAAGGGTTTACTCAGCTTACACATCGGTATTGCTCTTCGTCACCAGAGAAAGTCAGGACTGGAACCTAAGCAGCTCAGGAAGCAGGAACTTATGCATAGGACATGGAGGGATGTCACTTAATGGGTTGCTTCCCCTAGCTAGCTCAGCCTGCTTCCTTATAGAACCCAGGTCTACCAGTCCAGAGATGGCACCACCCACAGTGAGCTTGGCCCTCCCCTCTTGATCACTAGTGGAGAAAATGCCTTACAGCTGGATTTCATGGAGGCATTTTCCCAACTGAGACTCCCTTTTCTGTGATTAACTCCAGCTAGTGTCAAGTTGACACAAAACCAGACAGTACATGTCCCAACATGAGGGTCTGAGTTTTTATTACTACATAAAAGCAGTTTACAGTAATATAAAATATAAGCATAGTACTTTGGATTAGGAGTAGAGAAAAAGGAATGCAAGAGAGCTCATAGGCTAGCTGAAGTGGTAAATTCCAGTTTCACTATCATATTGTCATATGTGTGTCTGTGTGTATGTGTGTATGTGTGTATGTGTGTATGTGTGTATGTGTGTATGTATGTATGTATGTATGTATGTATTTCTAAGAAAGAATTTCTCTCTGCAACCTTGGCTTTCCTGGAATTTTCTCTATAGACAAGGATGACCACAAACTCAGTGATCCACCAAGACCATATCAATAAAACTAATGTAGATGTTGATACAGGAAGAAAGTCAACACATCCTTATACATGCAATTATGTATACACAAATACACACTCAATTAATTAATTAATGCTTTAATAGAAAATATGATTTAGTTTCATTTATGTTTTTCCATTTGCTTTGGTTTGTGGGGAGTTTTCTTTGCCTGTAGAAGATAGGTTTTATTTTTAATTATTTGAGAGTTTCATATGTACATACAATATGTTCCTATCAGAACTATTTCTATTATTTTCCTACCACTTACTCCCTCATCCTCACTGCCACTTTTCTATCCAATATTTATGTATTTTATTTTTATGCAAATGTTTTCTTCTCTTGAGAATTTCATACATGTTTACTGTATTTATACTCCTCCCTTTCCCATCCACACACTTCTCATGGCTACCTCAAAATCATGACCTCTTCTCAAATTATTTGTTTTTGCATGCATGCACCTCATTTAAATGCAATACACACACGCACAAACACACACACACACACACACACACACACACACACACCTTACTGAGTTTATTTAGTGCTTCTCATATGCACATGTGTTTATGGCTGACTACTTAAATTTGATAAACCACCAAGGGGATTTGTCCCTGAAGAAAATAGATTTTTTTTGCTTTCAGTCATCAGTGACTGCCTATGGCTTTTCCACTTTAGCAGTGGTGCCTTACAAAATTTCCCTATCTATGTTAGCATTTTTACTGGTGTGGTCATTATGCAGGTATTGCTTAAGAAACCATGTCATTGAGATTTCGTGGGTGCTGCTTCTGTGCATATCTAGGAGACATTTTTCTTGTAGCAGGCATGCAGGTCTTGTGGAGCTTAAAACCTTTATGCCCTCTCTTCCACACAATTTTGTGAGTCTTGGGTGTAGGGACAATGTTAAAGATGTTATAAACTGAGAACAGGTAACCCAAAGTCAGTTAGTCTCATGTGACAAGTTGTGGATCTCTGGGGTACCTTCCCACTAATGCACAAAACAAGCAGCTTTTGATAAAGGTTGAAAATGACACATATCTGTGTGTACAAGAATAAGTATTTAGAATTCAGGTAGGAATTATATATAAAACTTATTCTGCAGATTTATCATCCATGAATAGAACAGTACATTGTAATTGCATTATCCATAGCTAATCCATTGCAAATGCTAATCATGAACTATCAAAATAAATGGTGAATAAGTTTACTTACTTCCATATTTTTCAGTACCAATTTAACCAAAGCAATAACTTACATTATTTCAATAACATCTTTTTTGTGTTCAACATGTGTTTGTGTGACTTGAGATTGCAATGTTTTATAATTCAAAACCAAATATATTTATTGTCCTGAATTTTTTCTATAATTTCATCTATAAGTGTTAAACTGACAGAGAGAAATAAAAGAATGAAAACTAAGATCAATCTAAATGGCAGGGATAGAATTTTATTGGTCTGAGAGGGGGACCTCAAGACCCACTAGCTCAATACCCAAGGGTACAGGCAATTTCCCACCCAGAGTCTGAGATGGAGATTTAGGTTTGAGTGTAGGAAAAAAGCTGTGCCCTTGTGAGACCAAGAAACTGTTTTTTTTCTACATTAAAATCTCTTTAAAATTGCACATATGCGATAAGTTAAATTGCATCCTTTAGTATGTTTCAGGATTTAGTGCATGGGGTAGGAATTAGCTGCTTTCCTGAAATTCTTTGAGTAGTAGACATCCTTAAACCCTGGGCCTGTTTTAAGAGCCGTGCATTAAAGAGAGTTCCATTTAATCTATTTCTTTGTTGTTGTTGTTGCTGTTGTTGTTGTTGTTGGCCTAGTTCAGCAACTTCAAATACTGCTATGAAATTTCTTGTATTTCTGCTCATAAAATGTACTTTGATAGCTATGGAGGTGGCTTACTGAGTAAGGACACTTGCTATTAAGCCTAAAGGCCTGAGTTCAATTTTCTAGGACCCATATTGTAAGAAAAACAACACTCCTGCAAACTCCTCTCTAAATTCCATCTGTTTGCTCAGGCATTCAAGAGCACAAACACATAAACAAAATAATGATAGATAGATAGATAGATAGATTGTTTTGTTCTTTATTTATTTTATTTACTTACATTCTAGCCATTTCTCCCCTGTCCTGGTCTCCCCTAGGACAGTTCCTCAACCCATTCCTCCTCCCTCTTGCCTCTAAGAGGTTGCTTCTCCACCAGACAGTCTACTTCCCTGGGGCCTCAAGTATATCTAGGATTACTCACATCTTCTCCTTCTGAGGCCAGACCAGGCAGTCCTCTGTGTCCAGGGTGTCTCAGTCCGGCCTCTGTACAGTGCTGGTTTGTGTTTCAGGCTCTGGGTACTCCCTGGCATCCAGATTAGTTGAGATTGTTAATCTTTCTATGGGGTTGACCTCCTATTCAGCTTCTTTAATCCTTCCCCCAATTCAATCATAGAGACCCCAAACTTTAATCCAATGGTTGGGTATATAGGTATCTGTACCTGTCTCAGTCAGTTTCTGAGAAGGCCTCTTGGGGGACAGACATGCCAAGCCATAATATCAGTAATAGTGTCAGGCCTTGGTGCCACACCATGAGATGGAGTCCATATTGGGCCTATCACTAGACAGCCTTTCTTTCAGTCTGCTCTATTTTGTCCCTAAAGTTCTTTTAGACAGTAACAATACTAGGTCATAAATTTTGAATGGAAGCTTGTCCTTCCACTAGAGACCCTATCTATCTACTGGAGGGGACCTACTCAAGTTCCCTATCCCCAGTATTGGGCATTTTGGCTAAGCTCACTCTCACTGAGTCCCGAAAGTTTCTCACCTATCAGGTCTTAGGTACTTTCTATGGGGTCCCCAATGTTCCTCTCCCTGAGGCTGAATCTTTCCATGTATTTTTCTTGCCTTCTGGGTTTCTCTCCTGATCCAACACCATACAAGTTCCTGTTCTACTTTCCCCATCCCCTTACCCTCTCCCACCCAGATCCCTCCCTCTACCTCCTTACATAAATTTATTTTTCTTTCTAAGTAAAATAGAAACAGCCTCACTTGGGCCTTTCTGATTGTTACATTTCTTATGGTCTAAAGCTATATCCTAGGTTATCTGTACTTTTGGGCTAATATCCAATTCAATTCAATCCCCATCAAATTTCCAACAAAATTCTTCAGAGACATGGAAAAGACAATTTTCAATTTCATATGGGAAAACAAACAATACAAAATAGACAAAAGAATTCTCAACAATAAAAGATCGTCTGGGAGTATGACCATTCCCAACCCCAAGCTCTATTACAAAGCAACAGTGATAAAGACAGCACGATATTGGTATAGAGACAAACAGGTTGACCAATTGAGAATAATCAAAGACCCAGAAATAAACCCATATACCTATGGATATTGATCTTTGACAAAGAAGCCAAAACCATGCAGTAGAACAAAGAAAGTATCTTTAATAAATGGTGCTAGTCTAACTGGCAGTTTATATGAAGAATGAAAATAGACCCATATTCATCAACTTGCACAAAGCTCAAGGTCAAATGGATCAAGGACCTCAACATAAAACCAGATACACTGAATCTAATAGAAGAGAAAGGAGAAAAGAGCCTCAAACTCATTGACACAGGAGAAAAATTTCTTAACAGAACACCAATGGTTCAGGTTCTATGATCACCAACTGATAAATAGGACCTCGTGAAACTAAAGTTTCTCTAAGGCATTGAGGCTGTCAATAGGACAAATCAGCAACATACAAATTGGGAAAAAAATGTCATTAACCTGGCATTTGATAGAGGGCTAATATCTAAAATATATAAATAACTCAGGAAGGTAACCTCCAAAAAACCAATCCCAAATAACCCAATTAAAAATGGAGTATGGGGGAGGAAGGGACAACATTTGAAATGTAAATACAGAAAATATTCAATAAAATATTTTAAATGGGTTATAGAGCTAAACAGAGAATTCACAACAGAAGCATTTCAAATGACTGGGAATCACCTAAATAAATGTTCAAAGTCCTTAGTCATCAGAGAAATGCAAATCAAAATAACCCTGAGATATTACTTCACATCAATTAGAATGGCTAAGATCAAAAACTCATGACAGAACATGATGACAAGTGTCTGGAGAAAGGGGAAAACTCCTTCATTGAGTGTGGAATTGCAAACTTGTACAACCCCTGTGGAAACCAATCTGAAATTTTCTCATAAAACTTATCTGAAAAGCTGAAGACCCAGCTATACTGAAGTGTAAAAGGTTGTCAAAGGACACTGATTCCTTGCCCTAGGGATTTCCTCTGCAAGAAATCGCTCCCAGAAAATCTCACTTTCTTGAGATTTGAGTTCCCAAAATACCACAGAAGGTCCGGATGCCCTCTGTGGAATGTTTCAACGCCATAGGTGTGCCCGGGGGTGTACTGATAAAAAGTGTATGATTTTTCCCCTTTGAATTTCCTCATTGCCCCTTTGAATTTCCTCATTCCCCCTGTCCTCCCCCTCCTTTGTGATTTTTGCCTTTATAAGCCCGTTACAAGTTCAGGCCGGGGTCGAACTCCTCTACCCCTGCGTGGTGTATGAGTCTCAACCCCAGCATGCTGGCCTGAGATGTCACTCTGTTTCACTTTCAATAAACTTCCTCGTGCGATTGCAGCAAGTCTGGTCTCGGTGCCTCACTGGGTGCGCGCCTCTTCTGAGATTTGAGTGAGGGTCTCCCTTCGGAGGTCTTTCAATACTACACTTGGACATTTAGCCAAAAGACTTCCCAACTTATAACAAGGACATATGCTGCACCATGTTCTTAGCACCATTATTTGTAATAGCCAGAAGCTGAAACAACTCAGATATCCCTCAGCTGATGAGTGAGTACAGATAAATGTTGTCTAAAATGTACTTTGAACATAGCCATGTTCTTATATTTCCCTTCTATCTGTTTGTCCAATAGTATGATTCACCTCTAGATGCTGATCATATCACCATGCAGTCCTATTTAGGACTAACTTTAACTCATTTCCCAAAAACACACACTCACATTCACACACACGCACACACATACACACACACACACACACACACACACACACACTATTCTGAAACACTACATTTTACTTTGAAGTCCATTAGAGTTATTTTCTAATTCAGAATTTGTTTGTGATCATCTCTATCATCAGATGATTGATTGTTCAACAAAGCTGGCATACCTAAACCATAATTATTTATCAAATTTCACTTTGTTGCTGTGTACTTGAGTAATCCATCTTTACAATACTAAATATACTTTCCCAACATAATATTTTTATCAATTATTTGAAAATTTTGTACCATCCAGCCTGATCACATTTGCTTCCCATTCCTCCCAGGTCCACACTTGTACTCACTAATCCCCACAAAATATGGCCAATTTGTGTTGGTCATATACTTTTTGGAGCATGGTCAATCCCAGTGGCCAGTCCCTTAAAGAAAACTAAGCCCCCCCACCCCCAAACACAGAAACACTACAGGTAGCTATTAACTGTGAAGAGTTACACTTCCAGAATCATCACAATCTAAGGGCTCCCTCCTTTCTGTCTGGACTGTTTATTTTGAAGGCAGGGGAAGGCTGTTACAGAAGACTTCAATGTCTCTCATTCTTAGTTGTGAGTCTGCAGTTGTCAATTCTACTGCAAAAGAAGTTTCCTTGTTCACATCAGCCAGTAGCAGCACAGAATATGGACTTAAACATGGCCACCATAGCAGCACAGACCACAGATATAAACATGGACTCTGGTGGCAGAAAAGACCCTGGACATACATATGTCCTCTCTGTTATCTAGTTTTCAGTGTTTCTCATTTCATCCTAGGTAGTTCAACATTTTGTAATTCATTATTTTGCTTATTTTCTGCATTCTCCATTATGCTAACATACTAACACACAAGTCTTATTAACCTTAATCATAGTATTCATCAATAAATATATCACTAGTATAGAGTAGCTATTTCCTCTCATTATATATTACTTTGCATTATCTAGAAGTATTTATACATATAATTGTAGACTTCTCAACCATGTGAAGTATTCTATTAAATATATATTATAATATTTGTTAGTATTATGTCAAATGGTAGTTTTTATTTCTGTGTATTTCATCAGGTAGATATACCAGAATTTGAGTTTGCATACATCTATTGGAGGACATTCAGGTTGTTCCCAACTTTGGGCTTCTATAGATCAATTTGACATTAACATTCACATTTAAGAACAAAAACATGTATCTTTACTCATAGAAAAATATCTTGCTGTAGAAATCTTGGTACATATATTAAATTTATTTTAAAACTTTAAAAATTATTAAATAATATAGTTGAACTATTCAAAATATGTTTTAATGACCTCCCAAATATTTTATCGAGCATTGTATATACCTAGCAATGGTGTATCTGGTTTGCACTTGCTATATATCATTTTGAACATTTTAAATGATATTTTTTTAATTTTAGTATTTTTATTTATTATGTAGTATTTTATGGTAATTAAATTTTAAATTGTAATTTGCTGTTAGCTAAAGTAATGCTTTTTATTTATTAGCAATATTTATATTTTATTTATTATGTTTCATATCAAAATATTGTTTATTATGTTTACAGTCTAAGGTAATTATTTATTAGTTAACAATGTATTTTTAGGTATATTGCATATTAAGATTTTTTGTCCAATATTCAATTATTAGTGAGTACACACAGTGCATTTTTGGGGATTGTGAGTTACATCACTCAGGATGATATTTTCTAGTTCCATTCACTTGTGTGCAAAACTCACAATATTCCTGTTCTTAATAGCTGAGTAGTATTCCATTTTGTAAATGAACCACATTTTTGAAACCATTTTTTGTTGTGAGACATCTGGGTGGAATCCAGCTTCTGGCTATCACAAACAAGGCCATTATGAACATAGTAGAACACATATACCTGTGGCATGGTGGGGCATCATTTGAATATATAACCAAGAATAGTATTGCTGGGTCTTTAAGAAGATCTATTTCCACTTTTCTGAGGAACATATAAATTTTCATAGTGGTTGTGCCAGATTGCAATCCTGTCAGCAATGGAGGAGAGTTCCTCTTTCTCCACATTTTTTCCAATATGTATTGTTACCTGAGGGTCTTTGTGGTTTGCATTTCTATGATCACTAAGGAATTTGAACATTTCCTTATTTGCTTCTCAGCCTTTCCTCTCTTGTGAATTCTTAGTTTAGTACTAAACCCAATTTTTTCAATGGGTTGTTTGTTTGTTTGTTCATGGTTAGGTTCTTGATTACTTTATATATTTTAGATTAGCCCTCTATTGGATGTTAGGTTGACGAACATTTTTCTCAATCTATAGTTTGCAGATTTGTCTTGTTGACTACATCCTTTGAGTTACAGAAGCTTTCAAGGTCTATAAGGTCCCATTTACCAATTCTTGATCTTAGAGCATGAGCCGTTGGTGTTCTGTTTAGGAAATTTTCCCCTGTGCCAATGAGTTCAAGGCTTTTTTTCCCCCATTTTCTATTCTATTCCATTTAGTGTATCTGCTGTTTTTTTTAACAACACAAGAGTATTATAATATAAAGTTTTGATACATCTTGCCATGATTTTAATAAGAATTCTGCCCACCCAATTTCATCAGGACCAGTAGCTTGCTCACACATAGGTAGCTGGAAGATCTGAAGAGATGCAGTAGCACTCTCCATCCTAAGTGGAAGGGTGAGTCAACTTCTGCCCACTGTCTATCCCAGGAGCGTCCACCCAGAACTCTAGAGGCTCAGACATAGCAATACTGCCTGGGAGTGCACACTTCTGACCCAAGGCCAGAAGCAGCCCAGGTCTATTAGGACTGGGCTCTGCCATTGGAACTCACAGCCTACCCTAAGAGAAGAACACCCAGGAACAATCTCCCTCTGGAGACCACAGACCAACAAACCCAAAAGAGAGTCAAGGTTCAGTAAGAGAAAACAAGATCATGCAGCATCACCTATAACAAGATGGCAAGAGGCAAGCACAAGGCTCTTAGAAACGGAAACCAAGACAACCTGGCAACATCAGAACCCAGTTCTCCCACCACCACAAATAGTGGATATCCCAACTCACCATAAAAAGGAGACTTATACTTTAATACCATACTTCACAATGATGATGAATACCTTTGAGAAGCACATAAATAACATACTTAAAGAAGTACAGGAAAATCAGAAGAATAAATGCAAACAAGTTGAAACAATTAAGGAGGAAACACAAAAATCACTTAAAGAGTTAAAGGAAAGCACAAACAACCAGATGAAGAAACTGAATTCAGAAATATAAACAATGAAGAAAACACAAAAGGAGAAAATCCTGAAGTTGAAAAATGTAGGAAAGACACTTGGAGTCATAGATGCCACGAACAGAATTCAAAAGATGGAGGAGAACATCTCAGGAGCACAAAATACCATAAAAATCATTGACACAACAGAAAGAGAAGATGCAAAACTCAAAAAGATTCTAACCAAAACATTCAGGAGATCCAGGATACAATGAAAAGACCAAAGCTAAGAATAATAGGTATAGAAGAGTGCTAAGAATATCGACTGAAAGGCATAGTAAATATCTTCCACAAAATTATAGAAGAAAACTTTCCTAACCTAAAAAAAGAGATGAACATGAAAATATAAGAACAGAACCCCTAATAGATACGACCAGAAAAGATATTCTTCCAGACATAATAGTCAAAACAACAAATGCTCAAAACAAAGAAAGAATACTAAGAGGGGTAAGGGAAATAGGACAGCTAACATATAAAGACAGAACAAAGAGAATCACACCAGGGTTTTCAAAAGAGAATATTAAAGCTGGAAGATCCTGGACTTACATCATACAGACCTAAGGAAACACAAGTTTCAGCCCAGGTAACTATATCCAGTAAAACTCTCAATCACCATAGATAGAAAACCTAAGATATTCCAGGAAAAAAAAACCAAATTTACACAATATCTGTCCCCAAATCCAGCCCTACAAAGGATCATACATGGAAAACTCCACCACAAAGAAAGAAACTTCACCCTAAAAAATCATGAAATTAACTTTCTTGCAACAAACAAGAAAGAAGAAAAGTCTACAAACATAACTCTACCTATAACAACAAAAATAACAGAAAACAACAATTTCTATTCCTTAATATCCCTTAAAATCAATGGACTAAATTCTCCAATAAAAAGAAATAGATTATCAGACTAGATACATAAACAGTATCCAGCATTTTGCTCCATAGAGAAAACTCATCTCAGCAACAAAGACAGGCACTACCTCAGAGTAAAAGTTGGGAAAAATTTTTCAAAGAAAATAGTCCCGAGAAACAGGCTGGAGTAGCCATCTTAATATCAAATAAAATAGATGTTCAACCAAAAGTCATCGAAAAAGACAAGAAAGGACACATTTTACTCATCAAAGAAAAAATCTATCAAGAGGAACTCTCAGTCATGAACATCTATGTTCCAAATACAAGAGCACCCACATTTATAAAAGAAACTCTACTAAAGCTCAGAGCATATATTACATCACACACAAAGAGAATAGGAGACATCAACACCCCACTTTCATCAATGGACAGATCATGGATGCAGAAGCTGAACAGAGGCACAGTGAAACTTAAAGAAGTTATGAACCAAATGGATTTAACAGACATCTATAAAATATCTCACCCCCCACAAAACAATATACCTTCTCAGCACCTCATCACACCTTCTCCAAAATTGACCATATACTCAGTCACAACACATACAAGTATATCAAAATAATTCCAAGCATTCTATCATTCTATCAGATCACCTTAGACTAAGGCTGGTCTTAAAAAAAAGAAAAAAATAAAGAAAGGAAAAAGAAGCTCACATATTCACATATACATGGAAGCTAAGCAAAGCTCTACTCGATGATAGTTTGGTCAAGAAAGAAAGAAATTAAGAAATCAAAGACTTTTTTTAAAGAATTTAACAAAAATGAATGGCTGGAAGAAAAACCCATAGCAGTGAGTGCCTCAAAAAAGAAACTGGAGAGATACACTAACAACCTGATATCACAACTGAAAGCTCTAGAACAAAAAGAAGCAGATACACCAAAAGTAATAGACAGAAAGAAGTAATCAAAATCAGAGCTGAAATCAACCAAATAGAGACAAAAATAACTATACAAGGAATCAACAAAACCAAGAGCTGGATCTTTGAGAAAATCAGTAGATTGAAAAACACTTAGCGGGACTAACCAGAGGGCGAAGAGAGAATATCCAAATTGGCAAAATCAGAAATAAAAGGGGAAAAATAACAACAAAAACTGAGGAAATTCAAGAACTAATCAGATCATATTACAAAAGCCTATACTCAACAAAACTAGAAAATCTAGAGAAAATGGACAATTTCCTAGATAGATACCAGGTACCAAAGTTAAATATGAATCAGATAAACCATCTAATAAACCATATAACCCCTAAAGAAATAGCACCAGTTATCAAAATCCTCCCAACTAAAAAAGCCCAGGAACTGACATTTTAGTGCAGAATTCTATTACACATTCATAGAAGACCTAATACCAATGCTCTCCAAACTATTCCACAAAATAGAAACAAAGGGAATACTACCCAATTCATTCTTTGAAGCCACAATTATGCTCATTCCTAAACCACACATAAACCCTACAATAAAAGAGAAATTTAGATCAATTTTCTTCATGAATATGGATGCAAAAATACTCAGTAAATTCTTGAAAATGAAATCCAAGAACACATCAAAAACAACATTCACCATGATCAAGTAGGCTTCATCCCAGGGATGCAAGGATATTTCAATATGTGGAAATTCATCAATGTTATCTAGTATATAAACAAGCCCAAAGTAAAAATCACATGATTATCTCTCTAGATGCTGAAAAATCATTTGACAAAATTCAACATCCCTTCATGTTAAAGGTCTTGGAAAGGGCAGGTATTCAAGGCACACATTAGTGGTTGTAAAAGCAGTATATAGCAAACCAGTAGCCAGCATCAAAGTAAGTATTGCAAAAATGGCCATCTTGCCTAAGGCAATATACAATTTCAATTGGTATTAGGTCTTCTTTGAAGGTTTGCTAGAATTCTGCACCAAAACCATCTGCTTCTGGGCCTTTTTTTTGTTGGGAGACATTTACTGACTACTTCTATTCTTTAGGGGATATGAGAGTGTTTTGATGATTTATCTGATCTTGATTTAACTTGGAACCTGGTATCTGTCTAGAAAATTATCTCTTTTATCCAGATTTTCTTGTTTTGTTGAGTATAGGTTTTTGTAGTAGGATCTGATGATTTCTTTTTAATTTTTTCCATTTCTGTTGTTATGTCTCCCTTTTCATTTCAGCTCTCCACAATCCAATCCTGCCTGGTAATAGTTTGTCTCTGAGGAGTGCTGATACACTTAAGCTCACAGGAGAGACCAACACCACAGCACCAATACCTGGCCCAGTTGGAACCAATTTAGATCACACATGACCCAGGAACCATTCAGAAAGCAGGGAAAGGATCTTTCCAGTTTTTATATGCACCCCAGAACTGAGTATGTGCAAAAGCTCTCTGCACCCCAGTCCTGCCCAGTGAAAACTTGTCCCCTAGGAATTCTGACACCCCTAAGAACAGAGAGACTCACAGGACAGCCAAGCTCCAGTCAGAGACACCAAGATCAGCTGACACCAGTGATCACCAGGTGGTGAGAGGCAAGTGCAAGAACATAAACAACAGAAACGATGGTTACTTGGCAACATCAAGACCAGTCCTTTTACCACAGCAAGCCCTGGATACACAAACACACCTGAATATCAAGATTCTGATTTCAAATTGCATCTACTGATGATGATAGAGGACTTTAAGAAGAACAAGGGTAACTCCCTTAAAAAAAAATACAGGAGAAGACAGGTAAACAGGTAGAATCCCTTAAAGAGGAAACACATAAGTTCCTTAAAGAAAGACAAAAAAAGAAAAAAAAATCAAAAACAAAAAACAACCAAACAGGTGAAGGTATTGAACAAAACTATCCAGGATCTAAAAGTAGAAATAGAAAGAATAAAGAAATCAGAAAGGCAGACAACCCTAGAGATAGAAAACCTAGGAGAAAGATCAGGAGCCATAGATACAAGCATCACAAACAGAATACAAGAGATAGAAGAGAGAATCTCTGGGACAGAAGATACCATAAAAACCATTGACACAACAGCCAAAGAAAATGCAAAATACAAGAAAGCCCTAACCCAAAAACATCCTAGAAATCCAGGACACAGTGAAAAGACCAAACATAAGGATAATAGGTATAGAAGAGTTTAAAGAATCCCAACACAAAGTTAACTAATCCCAACTATTTAAAATCCCAACTAGTTAAAATCTTCAACAGAATTATTGAAGAAAACTTCCCCAACCTAAAGAAAGAGATGCCCATGAACATAAAAGAAACCTACAGAAGCCCAAATAGATTAGACAAGAAAGGAAATTCCTCTGGTCACAAAATAATCAAAGCACCAAATGCACAACACAAAGAAAGAATATTAAAAGGAGTAATGAGGAGCTGGAGAGACAGCTTAGTGGTTAAGATCAATGACTGTTCTTCCAAACGTGCTAAGTTCAATTCCCAGCAACCACATGGTGCCTCACAACCATTTGTAATGGAATCCAGTGCACTCTTCTGGTGTGTCTGAAAATAGCTACAGTGTATTCATATACATAAAATAAATAAATATTTTATTATAAAAAAGCAATAACAAAAAAGGACAAGTAATGTATAAAGGCAGACCGATCAACATTATACCAGACTTCTCAACAGAGACTATAAAAGCTAAAAAATTCTGGACTGTCATCATGCAGAACCTAAGAGAACACAAATGCCATCCTAAGTTACTATATCCAGCAAAGCTCTCAATTACTGTAGATCAAAAAACCAAGGTATTCAAGAACAACAACAAAAAAATTACACAATATCTGTACACAAATTCAGCCCTTCAAAGGATAATAGATAAAAACTCCAACACAATGAGAGAAACTACACCCTGGGAAAAGCAAGAAAATAATCACTATGCAAGAAAACCTAAAGAAGAAAAGCACAAAAACATAATTTTACTTCTAACAACAAAAATAACAGGAAACAACAGTCACTATTACTTAATATCTCTTAAGATAAATGCAATCAATTCCCCAACAAAAAGACATATCTGTAAACAGAATCCAGCATTTTGCTGCATGATTGATTTCTAAGCAAATAAATATGCCAACTGAGTAAAATAAAGAAAATCCAGGATTTTAAATGTGAATTCAATAAAGAGATAGAAACATTGAAATGGAAATTAACTGAAATGAAGATGGAATTTTAAAAATAAATATCAAAATTATAAAATTTGTGAGAAGGTAAAATTAATTAAGCAGAAGATAGGATAACAGGACCCAAAAATGAATTAACAGAAACAATGAATATATTTTAAAAAGTATTTTGAAAACAGAAGTATACAAGCAAGGTACAAATTATAGCTATAGATGATAGAGAAGAAAACCCAGGCAAATGGCACAGACATTTAACAAGATCATAGAAGAAAACTTTTCCAAACAAGAGTCATGTTATCTAAATACAAGAAATATAGAACCACAAATAGACTCAACCAAGAGAGAAATTCAATATAAACAGCATAGTTAAACACTAACAAACAGAAAAGTTAAAATTTGTAAAAGAAAAAAGCATAAGCCACATTTAAAAAAAATCTATCATAACAGCCTACTATATTCCTCAGAAAGCCAAAGGAGCCTAGAGCTACATACTCTAAATTCTAAAAGATCACTGATGTCAACCTAAATGACTGTATCTAGAAAAAAATATCTGCCATAGTTAAAGAAGGGAAAAATTATGACACAACAGTCTAAAAATATCATAATAAAATTTAAAACTGAAGAAAAAGTATGCACAGCTAAGAGATTCTAAAACTAAAACAAAATCTTCATGAAATGAAAAGTACAACTAAAGAAGCAAACCAGAAAAAAATAAATCACTACAATCTATATACAACTTTCAACAATAACCCTAAATACCAATAATCTCACTTATTTAGTCAAAAGATGCAAACTCATCTTTAAAGAGTGGAACTAACTTAATGTGAAAGTGTGGGAAAATTAATTACAAGAACATAAGATCCAGAATCAGAAAGGTGTTGCCATAATAATAGTTGCCAAAGTAGATTTCAAGATAAAACTATGCAGAGAAGACAATGAAGGGCCGGTCCTTTTAACCACAGGAACAAGTAATCAAGAAATTACTGTATTTCTAACCATATATGCATCTCAGCCAACAAATTTCACAGACATTCTCACAAAAATAAGAAACCAACTAAACAATCTTCACTATTCCTCCTATCCTCAAATTCAAACCCAGAAGTTTTGTCTTCATTTGTAGAATACCATTTGCTTTCCACTCTCCTTCCTCTCTGCCTCTATTCTCAAAGGTATATTCAAATCCTGCATTCATCTGTCCTGCAGACCCTATCTATCTAGGTGAGCATTCAGCTCCAATACCTAGAAACATTTTTCTACCTGGAATACCCAGTGGTCCCAACTTGCATGATCTCAAGAGGATGACCACCATACCCTCAAAGATCTAGATAGGGCGATAGAAATCTTGTAGAGGGAATTTTACCTAGCAACAAGCAACATGGCTGCTCTGGCAAAGGATTATATTCATAGATCTTCCAGTTCCATGTAATTGGCTGAAATTTAGACATGCCACACACATTTAATTCCACTGGGCTGAAATTCAGAGGCATCCTTAGTTCATACTTTAATCCCTTACAAAGGAAGTAAGATAAGTTTGTTAATAGAAACAGCCAAGTTTGAAAGTGACATCTAATTGAAAGGCAGACAAAAGAATGAATCAAAGAGAGATTTGGCAGAATGAGTAAGAGATAGAATATGCCCAGCTTACACAAGAACAGACAGAAAAGAGAGGTGACTTAGAGAGGTGACTTAAAAAAGCAACACAAAGTCAGTCAGGTTAGGAAAGCAGTTCAGTGAATACAGTTCAGTTGAGGTCCAGCAATCCAGTGGAGTTTAGTTGAATCCAGTTCCGCATGGTTCAGTGAATTTCAATTGAATAAAGTTGAGTTCCTGCAGTTCCATTCAGTTTCCACAGTCAATGCACTTAGTACAGTTTAGTTGAGAGAATTAAGAGGCAGTTTTTCCAAAAAGAGAATTTCAGGAAATAGTAAGCAAAGCCAGGTTGAATTAGTCATCTTAGAGTGGAGTTTGTGGTCCAGAATGGCTAAGTTGAACCATGTACTTAGAGTTCAGAAAAAAACTAAAAAGTGTAAACTTATTGGGAAGTAAGCCTCAAAATGACAATTATATCTGGAGAATAAAAGTTACTTTTACAAATACTAGAAATGAAACACATATGGATCAATGACAAAACCAGAAATCAGCATGTAGAATTATAATAATCTCAAACCCAGACACCTAGACACAAGCATAAAAAAACAATAATAGTCAGAACAGTATGTTTCACTAGAACACAAAAACCCTGCAATAGGTTCGGGGGCATGCAATATAACTGAAACATAAGAAAAGAACTTCAAAATAGCTATTAAAAGTATGCATGAGAAACTTAAAGATGGTATGAATTTGTTAATGAAATCTGTGAATATATAAAGAATGGAATGAAATGAAGAAAATATTTTGAGGCATAAAGGTCAAAATAAAAATTACCAAAACCATAAAAACTAAGAATAAAATGGAAATAAAAATTTTAGAAATGAAAAGCCACAGATGAAAGCCTTAATAATAGAATACAAGAGATAGAAGAGAGGATCCTAGGTATTAAAGACACAATAGACAAAACCAATGCCTTGGTTAAACAAAATATTGACTATAAGATAATTATGGGCAAAAAATATCCAGGAAATCTGGGACATTTGAAAACACAAAATCTATGGGTAATAGGAATAGAGGAACAAAAATAAAACCTAGGAAAAGAGAGAAAAATATTTTTAGCAAAATCATAGGAAAAATTTTCCTAACCATAAAAGGGGGTTACCTATCAGAGTACTAGAAGTGTGAAGAATACCAAATAGATTGGACCAGGAAAGTAATACCCTTGGTCATATAATAATCAAAACACTAAACATATAGAACAAAGAAAGAATATTAAAAGCAGCAAGGGAAAACAAGCAAGTAACATTCAACAGCAGACCTGTTAGAATAACACCTGAAGTTCCAATAAAGACTATAAAAGCCAGAAGACCTAAACATATTTTATGAAATTTCTATAAGAGCACTGATGCCAGCACAAACTGCTCTACCCAACAAAACTTTCAGTCACAGTAGGTGGAGAAAGACATTCCACTATAAACCAAAATTTAAGCTGTGTCTGTATAAAAGTCCAGTCTTAGAGAAAATGCTAAAAGAAAAACTCTAACCTGAACACTGATGACTGATAACTCTGAACATTAATGGTTTTAATCCCCCAACAAAAAAGACAAATACTAACATATTAGATAAGAAAACAGGATATTCTGCTGTATACAGAAACCATAACTTAACATCAAATATAGACATTTCTACAGAGTAAAATGTTGGACAAAGATAGTCCATGCAACAGACCCAAGAAGAAAACCATGTCATTTTAATATCTGACAAGAAACTTCAAACCAAAGTTAATAGAAAAGATAAGGAACAACATTACATATTCATCAAAGGAAAAGAATCGCCCAAAGGGCATTGCTATTCCAAACATCTATGCACCAAAAGCAAGCACTCATTGGCCTAAAAGATACAATATATAGATAAAAATTAAATATTAACCCTCACACAACAATAATGGGTGGTTTAATATTTTATTTTCTCTAATATCCAGATGAAAAAAAAAACTAAATAGAGAAAACTTGAATGTAAATGATATAAAAAATTGGGTATCCATAGATATATTTTTCTCTGTGTCTTGTATTATTGTGCCAATATTTTGTCAAAATCATGCTGTCTTCATAATAGTACAGTATAATTTGAAGTCAGATAATGTGATAAATTTACCTATGTTATTTCTGCTTAATTTTTTTAGCTATCAGAAATCTTTTGTGTTGGATACAAATTTTATTAAATTATAAAAAGAGATAGATAGATAGATAGATAGATAGATGGATGGATGGATGGATGGATGGATGGATGGATGGATGGATGGAGATACAGTGAAAAGAGAGAGATAGGGAGGTAGGGAGGGAGGGAGAGAAGGAGGGAGAGAGAGATTCAATGTATAATACGGACCTTTAAATGAAAACAAAATAAAGCAATGTTGAACAAAAATAAAGTACAGAAAATTATGAAAAGACATCTTAATTATATATGTTGAAATATTAATGTTGGTAAAAATGCCTGTGCTGAACAATGTGATCTAAACATAAAATGTCATTCCTGTCTAAAAAGCAATGACGTCTGTACCATATTCAAAGAATACATTCCAAAGCTTTTGCAGAATCACAAAACAATCATGAACAGCCAAAGTCATCATAATTTAAAAAACATTAAAATATTGTATATCAAAGGACACTACAAACCTGGCATAATCAAAATGTTATGGTGCTGAGAGAACAAAGAAACAAGGAAGTAGAACAGAATACATAGGTTAGAACTAAATACATACATGAGTCTACAAAGACCTGATGCATTTTTTGCTTTGTTTTGTTTTGTTTTTAGTAAAATCACTAAGAATATGAACTGGGGGAATTATAGTCTTTCCAACATATGGTATATCCTGAAAGTAAATATATATATATATATTAAATGACAATATAAACACCATTTGGGCCAAACTAAGGACCCCATTTCCCTCTATTTTGTGGATCAGGCTTGCTTTCAATAAAGACTATAGGCACCAACTTCAGGAAAAGAACTTAAGTCTGAAAAACTAGATCATAATGCACCAGCTTTAGGAACAGACCATAAAATCCAAAACAAGATCATAAAACCATTTATTAAAGAACAGCCTTGGGATAACCCCTCCCCCAAAAAACAAAAAAAACAAAAAACAAAAAACCTTCATCTCCTAATGGGTCATCTGTGCTAGACAGCCATATTTTTTATTAGATACTCTCTATATTTACATTTAAAATGTTATCCCCTTTGTCACCCCCTGCTCCTCCCTCCCCATCTACTTGTCTTCAGGAGGGAGCACTAGCTCCCAATCAACCACTCCATCTCAGTGCCTTGGCATTCCCCTATACTGGGAAAATGTATCCTCAATGGACTAAAGGTCTCTTCTCACATTGATGTCAGACACTGCTATTCTGTGCTACATATGATACTGGACTCATGGACCTCTCAATGCATGCTAGATGGTTGGTGATCTAATCCATGGGAGCTGTGGAGGATTTGGTTGGTCAACAATGTTGTTCTTCCTGTGAGGCCACAACCCCCTTCAGATCCTTCATTCTCCCTACCACAACCACCCAGCATGCTTGGCAGGGTCCCCGTACTCAGTCTGATGGTTATCTGCAAGCCTGCTCAGCTGTATGATTCTGGCAAAGCCCCTGAGGAGGCACCCCTATCTGGTTCACACCAGCAAGCACCTGCCAGCATCAGCAATAGTGTTTGGGCCTGGTGGCTGGACAAGGGGTGGATCCCCAAGATAGGCAACTCCTGAACGATCCCCTCTTCAGTCCCAGCTCTTCCACATGATCCTGTAACTCCTGCTGTGAGTGTTGTGTTCTCCCTTTTAAGAAGAACTGAGACTTCACCATTTTGGCCTTCCTTCTTTTTGAGCTTCATATGGCCTGTGAGTTGTTTCTTGGGTGTTCAGAGCTTTCTGGGACTAGTATCCAATTATCAGTGACTGCATATTATGTCTGTTCTTTTGTGACTGGCTTACCTCACTAAGGATGAGAGAGTCTAACCCCATGCATTTGCCTAGGAATTTAGTAAAGTCATTGTTTCTAATAGTTGAGTAGTACGCCATTGTGTAAATGTACCACACTTTCTGTATCCATTGAAGGACATCCGGGTTCTTTCCAGCTTCAGTCTATTATAAATAAGATTGCTATGAACATGGTGGAGCATGTGTCTTTATTATATATTGGAGCATCTTTGGGGTATATACTCAGAAGTGTGGGCAGCCATATCTTATTACATGGTTGAATGCTCATGAAATAGAAATATAAATCAGTGATCACCGGTGACTCTACAGCACCTACTAATGAAATATTAGATTACCTAATCCTTCTAGAGAGTTCCCCTGGTTCTTACTAAGAAGGCCTCCTTGCCTTTATCTGAGGTCAGCATTTCACTGAATGGTTGACCCCTGAAGGCTGTTTGTTTCTGCAGAACTCTCTTTGTTTTTGCATACTATCTGAGTCTGGAGTCCTACTTCAATATTTTTCAGATGCTTATACATACAAAAGAACAATACCAGACCTCCTCTCTTATTAAGTATACAAACAAACTAACCTTTTATATTAAAATATTAATGTATGAAATAACTGGAAGAAACCATTAGCTACGTTTTTGTTGCTGTGATACAATACTGTTTAAAATACAACTTATGGAACAAAGAGTTTATTTTGACTTACAGTACAAGAGGGATAAGAGTCAATACATTATGGCAGAGAAGCATAGTAGCAAGAAGAAGTCATGGTGAAAAGCAGAAGATACTGTGGTAGATCCACAGGATTGAGAAGGGTCAACTTGAATTACAAACACAAAGCAGAGTGCATGGCCTGGCAATGGAGTGCATTTCGAAATACCTAAAGCTCCCCCACAGCTACTGATCTACTTTTTCCAACAATGATGCACTTCCTAACGTTTCTATAACCTTGCACTGCCAAGTGTTCAAATTCATGAGCCTATGGAGAGACAATTCTTAGTCAAACAACTACAGGTAATAATCACAAATAAATGCTTATTTAATGGGGAAAAAGAAGTGGTAAAAGGTATAAAAAAATCAATATTCACTCTCATCAGATAGATGCAAATCACAGTGTGGTATTATCTTTTCTCAGTAAAGAAAAGTGACTATTACTAAACTAACTAAAGATATCAAGTTGTAGCAGGAGTACAGAGAAAATGAAATAGTGATACATTAGTAACAGAAAAAAAAATCACCTTAATATCAACCCACAAGAAATTCTGGAAAATATTGCAGAATTTCCTACAAATCAATCAATCAATCAATCAAACGATTTTTAACAAGTTGCAGTAAGAGTAGACACATTGTCTCCTATTAATTCTACATGAAGCAACATGGTAGTAAGAAAGGGTCCCCCAAGCACAGGCAACAGAGTCAGAGACAGCCCCTGCTCCCACTGGTAGAAGTCTTATAAGAAGACCAAGCTATACAACTGTACGGTATGTGCAGAGGGCCCAGGTCACTTCCATGCAGGCTTGCTGTTTAGAGGTAATAGGAGAAAACTGCGATGAGAGGAAGGAAACTGCAGTCAGGATGTTAATGAACAAACAAACAAAGACATTTAAAAATTTTAAAAACTTTTATTGATTCTTTGTGAGTTTCACATGATATAGCACATTCCTGATCAACACCCTGTCGCCTTTGCCCTTACAAACTCCTCCCACAAAATAACACACACAAACAACAACAAAAATATCCCAAAGCATAGAAAACATTACATTGTGGAAGCTGTAGTATGTCACAGTGTGTTTCAAAGTATACTCCTCTATACACATATCTTCACCTGCAAGTGTTCATTCCAATGATTCTTTGGTCTGGCTCAAGATCTCTGGCTTCAGTGACACCACTGGATTCTTATCAGGACTCCTCCTTGTTATCTTATTATTGCCCTGTTTCATGGAGACCCTGCAGCTTTGGAACAGCAGGACCAGCCCTTTCACATACGCCAACCATTCTCAGATGATATATAATTTGGGGTGGGATAATTTGGAGTCCGAGATCTGGGCCTGGGTGGGATTTCTCCAATACTACTCCACCCAGGCCACTCAATGCAGCCACCAGCAGCAAGAGGCAGGGTCAGCTCTTCTGCTCTCCTGTCCTCTGGGCTGATAACTCCCACCCATACTTCCAGAGCCAGCTCCCAGTGCTGCCCATTATGATGTGACAATCACAAATGTTTACATTATAATGGCTCCAATGCAGGCTGGGCCAGGCAGCTTGCAGACCTCTAGGTGACATCCTCCATCCATGGTGCATATCATGGTGGAACCAGGGTGTCTACAGCCTGCTGGTACTAGTGGGAAAGTTTGTGGTTGGCATTGCAGTCTGTCTTTCTCCCCCTGCACTGTACTGCCTGGATTTGATTCGATTTGATTTGTATGAGTCTTAGGCATAAGACAGCTCTGGCCACTAAGCCAAGTTGGGATGGATAATAATGATTATCATCTACTCTGTCCCTGACTACTATAAGCAACAACAACAGCAGCAACAAGATGTTTCTTTGCCCATTGCCAGGTGAATTAAAGTTTTTAAAGATACTATGTGACCTACTAATCTCACTATTGGGTATATATAGCAAAAAACAAACAATTAAATAAATAAAATATTACTGATACACAGTAGAATTGTATTCACAGGGAAGAACTGTGAGATTATCTTATTTGTTAGAACATGATCTGAAGTAAGGATAATTATGCCTAGTGCAATGAACAAGTACTACATAATTTCATTAAAATTTGGGATTCAAACAGGTTTATCTTATAAAAGTTGAAAGTTAATACTGGTTACCCTATACTGGAGAGAGCAATGGGGAAGAGTTGATTATGAGTGCTTAGTTATTTTTGGATATTAATAAGAATTTTCATGTGCTACCAAATAATAGATTGACTATAAATGATAATGGTTTGAATATTTCCAAAATAAAAAGAAACTTCAGTATATGTCTTCACCACAACAAAAGTAAATATTTGAGATGATAAATTTGTTCTACTTTGAGCAACATGCAACATACATATTTGCCAAGGTAACATATGTAATAGTTATGTTTTTGCAAGAAATTTATGATAGTTTTAATTTAAATTTTAAAAACAAAAATATGCTAATAGAAACAGAAGTGGAAGATACTATCAAAAATGAATATTGTCAATAAAAATTGAATTAAATGGTAGAAAGTTATTTATATATGCCTTTTTAAAATATATTACTTATTGTTTATTTTATTTGTGTTCTATGTGTCTTCTCAGATGATATTTACAGCACATGCATTCAGGAAACCACAGAGGCCAAAAGGTATCAGACCTCCTGAACCTGGGTTACAGATGTTTGTGAGCTAGTATATAGGTGCTGGAAAATGAATCTAGGGTCCTCTGGATGAACACTACAAACTTTTAATAACTGAGACATCTCCCAAACCCGTACTTGTGCCATTTGAAGTACATTGAAAGTAGTAGATAATGACTATTTGTCTAATATTACACAATAAGAAGAAAATAAATTATTTTATAATACTATTTGATCATGAAATATAATAATGTGTTTGCCAAGGCTTCTAGAAGAGGCAGCCTTTTAGCTTCCATGTACTTTCTTATGCTAATAGAATAAATAATAAGTATTATTCTTTTAGATTCCCATGTTATAAAAATGAAGAATATGCTATCATTTAGAGATATGCTTTCTTTTTTGTAGAAACATGCTGAATGCTTACCTTATACAAAATCATGTCAATTTCCTATAAGATGTTTCCTTGGAAAGACAAGGAACTTGAACCTTGAATGTATAAAACATAGATTTTTTTTCTGCCTTACACAATGAGTTGTAAGCTCTTATTGAACATATATTTAATGGAGTAGATTTTAAAATCATGTAGTTCTCAAACACTCAGTAGCAAATTATTTTTTCTCTTTATAATCCAAATTCTAACAGTTCCATCTTGTGGTGAAAATCAGAATAGGTTCTGTGTATTTTGTGGTTTTATTTATTTTATTCTCTTTTTGCTTAAAATATACTCAGTAACAGGGCTAAGAAGTTTTTTTTTTTTTATAAGTGGCTGAATATAGTTTCCTTATCCCATGCATAGCAAAGGCAAAGTTAAATAATTTTTTAAAGTATTGATATATGAAAAAAAAAGAGATTTGATCTAGGAGTATATATAAAACATCTAATATTTTGGACTATCAGAAATATTAGGTGGATAGTATAGGATAAAATATGATAGGATAGGATGGGACGGGATGGGATAGGATGGGACGGGATGGGACGGGACGGGATGAGACGGGACGAGACGGGACGGGACGGGACGGGACGGGACGGGACGGGACGGGACGGGACAGGACAGGACAGGACAGGATAGGATAGGATAGGATAGGATAGGATAGGATAGGATAGGATAAACTAATTGGTTTATTTTCCAGGACCTGGATAGGGGTCATGAAACATTTACATGAATTTAGAAAATAAATGCTCGAAATTATTTTTTAAACTGAAATTAATGATAAGTACTCAAAACTGCAATCAAAGAGAGAGAGTTGATACAAATGTCAGGAGTCAAGGTAGAGAGTTAAACATAGTACATGTATACAAGAATAATCCAGTAAGAATCAAGAGTAAACACAGGAGAATTAGGAGGGGCTTGAACACTTTCTAAATATAGTAAAGAGCTGTTTAAATGAGGATTGGGAGGCAGAACTGAGCACTCCCACTTCAAACATATGTGGTATTTTATATTTATCCTTTGATATGCCACTGTCAAATAATCACAAAACACTGTTAGATAAAAATGTAAATAGTTAACATGCATTGATCCAAAAATAGAGAAACTATCTTGTGAGTCAACTTTCTAATAAACAGTAGATTAAAATTTAGGATATGCTACTCTCTGAGCTCTAAATCATGGAGTTACAGGCTTTTGTCAACAACAGGTTCATGGCAGATAAAATGCTTCATTATGTTTAGAGAATAGGACCAGACTTAGTCACTAAAGTCGAGATCAAACATATCCCTTCTCCATTCAACTCATAAAGAACATTGAAAATAATGCTTCCATCAATCTTTGACAGAGGCCGATTCTTTGAAGTAGCCTATATTTGGAAACTCGAGAACACATACCACAGAACCATGGGCAAAATTTGAGGCAAGTCCCAATAGAATAAATGACTGAATTTGAAAAATGTTCTAAATGAGTGTGCAAATGTTTTCCTAGTGCTTAGTTTTGAACCAGTCTTTTATCTCCCAGGCCGGGGTCTATTATTGCACTTGCACTACAACCTTTACATGACCAATAAATAACAAACATGGAACCACTAATATGTGTAATAAATATTGAGTGTGTCCCACAGTTATATAGCTTCCAAATATATAAGATAGTATTTTTGTCTGTAAACATGTTCTGCATTGGGAGCCCCATTTAAAATCCACATCTAAAATAGAAATACCTAGAAATTAGAGTGCCCAAGATTGACCCTCAAATAATGTCTGAGACATTAAGGGCACAAGATGAACATTGGCAAAAAGGATACAGTAATTTCTTGGGATAGATTAACAACAGATTCTTTAAAAGCAAGCAGCCTCAGTTCATATAAATAACTAACTGGATTCTCCCTCAAATAATAAAGAGAACTCCAATATCTAGAGCCCCTACAGTTTACACTAATGCTAGTAAACCAGGAAAGGCAGGATATATATCAGAAGATGTAAGTAAGGTGGCTGAGAGTTTCTATAAGTCAGTTTAAATACCTGAATTATAGGAAATACTTATGGTGTTGTCTGATTTTCAAATTTCTTAATATAATAATTGACTCTGACTCTCAATTTACAGAAAAGGGTTGTTTTACACATAGAGACTGCTAAAATTACTCAAGATGATTCTAAATTAACTTCACTATTCGCCTACAGAAAATGTTCAGAAATAAGAGTTATCCAATATATTTTTGCCATAATACAATTTCTTTCAGCAGCTTTGGTGTTCTGTTTTGTTCATTAGCATTAAATTTTTAAGATTAATAAAGCACTATAGAATCTATCATTGGGAGTTTTGATACCCCTATTACCTATTAAACATCTCCTTTAGAGTTTGATTAGATCTATCCACAATCACTTGTTTTGCAAAATTGTGTAATATGTATGTAAGATGTGTTATAAATAATGACACAACAAACACTCACATGATACAGGAATATTGTGCCTGCCTGGGACCAGACCCTTCTGTTCTCCATCAGGGCCAGAGCTAGGGCCATCCCACTGCCATTGAGACCCCCTACCTGCATACAGAAAGCTGTTCACCCAGGAGCACTCTTACTCCTAAGCCCACAGGCTCACAGGCCCACAGAAGATACAAGCTCTAGTCAGCGACAAGACCAACTCACACCACAAATAAAAAGATGGCAAGAAGCAAGCACAAGAACCTAAGCAACACACACCAAGACAACATAGCAACATCAAAACCCAGTTCCCTCAACACATCTGAGAGAATCTCAGATGAAGAATATCCCATTAAAACATTGACAAAACTGTCAAAGAAAATGGAAAAAGCAAAATGTTCCTAACCCAAAACATCCAGGAAATTCAGGACACATTAAGAAGACAAATTCTAAGGATAATAGGTATAGAAGAGAAAGAACATTCTGAACTTAAAGGCACAGTAAATATCTTCAACAAAATTATATAAGGAAACTTCTGTAACCTAAAGAAAGAAATGTTCATGAATTACAAGAAGCATACAGAACTCCAAATAAATTGGACCACAAAAGAAATTCCTCACATCACATAATAATCAAGCCAAAAAATGTACAAAACAAAGAAAAAGTATTAAAAGAAGTAAGGGGAAAAGGTCAAGTAACAAATAAAGGCAGACCTTTTAGAATTACACCAGACTCCTTAACAGAGACTATGAAAGCTAGAAGTTCTGGGACAGGTGCCATACAGAACCTATGAGAACACAAATACCTGTATAGGTTAATATATTCAGCAAAACTCTCAATTACCATAGATGAACAAGTCAAGAAATCCGTGGCAAAACCAAATTAAAGCAATATCTTTTGACAAATTAAGCCCTATAAAGAATAACATTTACAAAATTCAATACATGGAGGGAAACAAAGCTAAAGTCCACACGAATCAAAGAACTCCACATAAAACCAGATACACTCAAACGAATACAAGAGAAAGTAGAGAAGAACTTAGAATACATAGGCACTGGGGAAATTTTCTTGAACAGAATACAAATGGCTTATGCTCTGAGATCATGAATTGACAAATAGGACCTCACAAATTTGCAAAGTTTCTGTAAGGAAAAGGACACTGTAAATGGGGTAAAATGGCAATCAACAGATTAGAAAAAGATCTTTACTAATCCTATATCTGATAGAGCACTAATATCTTATATGTACAAAAACTCAAGAAATTAGGCTCCAGATAATCAAATAATCCTATCAAATATCAGGTACAGAGTTAAACAAAGAATTCTTAACTGATGAATACTGAACGGCTGAAAATCACCTAAAAATGTTCAACATCGCTCGTCATCAGTGAAATGCAAATTAAAACAACCCTAAGATTCCACCCCAAACCACTCAGAATGGTTAAGTTCAAAAACTCAGGTGACAGCAGAGGGTGGCAAGTATGCAGAGAAAGAGAAACACTCCTTCACTGTTGGTGGGGTTGTAAGCTGGAACAACCACTCTGGAAATCAGTCTGGTTGTTCCTCAGAAAATTGGACATAGTGTTACCTGAGGACTCAGATATAACATTCCTGGACAAAAACCCAATCTAACAAGGACACATGTTCTACCATAGGACATGTTCATAGTAGCCTTATTTATAATAGCTAGAAGCTGGAAAGAACCCAGATGTCCTTCAACAGAGGAATGGATACAGAAAATGTACATTTGCACAATGGATTATGACTCAGCTATTAAAAACAATAACTTCATGAAATTCTTAAGCAAATGAATGGAACTAGAAAATAACATATTAAGTGAGGTAAACCAGTCACAAAATAACACAAATGGCATGCACTCACTAATAAGTGATTAATAACCTCTGAATACACAGGAAATAATCCACCAACCACATGAAGGTAAAAAAGAAGGAAGATCAAAATGTTTATGTTTCAGTCCTTCTTAGAAGGGAAAACAAAATACAGGAAAATATACAGGGACAAATAGAGGTTTAGTGACTAAAGAAAAGATCATCCAAAGACAGCCTCACCTGGGGATCAATACCATGTGCAGCCCCCAAACCCTGTCACTACTGTTGATGCTATGAAGTGCTTACTGGCAGGAGCCTGACATGGATGCTTCCTCAGAGGCTCTTCAGAGCCATACTGATACAGATGAGGATGCTTGCAGTTAACCATCAGACTGAGCATGGGGACCCCAATGGATGAGCTACAGAAAGGACTGAAGAAGATGAAAAGGTTCATGACCCTATGAAAAGTACTACAATATCAACCATTCACCCCCCCCCCCGAGCTTCTTGTTACTAAAACACCAAAGAATGAGTACACAGGAAGAGACCCATGGCTCCAGTTGCATATAGAACAGAGAATGGCATTGTCTGGCATCAATAGAAAAAGAATTCTTTTATCCAGTGAAAGATACTTTTTCCCAATTTAGGGGAATGCCAAGGCACTGAGGTGGGATTAGGTGGTTGGGAGTAGGAGCATCTTCATGGAAGCAAGGGAAGGGGGAAGTGGGAGGTGGTAGAGGATAAAATTTTAAATGTAAATATAGAGAATATCCAAAAAATGGTAAAAAAAAAATACAAGGCTTAGACTCTGTCTTTCTATAACTGCTATTACAAATTGTTTTTTACATGATTAACCAAGGTAAGTTAAGGACCTGATAGCCACTAATGGTTCTGAGTTAGTTGGAGTGTTTTCTGAGATATTTCAATTATAAATTGGTGAAAGTAGTCAAGGCTTAACAGTTCAAAAATTCTTTGTGTTTATAGTCTTCAGTGGCATCAGAAGTCCACAAAATGTGACATGTATGGCCATTTTTAAAGATCATTTTATTAGAGACATGCCTGCTCCAGAACAATTTCTTCTTGGATTCAAAGAAGAAATTGAGTATCAATGGACTTTCTCCAATTTTGGCAAGTCAGCCACAAGGCAAGAATTGCCTCAATCCATCTACAGACAAAAATGCTTTCCAGAAAAATAACACACTATGCAGAATAGTTGACTGATAATTTCTGCCAAAACGAGGTAATTAATTTTTCAAAATTCTGTGTTACAAAGGTCTGTCAGATTATTCTTTACCAGAAGGCTGAAGACTGTTGCTCCAACATTTTAAGTAATGAGGGACTCTCCAGGTGATCATTGGTCTCTATAAATAGGCTTGATTTGGAATCTATGTTTTGTGCTCCTTATATTGTCAGGTGATATTAGTCATTTTCTGTTTTCTGATGGGGTTGAAGACTGGTTATAATTTCATAGCCAACCCAAGCTGTTTTGAATTGACAAAGATAATACAGATTTGCCTGTAGTATTTTCAGATGGTAAACTATATAAAACAGGACATAAGTCCTGTATACAATTATAAGCTTTTTAAGTTAGGATAAATGATGGAATGCTTTATTTAATCAACAAAGTTGATGGACTGGATATTAAATCTATTTTATACTTTATACATTTTCAACTGGTAATAGTCATACTCAGTTTATATATGCGAGAAAAAGAGCCTTTTAATTGGACAAAAAGGAGAAAATGTTTTGGGTTGCCCTGGTGCTATTTGTATTTTGATGGACTGCCTTGGATGAGGAGTGAATCAAATCCTCAGTTGACTTCATGTGAACCTTTTCTCTATTTTAACTTGTAAAATAAAGGCTAGAGCCTGTGATTGAGCAGTGGAAGGGAGAAGTGGATCTGAAAATTGTAGAGAGAGGGGGAGAAAAAGTAGAAGGGAAGACAGGGAAAGGGGAGAGAAGACAGAAAAGGTAGGAATATGGAGCAGAAGCATGTGGCCTAGAGAAACTGCAAGTTACAAGGAATTTCATAGAGTGGTAATATAGTAGTGTAGTTGTAGATATGCCCAATCAAGGTGCAAAAGTTGTATTTACATTAATTGAGTTGTGTTTTCCTTGCACGGGCTCATTTGGGTTGGAGATTTACTACAACAGAAATTCAAAGAACTCAAGTAAGAATCTGGAAGTAAGATGTAAAATGGAGATCATGGGAAAATGCTACTTACTGGCTAGCTGCCCACAGATTTCTAGCCTGCTTTTTCATACTACCCGGGCAGGACCATCAGCTTCTTGGTGACCATGCACATCAAGATCTGGAAGCTCTCATTTCAGCCATTAATCAAGAAAATACCCACCACAGACTTGCCTATAACCTAATCTTCTAAAATGAAGTGTCCTTTTCCCTGATGAATCTGACTTTTTGAAGTTGAAAAAAAAATAAAGCAGTATCAGATTTATCTGTTCTGAATTTAATAAAGAATCATCTTAACAAGAATTAAATCATCTTAACAATTAAAAAGAATTAGCAGGCATATTCAAGTGTGATGAGCACAAATTAAAAATGTGAAATCCGAAAAAAAATAGTGATAAAATAATTTTCTTGTAATGCAGAGAAAAAAAAAAAGCCCTAGGATGCATGTAAAGATTATTTCAATATATATGTATAATGTTTAATTGACACATTATTAGTCCAAAGAAGATGATTGTTTGTTTTTCAAGTGAGTAAAAGGAGGGTCAACCTAATTAAATTCTTGGCCCCAAATCATAAAACTTGTGCTTGCTAAAATTAGAATTTGAATTTAATAAACTACATATTGTTACCTACCATCTATTATTTGCAATTACCTATTGGTTGACCAATTCATAATAAAATCAAATAAAAACAACAACATCAAAAACTGAGTTGTCACTAACTTATAGCTCACATTAACTAGTTTTCATTTGTCTTCCTGAAACCAATTAAATATAAATAGATTTACAAAAGTTATATAATAGATATATGAGCTATCTATCAAGTTTGCATTTATTCTTTAATCTCATGTCTCACCTACATTATTTTGTTCTTTTTGTATACGACAGTGTAATATAACTCTTGGTCTCTAGTCCTTAATTCCATCCTAATAGTTTTATAATGGTGGTCTTCTTGAGTTGAACACCCAAGAACACAATGTCTATTTAAACCTCCAATTAGATAAGTGTGGCTTGGGGACAAAACAGCTAGTGAACCCATTGACTTATAAACTTATTCAAAATATTTTTTCTGTCTAGATATAGATATCAAGTATGGTTCTATCATTATTCTCATAGATTCCTAGACCATGCTCTGTCATGTTTACCATTTAGCTAAAAACTAAACTATAAAGAGCTTGCCATTCTCCATTTCTTCATGAGACTCTGAATGAGGGCAGACAACCAACTATGGTGTTTCTATCTACAATACATACTCTTTTGCTTACTTGCATACTATCTTGACAGTACCATTCTTACTTGTCTAGTATAAGCTGTCCTTCTAAAACATGATAAACTGGACAAATATCTCCTAATCTTCCCATTTCACCTTTGAGATTTTCATTTATAACAAGAGGAGCTGTTTACTTTTGTTCTTATGATTTCAGCCACCCCCTGATAGAATATATAGCAAGATGTACATTGGACTATAAACTCATTTGAAATCAATCATTGGGCTTTCACCACATAGCAAAATGGTAAAATGTCTGCATATCAATTGAAAAAACTGAGCTCAATTCTCAACACTTCAACAACAAAAAAATCTCAAGTATTAATGTGCCTAGGATCCAAATAATTCTCTTGCACAGCAGTATGCAGTCATTATGATAACAGTTAAATTTGACCATTCCTTCACACATTTTTGTTTTTTCCATATATATCTCTTATTAAAAATTATTTTATTTACATTCCAGCCATTGCCCCCATCCTCCCTCCCTCAGTTTCTCATCCAATTTACCCTTCTCCTTGTTACCAAGAGGATGTCCCCACCCACAACCCCCTACCAGGTGTCTCCTCCAGTGTCTCTAGAGTTAGGTATATCTTCTACTGAGGGCATACTTGGAAGTCTTCTGAAAAAAATTGTATATTTACCTATGACTACCCCATTTATATTGCTTGGTTGGTGAATCAGTATCTGGGATCTCACCGAGGTCAGGGTTAATTGAGACTGTTAGTTTTCCTGGGGTCACTCTTCCCTTCACCTTCTTTAATCCTTTCCCTAATAAAATCATAGTGGTCTCTGACTTTAGTCCAATGGTTGGGTGGGAGTATCTGCTTTTGTCTCAGTCATCTGCTTGTTGGTCTTCTCAGAAGACAGACATGCTAGGTTCCTGTATGTAAGTACACCAATATGTAATAGTTTTGGGCCTTAGTGCCACCCCACTCCATCATGATATAGATTCCAAGTTGGGCTTGTCACTGAACAGCCTTTCCTTCAGTCTTTTCTCTATTCTTGTCCCTGAAGTTCATTTAGACAAAAACAATTCTGGATCAAAATTTTTGACTATGGTTTGATAACCTCATCCCTCTACTTGAGGCCATGTATTTCTACTGGATATGGACTCTTTGAGATCCTTCTCCCCACTATTGGGTATTTCATCTATAGTCTGTCCCTTTGATTCCTGAGAGTCTCGTATATCCTGGGTCTCTGGTACTTTCTAGAGCACCCCTCACCTTCCATGCTCTGAGGTTGTATAAATCCATTCATTTTGCTGATCATATTGGTTTCTCTTCTGCCCACCTCCTGATCCTGTTCCCCTTTTTTTCTCCCCTTTTTCCCTCCCCCTTTCCTCTATTACTCACATCCCTCCCTCTGTTTGCCTCCAATGATTATTTTCATCTCTAAATAAGTGAAACTGAAGCATCATCACTTGGGCCTTTCTCCTTTTTAAACTTCATAAGGTCTATGTGATGTATCATTGGTATTCTGTCCTTTATGGCTAATACCCACTCATTAGTAAGTATAATACTACACATCCTTTTTGTTCTGGGTTGCCTCAATAAGGATATTTTCTAGTTGCATCCATTTTCCTGCAAATTTTATGATGTCCTCATTTTTAACTGCTGAATAATATTACATCATGTAAATGAACTACAATTTTTGTATCCATCCTTTGATGAAGAACATTAGAGTTGTTTCCAGCTTCTGGCTAGCACAGATAAGGTTGCCATGAAAAGAGTGCAGCACATGTCCTTATGGTATGGTAAAGAATCTTTTGGGTATATGCCCAGGAGAAGTATAGGTGGGCCTTCAGGTAGAACTGATTTCTGAGGAATATCATGATTGATTTCCAGAGTAGTTGTGCCAGTTTGCAATCCCAGCAGCAATGTAGTAGTGTTCCTCTTTATCTTTATCTACATCCTCACCAGCATGTACTGTCCCCTGAGTTTTTCAACCAATGAATCTAATAGAAGAGAAAGTGGTAAAGAGCCCTGAACTCATTGGCACAGGAGGAAATTTTCTAAATGAACTCCAATCATCCAAGTTTTAAGATCAAGAATTGATAAATGAGACCTCATGAAAATGAAAAGCTTCTCTAAGACAAAAGACATAATCATTAGGACAAATTGGCAACCCGCAGCTTGAGAAAAAGCAATCTTCTCTCACCCCACATCTAATAGAAGGCTAATATCCAAAATAAATAACTCAAGAAGCTAACCTTCAAAAACCCAAACAACCTGATCAAAAAATGGGATACAGAGCTAAACAAAGAATTCACAACAAAGGAATCTTGAATGGCCAGGAAGCACTTGTTGAAAGAAATAGTCAAAGTTCTTAGTCATTAGGGAATTGCAAATCAAAATGACACTGAGATTCCACCTTACATCAATCAAAATGGCTAAGATCAAAACTCAGGTGACATCACATGCTGGCAAGGATGTGGAGAAAGGGATCTGAAGGTTCCTCAGAAAGTTGAAAATAGATCTAACTGAAGACTCAGCTATACAACTCTTGGGCATATACCCAAAAGATGTTCCACGATGCTACAGAAACATATGTTCCACTATGTTCACAGTGGCCTTATTTGTGATAGCTAAAAGCTGGAAAAAACCCCAGTTGTCCCAAAATGTAATAATTGATATATACTGGTTCCCAGTCAAGAGAGTTTGAAGCCCTGGTGACCCTAAGGGATACAGGGCACTTCCCTAAATCTCCGAGGTTAGCAGACTGCCATCACTAGCCACAATCCAGCATAGATTCATGGCCATCAACAGAGCAATGTCCCAAGCCCCTCCTCCACAGGTGAGGACATGACCACAGGTGACATAGGCTTAAGACAGATATTCATTATAATGAAATACCTAAAGGCCTGGAGGGTTAGCCCTTCTTTCCAGACACTCATCTCTACAAAAGACAGATAATCTCAGGCCCACCCTGAGATGTCAGGATGCGGTTTTACTCATACATTTTCCTCCGTGACAATAAATGTCTAAAAACCATGGACTATCTCTTTTTACCAGAACCTGTCATCAGAAGCTGTAGAGAAGGCCTTTACCTACAGAGCCATGGTCTAGTCTCCCATTGAAGGCCTCTCTCCATTCCTAGCCACAGACACAACCATATCAATCCTCCAGCCAATGCCATCAAGCCAAGGACTACTGTAGAAAACAAAGTTTTTAGGGGCTCTGAGACTTTTCCAAAACACCCACTTTTGAGAACAGAACTTACTGGCTGCCAGCCACAAGGTCTCATAGAAAAGTCCAAATATACATCATCAGCAGCCTATACACCTCAAAGTTTTCAAGAATGCATAAACAATGTTCTAAAAATGTAAAAACAAAGTTTTAGTTGACAGGTCAGAATGACTAGGCTATGCTGACCAAGCTGACTTAAGACAAAAATAAAAATAACTGCTTTAGGAACAATTCCCCTACCTCACTCTGTCCTCATATCAAGGAGAACTGCAAATTGTCAAAATTTTTACTGTCAAAGTTTCTCCCCCCTTCCTCTCCTCTTTCTGACCAAAGAGTTTAAAGCTATACTGCTGCTTTGCTGACCAATCACAATATAGTAGTTCACCCACCTCACAACAAGGCATAAAAGATGTATGCTTTTTGAGTTTGGGGTTGACTCTCCCTGTGAGGCTGAGCAACTCCACGTGCATTGGATCAAAATAAACTGTTTCCCATTGCAACAATCTATTGTCAAGTTGTGTTCTGTGGGGCAGTTCACATAGGCTGAGACCTTGGGGTGCTATCACTACCCCACGGGAACAGCCCGAACTCCCCTCTTTCCCCAAGGGTCCTGGGCTAGTTCCCACCTGTGGGACTCCCCTATGTTCTCAGCTCTACCACAGCATCCAGCAGTGCTTGGGTGTCCAAGGTCCTGGGAACCAGATGACTCCAGACCTTGGTGCAGGCCCAGACACCCCTGAGCCAGCTCCAGCTGACCATTAACACACCTCAAACTGCACTTCCCTACCCCTGGATTGATATCCCTGTAGATTCCCACAGCCTGATACTTTCCTGGTGGTGGCATGGAGTAAGCATGGTCCAACTTCCCACATCATGCCTCCCACAGTGGGTGAAGCCCTGTGGAAGAGCAGACTCAGGAGCTCCCACTATTTAACTAAAACAAATGGATACAGAAGATATGTGTGTTTATATTTATAGATACAGTCAGAATTTTATTTTTCTTTCTTTTTTTTTCCTTCCTTCATGAAGTGGACAGTGGTCAATGAAAAAATGCATAATTGATCAAATTGTTGAGAATAAAAGACTCAGTGCTCAGCACTGACTGGAATATCTATAGGAACCCCACAAAGCTAAGATTCAGATAGAGTCAGATGGAGGCAGAAAGAATGTAAAATTTGTAATATAGAAAAGAGTGCTATTAAGTGTTCTCTTCATGACATGATATGACTATCACACTCATAAACTCACAGCAGCTGGATTACGAATACCACATCTAACGTCCTGGCACTGATGAATTGCATTTCCAAGCCTTGCTTCCACACTGAGGAGCTATTGATATGTATTGTTGCTGAGAAAAGAATTATCCTTTATTCAGTCTAGGGCCACTGGTATATTTCTGATGCTCCATTGGATAGCACACACCATTGAACACATGACCTGTACTTCTTGGATATACTGGGTTATCATAGAAGAATAAAAGATATGAAATTGGGATAGACATGTGTTGGGGCAATATGGGAGAGGTTGTAGAAAGTATGTGGGAAAGTAGCTATACTAATTCATTGCATTCATGTATGAAATTCACAAATTAAAAAATTTACAAACAGAATATGAACATTTTAGTGGACAGCATACATATAAAACAAGTTAAAAGGAATAGTAGAAGTGGAGTCAAATAAGCTCTCTCTCTCTCTCTCTCTCTCTCTCTTTCTCTCTCTCTCTCTGTGTGTGTGTGTGTGTGTGTGTGTGTGTGTGCATTATTCTGAAAGGATCACAAAATATTTTCAATAAAACAAGCAGTCAATTGAACTAGAAAAACAAGGGAAATCCAAGTTACAGCAAAAAGTAATAAAATTTAAAATAGAAGTCATGATGAGGTGCGGAAGTGAGATGTACCTACTAGGAGTAAAAAAAAAAAAAGAAAGAAAGAGTAGAAAAATAAGCATGAGAAAAGTATATTGCATGTTTATGTAACATTTTTAATTAATAAAGATATTATAGCTTTGAAAACCTGAAATAAAATAAAAATTATACGTAAAGATCAAATCTAATGGTTGCTTTGTGAAATCAGAAAAATTAACAAACATATATAGAGAGATATATCTGTATAGTATTATAGTATATATGAACATATATAATACATACACATATAGACATATATAGATATTCCTTACTAATATATATTGTACAAAGATGTATATGTATATGTGTATGTGTAATGTGCATTGTGTAATATATATTTTTAAGGAATAAATTACCAAAATATATAAATATTATGAATGATTATATGCTCTAAAAACATATCTCATTTAAAGCTGAGTCAAAAATATAGATGGTGAAATATGAAATTATTAAACCTGTCTATTATTTGTAAAAAATCAACATTCATATAAAAATCAGATTATAAAAAAAAAGTTACTGGAGTTTCAAGGAGGACTTCCAGAAGGATGAGTTAGATCCATGTAGGCTTAATTAGCATTAAGTAATTATGAACATTTCATAGATTGTATGGGATTTATATTTCATATAGAAGGGCAGTTTGTATCTTTGTCTATTTGATGAAATATTGTTGTCTAGAGGGTTTATGGATTGAGAGTTTGATATATAAACTTGTATGAAAAGCTAAAAAAGTAAGTTATTTTGCAAGTTATTTAGTAAGATTATAGAACATAAGATGAATTTGAATCAGTTTTATTTATATACAGTAAGAAAATATGATACAAAAATCTACATAGAATAGTATATATTATAGATTCAACAATTTAATTTTTGGAGTAATTCTCATTAAAATATACAAAAGTATGGAACACTTAAGAGCTGTTACTGAGAAAACAGAAAGAAGACATAAAGCAATGGAGAGACAGCACTTTTATTATTGAAAAGAATAAGTATTGTTAATCTATAGATTCTTTCCAAATTATCTGTGGTATAGCCCAAAATTCTACTAGTCTGATTGAGAAAACTCTATATCAGGTAATAGAGCATAAAAAGTAGCTCTAGAAAGAGACTAAAATATCAAATTTATTGCAATGAACTGTGTTGGAATTCTAGAAAATAAATGAGAGCTAACATTAACAATAACTAAATTATGAATTAATAGGAGGAAATACATCTTACAATTATAAGAAAGATTTGTGCTGTTTTTCTTCATCCTTGTCCCAATCATATCTAAATTTCTGAAGTAATCTTGAAGAGTTCAATTGACACTTTGAATATATTACTCTGACATAGCTGATTTTCTATTAACTTTCACAAATACCAGAGATTGAGCACTTTACCAAAGTAAAGTACATTTTGCTTGTACCCAGTCTGTACCCAGACTCCATGGGGAGAGAGCTGATCTTGTAGGAGTGTTGATACATCTGAGACTACCACTTCTGCTCAAATTTCTGGCCCAAGATGAACCCAGACGGAGCTGTCAGTACACAAGAACAAAGGAGCAGTCTGGGACAGGATTCTTCTTTTTTTCCCCTGCACCCAGACCACCCTGTGCCACAGCTCTCTATACCCAGACCCTGTTTGGAGAGCACTGGTTCCCCAGGAGTGCTGACACAAAAGGCTTACAGGACCCAATGTGAGAATCAGCAAGACAAGGTAAGACCAGAGATAAGCAGATGGTGAGAGGCAAGTGCAAGCACCTAAGCAACAGAATCCAAGGCCATTTAGCATCATCATAAACCATTTCCCCCACTACTGCAAGTTCTGGATTGCTGGGGATTGCATAACATGATAGAACTGCCAGAAGTAGGCCAGGATGGAGAAGCCCGTGGCAGCTCCTAGTAAAAAAGGATGGTGTCTGGGACCCTGAGAAGCAGGATCCACCTCCCTCTAATGGAACCACCATCCAAAAAGAGACTGTCTTCAGTATGCCAGGATGGAGACATCTCAGTAGCCCACGGCAGCTCTTTGTAAAATCCCGTGTTCCCATTTATCCTAACTTTAGACAATGGCTGTATAGATTTCATTTGTGTGACTACTTTTCAGGTAGCCTTGGTGTGCATAATTATTCTACTATATCTAATTTTCTTATTTCATTCTTCTTCTTCTCAGATGGACTCCGTGAAAGTAGATGTTCCTTGATGTAATGATTCTTAAACAATTTGAAATTGAGGCACAGGGGCAAAGCACAGCATAGTCCTAATGGCTCACTTGCATGCTGTGTGTTCTCATCTTAGAAACAATGTAATAATTGCACAATGGTAGTTCCAGATTAACGCTCAACTTGCAAAGAAAGTTTGAAGACATTGTTCAAAAATAAATTAGAGCCAAAATTGGGACTCCAAGAAAGGAAAAAGATATTGAAGTTATGAAACTTCAATGCATAACATTTGAGAATTGTTTCTATATAAGAAAGATAGAACTCATGGAATTATATACTAGTAAATCTAAATCAATATACTGGGATTCTCAGGAGAGACATTTTGTGCAGTGCACAGAAACAGAAATCTAGAGGAACTACTGAGTTAAGGGTTAACTTGATTCTTTCTGGCCAATGCCAGGCATATTTGCCCATGTCATTTATCATAAGAGTTTCACAGGAAAATGCAAGTAGCTAATCTTGGAGCTCTGAGCTCCAAGTTAAAAGTTAAAATTTAAATAATGGTGCTTCCAATTATTATTATTTTGGCCACAGGCCTGGGAATAGGGGAATCTTGAAACTTTGGGGAACAGTGTTATTCTTAATTCTTTGTGGAATGTGGGTATTCATTTGAATTTAATTTGGCAATGATTACACAGTGTTTTTTTTCCTACCTGCTTTTGGACTATCAATAAAAGACAAGGGCAAGATAAAGGTGACAGAGCAATTGAGTGACCCACAGAGTGTGAGAGCATGTATGAGCATGTGTGCATGTGTCTGCGTGAGAGAGAGAAAGACAGCAGACAGAGAGATATAGTGACAGAGACACAGGGGCAGAGACAGAGAGAGAAAGAAAGAGACAAAAGAGAGAGAGGGATCAACTTTAAGCTTTGACAAATTGCCTGTCAGCTAGTACCCAAAATGTGGTCTGTATTTAGTCATTATTCGCCTTGCAGATATCCCTCCTTCCAGTTGAGAACTCCAATCCTATGTCAAGGTTGGACCCACAACACACAAGAAATGCAAGATTCTGACTTAAAATTACAACTCATGATGATGTTAGAGGACATTAAGAAAGTCATAAATAACTCCGTTAAAGAAATATAAGACAACACATGTAAAAAGGTAGAAGCACTTAAAGGGGAAACACAAAAATCAACCAGACATGTGAAGGAGCTAAACAAAAACATCCATAATCTAAAATGGAAATAGAAACACTAAAGAAATCACAAAGGGAGAAAACCCTAGAAATAGAAAACCTAGGAAAGATCAGGAGTCATAGATGCAAGCATCACAAACAGAATTCAAGAGATGGAAGAGGGAATCTTGGGGGCAGAAGATACCATAGAAAACATTGACACAACAATAAAAAAAAATTCAAAATGCAAAATGGTCCCAACCAGAAAATCTAGGACACAATGAGATCAATTCTGAGGATAATAGGTATCAAAGAGAGGGAAGATTCCAAACGTAAAGGACCAGTGAATACCTTCAACAGAATTATAGAAGGAAACTTCCATAACCTAAATAAATAGATGCCCATAAACATAGAAGAAGCCTAGAGAACTTTGAATAGATTGGACCAGAAAAGAAATTTCTCCTGTGACCCCAAATGCACAAAAAAAAAAATATTGAAAGCAGTAAGAGAAAAAGTTCAAGTAACATACAAAGCAGAATATCAGATTCACACCAGACTTCTAAACAGAGACTATGAAAGCCAGAAGATCCTGTGCAGATTTCATACAGATCCTAAGAGAACACAAATACCTATATTCAGGCTACTATATTCATGAAAACTCTCAATTAACATAGATGGAGAAACAAAGATATTCAATGATAAAAACAAAATTACACACTATCTTTCCACAAATTCAGTCCTACAAAGAATAATAAATGGAAAATTTCAACACAAACAGGGAAACCCCACACTAGAAAAAAAAAAAAAAAAAAAAAAAAAAAAAAAAAAAACAAGAAAGTAATCTGCTTTCAACTAACACAAAAGAAGTAAATCACACAAACATAATTCCAACTCTAACAACAAAAATAACTGGATACAACAATCATTGGTTCCTAATATCTCTCAACAACAATGGACTCAATTTCCCAATAAAAAGATGTAGACTATCAGATGGGATATGTAAAGAAGATCCAACACGTTGCTGCATATAGGAAATACATGTCATCAACAAAGACAGACACTACCTCAAAGGAAAAAAGCTGAAAAACAACTTTGTAAGAAAATGGTCCCAAGAAAGAAGCTGTATTAGCAATTCTAATATTTAATAAAATCAATTTTTAAACAAAAGTTATACAAAAAGGTAAAAAAAAGGACACTTCATAATCATCAATGGAAAAATCAACAAAGATGGAATCTCAATTCTGAATATCATTGTTCCAAATGTAAGGGCACCAACATTTGTAAGGGAAATCTTACTAAAGCTCAGAGCATGCATTGCACCTCACACAATAATAGTGGGAGACTTCCGCACTGCAGTCTTATCAATGGAAAGAGTGTGGAAAAGGAAATTAAACAGAGACACAGAACCAAATATATGACATTTCATCCTAAAACGAAAGAATATACTTTTTTTCAGTATTTTATAGTTCCTTCTCCAAAATTGACCATATAATCAGTCACAAAATAGGCCTCAAGAGATACAATACGATTGAAATAATCCCTTGCATCTTATCACATCACCATGGACTAATGCTGGTCTTCAATAACAACAACAACAAAAAAGAAAACAGAAAGGCCACATACACATGAACACTGAAAAATGCTCTACTCAGTCGTATCTTGGTCAAGAAAGTAAGAAAGAAAGAAAGAAAGAAAGAAAGAAAGAAAGAAAGAAAGAAAGAAAGAAAGAAAGAAAGAAGGAAGGAAGGAAGGAAGGAAGGAAGGAAGGAAGTAAGAAAGGAAGGAAGGAAGGAAGGATGGAAGGAAGAATGGAACAAAGAATGGAAGGAAGAATGGAAGGAAGGAAGGAAGGAAGGAATGAAGGAAGGAAGAATGGAAGAAAGAAAGACAGAAAGAAAGAAAGAAAGAAAGAAAGAAAGAAAGAAAGAAAGATAGATAGATACATAGATAGATACATAGATAGAAATTAAAGACTTCCTAGAATTTAATGAAAATGAAGGCACAGCATACCTAAATTTATGGGACATAAGGAAAGCAGTGCTAACAGGAAAACTCATAGCTCTGAGTGCCTCCTAAAAGAAACTGGAGAAAGCATACACTAAGAGACTGAGAGCACACCTGAAATCTCAAGAAGCCAAAGAAGCAAATACACTGAAGAGGAGTAGATGGCAAGAAATAATCAACTCATGGCTGAAATGAACCAATTATAAACAAAAAGAACTATACAAGAATCAAAAAAAAAAAAAAGCTGGCTCTGTGAGAAAGTCAACAGGATAGATGAACATTTAGCCAGACTAACCTGAGAGCACAGAGAGAGTATCCAAATTAAGAAAATCAGAAATGAAAGTGGAGACATGATCTACCACGCAAACCACCAGCCCTTAGAGGTTGAGAAACTGGTGAGAGAGAGATCAGGGCGGCCGGGGAGCAGAGAGATCTCTGCGGAATGCGCACACAGAGCGCATCCTCCAACCTGGCTGATCCAGCGACCAGGAACAGAACTTTGGAACTTCTGTTTCCTCCCGGTGGCGACTTCAAGTGCAGAACAGAGCCCTGCCCATCTGCCACGCGGACTGCCAGCTCCTAAGGTTGAGAGACTGCTGAGTGGGAGATCTGGGTGGCCAGGGAGCAGAGAGATCTCTGCAGAGTGCACATGCCGGACACACCCTCCGACCTGCCTGATCCAGGGACCAGGAACAGAACTTTGGAACCTCTGTTCCCACCCGGCGACCCTGAGGCATAGAACAGGGCTGGGCCCATCTGCCACCTGGACCAGTGGAGATCCAGGGACACAGACCAGATACAAGGGAAAGGCGAGAACATATAACTGACAACAAAATGGCAAGAGGAAAGCAAAAGAGTATATCCCAAGGAAACCAAGACAACCTGGCAACACCAGAATCCAGCTCTCCCATGACAACAAACATCGGAATTCCAAACACTCCAGAAAAAGAAGACACAGACCTGAAATCATACCTCAAGATGCTGATAGAGATATTTAAACAAGAACGGGAGAAAAAGCAAAAAGATTCAGAAGCTTTTAAAGAGGAAACAAGAAAAACACTCAAAGAACTCAAAGAACTAGAGGAAAACAGAACCAAAGAAATAAAGGAATGGAAGAGGGAAATTAAAACAGAAATTGACACAATAAAGTAAACACTAAAAGAGATAACCCTAGAGATAGCACACCTAAAAAAGAAATCAGGAGTCACAGAAGCAAGCATTTCCAATAGAATACAAGAGGTTAAAGAGAGAATCTCAGGGACAAAAGACAACATTGCAAACATAAACAAAACAGCCAGAGAAGATGCAAAAAACAAAAAGCTCCTAACCCAAAATGTCCAGGAAATCCAAGACACAATGAGAAGACCAAACCTAAGGATAATAGGAATAGAAGAGGGAGAAGAGTATCAACTAAGAGGCACAGTAATATCTACAACAAAATCATAGAAGAAAACTTCCCTACCCTAGAGAATGAGATGACCACGAGCATAAAAGAAGCCTTCAGAACTCCAAATAGGTTGGACCAGAAAAGAAATACTTCCCGACATATAATATTCAAAACAGAGAGCCTGGAGAGACATCATGCAGACCCTAAGAGAGCACAAGTGCCAGCCCAAGCTGCTATACCCAGCAAAACTATCAATCACCATAGAAGGAGAGATGAAGATATTTCAAGACAAATCAAAATTTACACAATATCTGACCACAAACCCAGCACTACAACGAATGATAGGTGGAAAAAACAATACAATGAGGGAAAATACAGCCTAGTAAGAACATGAAAACTCCTAAACAAGAAAACTAAAAGAAGAAAAAGACAGAGACACAACTCAACCCACAAAAGCAATAATGGCAGGAAAAAGAAACAACTATTCCTTGATATCTATTAACATAAATGGACTCAACTCCCCAATAAAGAGACATAGGCTATCAGACTGGATACATAAACAAAATCCAGCATGTTGCTGCATACAGGAAACTCATCTCAGAGACAAAGACAGACAATATCTCAGAGTAAAAGGGTGGAGAAAAAACTTCCAAGCAAACAGCCCCAAGAATCAGGCTGGAGTCGCTATTCTAATGTCGAATAAAATAAATTTCCAACCAAAAGTTATCAAAAAAAAATAAGGAAGGACACTTTTTACTCATTACTGGGGAAATCTGTCAGGAGGAACTCTCAATTCTTAACATATATGCTCCAAATAAAAAAGCACCCACATTCATAAAAGAAACCCTACTAAAGCTCAAAAAATACATTTCACCCCACACAATAATAGTGGGAGAGTTTAATACCCCACTCTCACCAATGGACAGATCATGGAAACAGAAACTGAACAAGGACACTACAAAACTAGCAGAGACCTTGAACCAACTAGAATTAATAGAACATATCGTCCTAAAGTAAAAGAATACACCTTCTTCTCAGCACCCCATGGCACCTTCTCAAAAATTGACCACATAATTGGACACAGAACAAGCCTCAATCGATATAAGAAGATTGAAATACTCCCATGCATCCTCTCAGATCACCATGGTCTACTGATGGTCTTTAACAACAACAAAGGCAACAAAAAGCCTACGTACACATGGAAACTAAACAATGCTCTGTTAAATGATAGCAGGGTCAAAGAAGAAATAAAGAAAGAAATTAAGGACTTTCTAGAATTCACCGAAAAGGAAAACACAACATACCCAAACCTATGGGATGCAATGAAAGCAGTAATGAGAGGAGAACTCATAGCCCTAAGTGCTTCCAAAAAGAAAGTGGAAAGAGCTTACATCAGCAACCTGACAGCACAGCTAAAAGCCCTAGAACAAAAGGAAGCAGATATACCCAAGAAGAGTAGAGGGCAAGAAATAATCAAAATTAGGGCAGAAATAGACCAAATAGAATCAAAAAGAACCATTGAAAAAATCAACAAAACCAAGAGTTGGTTCTTTGAGAAAATCAACAACATTGATAAACCTATAGCCAGACTAACTAGAGGGCAAAGAGAGAGTATACAAATTAACAAAATCAGAAAGGAAAGTGAAGACATAACAACTAAAACTGAGAAAATTCAAGAAATCATCAGATCCTACTACAAAAACTTATACTCCACAAAATTGGAAAATCTGGAGGAAATGGACGAATTCCTAGACAGATACAAGGTCCCAAAGTTAAACCAGGACCAAATAAACCATCTAAATAACCCTATAACACCTAAAGGAATAGAAGAAGTCATCAAAAGCCTCCCAACCAAAAAAAGCCCTGGTTCACACGGGTTCAGTGCAGAATTTTATCAGACATTTATTGCGGATATAACACCTATACTCTCCAAACTATTCCAAAAGATAGAATTAGATGGAATGCTACCCAACTCATTTTTGAGGCTACAATAACCCTCGTACCTAAACTACACAAAGACTGTACAACGAAAGAGAACTTCAGACCAATCTCACTTATGAACATTGATGCAAAAATACTCAACAAAATCCTTGCAAACCGAATCCAAGAACACATCAAAACCATCATTCATCATGACCAAGTAGGCTTCATCCCTGAGATGCAGGGATGGTTTAACATAAGGAAATCCATCAATGTAATCCACCATATAAACAAACTTAAAGACCAAAATCACATGGTCATCTCACTAGATGCTGAGAAAGCATTCGACAAAATCCAACACCCCTTCATGTTAAAAGTCCTGGAAAGAACAGGAATCCAAGGCCCATATTTAAACATAATAAAAGCCATATACAGCAAACCAACAGCCAACATCAAACTTAACGGTGGGAAACTTGAAGCAATCCCACTAAAATCAGGGACTCGACAAGGCTGCCCACTCTCCCCCTACCTATTCAACATAGTACTGGAAGTCCTGGCTGGAGCAATTAGACAGCAAAAGGAGATCAAGGAGATACAAATCGGAAAGGAAGAGATAAAAACATCACTCTTTGCCGATGACATGATAGTGTACTTAAGTGACCCCCAAAACTCCACCAGAGAACTCCTACAGCTGATAAACAAGTTCAGCAAAGTGGTTGGATACAAAATCAACTCAAACAAATCAGTAGCCTTCCTATACTCAAAGGACAAACATGTGGAGAAAGAAATTAGGGAAAAGGTACCCTTCACAATTGTCACAAAAACTATGAAATACCTTGGTGTGACTCTAACTAAGAAACTGAAGGACCTGTACGACAAGAACTTCAAACCTCTAAAGAAGGAAATTGAGGAGGATCTCAGAAAATGGAAAGATCTCCCATGCTCATAGATTGGAAAGATCAACATTTTAAAAATGGCCATCCTACCAAAAGCAATCTACAGATTCACCGCAATCCCCATCAAAATTCCAACCCAGTCCTCATTGAGTTGGAAAGAGAAATGTACAATTTCATCTGGAATAAAAAAGGACCTAGAATAGCGAAATCCATCCTCAACAACAAGAAAACATCTGCAGGAATCACTATCCCTGACCTCAAGCTATATTACAAGCCAATTGTGCTGATAACTGCATGGTACTGGTACAGAAATAGGCAGTTGAATCAATGGTTTAGAATATAAGATTCAGAAATGAGCCCTCACATATATGGTCACCTGATTTTTAACAAAGGAGCTGCAAACATTCAATGGAAAAAGGACAGCCTATTCAACAAATGGTGCTGGTCCAACTGGCACTCAACATGCAAAAGAATGAAAATATACCCTTTCTTATCTCCTTGTACAAAGCTCAAGTGTAAGTGAATCAAAGATCTCCACATTAAACCATATACACTGAAACTATTAGATGAGAAAGTAGGGAAAACTTTAGAACATATAGGCACAGGAGAAAATTTTCTGAACCAAACACCAATGGCTCAAGCTCTAAGGTCAAAGATTAACAAATGGGACTTAATGAGATTGCAAAGTTTCTGTAATGCTAAGGACATTGTCAAGAAAACAAAACTGCAGCCAACAGAATGGGAAAAGATTTTTACCAACTCTACATCAGATAGTGGCCTAATATCTAAGGTATACAAAGAACTAAAAAACCTAGACACCAGAGAATCAAATAACCCTATTAAAAAATGGGGTACAGAGCTAAACAAAACCTTCTCATTTGAGGAATATCGAATGGCTGAGAAATATTTGAGGAAGTGCTCGACATCTTTAGCCATCAGGGAAATGCAAATCAAAACAACCCTGAGATTCCACCTCACACCAGTCAGATTGGCCAAGATCCAAAACTCAGATGACAACAGATGCTGGCAAGGTTGCAGAGAAAGAAGAACCCTTCTCCACTGTTGGTGGGGTTGCAAACTAATACAACCACTCTGGAAATTAGTCTGTCGTGTCCTCAGAAAATTGGACATAATACTACCTGAAGACCCAGCTATTCCACTTCTGGGCATATACCCCAGAGACTCCTTGGTACACAACAAAGATATATGCACCACAGTGTTCATAGCAGCTCTATTTATAATACCCAGAAGCTGGAAAGAACCCAGATGTCCTTCAGAAGATGAATGGATACAAAAATTGTGGTACATTTACACAATGGAATACTACTCAGCCACCAGAAACAATGACTTGACCAAATTCTTAAGAAAATGGCTGCATCTAGAGAATATCATTCTGAGTGTGATAACCCAGTCACAAAAGAACAGACATAATATGCAGTCACTAATAATGGGATGCTAACCCCAGAGGCACGCACTGCCCCAGAAACAACTCACAGACTGTATGAAGTCCAAGAAATAAAGAAAACAAAACAAAACAAAACAAAAAAATCTCTATACAACAAGAAAACTTTGACTATTTCCATGTTACATTTTGTTTTACATGTACTTTATGCTCATTGTAACTATTAAGTTTTCAATGCATACTATCAAACCTTTAAAAAAATCTAGTACTGACTAAAAAATATATTCATACAGTTTTATGTAAAAATTATTTTAAAATCTGAAAAAAGTACTGACAAAAATGTATTGTATAATTTTATACAAACAATGCTTAAAATCTGTACATTTATCTTTGTTTTGTAAAATAAAGTTGTTAAAAAAAAGAAAGTGGAGACATGACTAGAAAAACTGACAAAATTCAAGAAATATTCAACTCCAATTACAAAAGCCTATACTCAACAATAATAGAAAATCTGAAGGAAATGGGCATTTGTCTAGATAGACACCAGGTACCAAAGTTAAATCAGGATCATTGAACCTTGGTGTTGCCAAGGCTTGATGATCCAGTGAAAGGGAATGTTAGGATGGGTATGCAGGAGAAAATGAGGGTCACCCTTGTAGAAAGAGGGAGACAGAAAATGGATATCTCTGTCTTTCATAGAAGGAAGAACAAAACCTTCATGGAAGGAAATAAAGGGACAAATAGAGGAGAAGGGATTGGAGAAAAAATGGTCCAGAAACTGCCTCACCTGGGGATATACCCCACATGCACCCAATAAGCCCAAGTACTATTGCTGATGCCAAGTAGTGCTTATTTGTTTCAGTAAATATTAATTTTAAAAAAAAGCTTATCTCTTTATCGGACCTACAGTATCACTCCTTGTGCCTGCTTCTATTTTGAAACCATGTGCATCTCTGTTGCTCCATCTGAGCCACCCACACAGTCTCACTTTGTCCATGTGACTCTCTTACCTGGCTGTTTTATACTGCCTGTACTATTGCCTCTGTCCTGGGGTATTTCTTTACACCAAATCCCAACACAAACAAAACTCTACGGCCAGATAGCTTTCCATACAATTTTATATAGCAAACTATCAATCCACAAACCATTTATTCAATAAGATTACATCAAATAGACAAAGATACAATCTGCCCTTCTATATGAGATATTAGACCTATAAAATACTTAAATGATCATAACTATTTGTGCCAATTAAGCCTACTTGAATATAATTCATCTTTCCTGAGGTTCATCTTAGAACCCCTCTTTGTCCTCCTCTGTCCTCTGACCAGGGAAGAAAGTCGCACAGATGAATTGAGACCATGAGGGTAGCTGGACTGAGTAACAAAGTGCACATGGCTTCGAACTATTTTTTTTAATATTTACTGCAATACTTACTGGCAAGAACCTGATATGGATGCCTTCTCAGAGGCTCTGCCAGACCCATACTGATACAGAGGAGGATGCTTGCAGCTAACCATCAGACTGAACACTAGGACCCCAATGAATGAGGTAGAGAAATTACTGAGGGAGTTGAAAGGGTCTGCAACTCAATGGAGAGGACAAAATTATCAACTATCCAAACCCACCACAGCTCCCGGGGATTAAAACACCAATCAATGAGTTCACATGGAAAGACCCATGGCCCGAGGGACATATGCAGCAGAGGATAGCATTTTCTGACATCAATGGGAGGAGAGGTCTTTGATCCAGCAAAGGCTTGTTTTTCCATTGTAAGAGAAAGCCAATTTGCTGAGGTGGAAGAGAGTGTTTAGGAGAGGGAATACGGGAAGGGAAGGGGATAGGATTGTAGAAAAGAGATAACATCTAAAATGTAAATGCAGAGAATTTCCAATTTAAAAAAATTGGGAAAAATAGTTTCATCATTCATTAGTTAGACAACAGGAACCTATAATGTGTGACACTTACTTATAAGATTTCTCCATGATAATTCCTGTTTATCCCAACTCTCCAAGAAAGAAAAAGAAAGGAAGAAAGAAAGAAAGAAAGAAAGAAAGAAAGAAAGAAAGAAAGAAAGAAAGAAAGAAAGAAAGAAAAAGAGGAGGGGAAACCTGGAAAGGGAATAACATTTGAAATGTAAATAAAAATATATCCAATAAAAAAGGGGGGGAGATATGAAATGGAAGGACTAGTTGGGCAGAGGAGTGAGACATCATAAGGAGATAGGGATAACGGAGAATCCTAGAGTAATATGATAAAAGTGCTTGCTATACATGTATGAACATGTAATTAAACCTGTGATATTGCTCAATAAATACAGTCTCTAATCACAAATATTTGTGTTTATCTCAGAAACTTCCAGTTTAAATATGTCTATTCTCATGTATTTATGTTTTATTTTTGTTGGGACCAGTGCCAAAATAAATGGGCAAGGGCAGGTAGCTCTGTTGTATGATGACTTGGATTGTTTCAGATTCAATAACTATAACTATAGGTGCTAAGCTGAATCTTATGAGAACACTTCATACTTATATCTATAGTGTCTGCCCATGTATTATGCAAATTTTATGATCAAAACATATGATTATTATTTTGTAAGCAAATGAGTTTAATTCAGGTTATTTGAATCAGTATTGTTGGAGATTATTTACTGGCCAGTGACTACAACTTTTATGTTCAACTTTTTATTCATCTCTATTCCTGTAAAAAATGACTCCTCCCCTCAGAGTTACCATTAACGGCCAAAGTCTGATCAATGAAGGGTGTAACCTCCCAAGCTTGTCACTCATCCATGACAGAGTATTGAGGTGCTCATGTTCATGGAGAACTTGTCAAGTATCAATGGCTACTATGATTTCATGATTGCAACGACCTATCCATGGGACAGCATTTATATTGTTTCTCTCCTCATCATATGGATCGTTCCCACAATCTTCTCAAAAGAAGATTTAAAGATGAAAAAGTAACTTGTTGGGAAGAAAGGGTTCAGCTAAAGTAGGAACAAGATGAAAAAGGAAAATGGGAATTGTATATGATTAAAGCACAATACTTGCATGCATACGATTACTTAGTAAAAATTTTATGAGTTTAAAATATCAGATATACTATATAATTAAATATACATTTTGATTTGTAAAATTTGTTCATTTTTAAATTCTGTTTCTATATCATAGATATGGGTATGAATGTAACTATCTGTAATATGTGCATACCTAGTGCCTGCAGAGGCCATAAAGAGGTGTTGGATCTGTAAGATCTGGAATTACAAGTATTTGTAAATCAACATATGGGTACTCTAAATCAAACTTCATTTCTCTGGAAGAGGACTCCATGTTCTTACTCACTAATGCTAAGCTATTTCTCTAGACTTGAAAGTTGTTCAAGTGTAAAAATGACGACTTAGATATCATTACTAAAATATACTTTGCTGGTCATAGAACAAGTGTAAAAGCTCTCAGATTTCATTCATGCATATGACTATAATTTTCTATATTTATTTAATAATCATTTTTATAGTTTATCAAAACATGTAGAACAATGTTAATCTTGTGACCATAAATGTCACTGTACTCTCAATTTAACATAAAACTTGAAGAAATGACTCATTCAAGACCTTATATAAACTTGTTGAGCTTCACTTCAAACAAAACAAATGTGAAGAAATATTTTGAGATGAATAAAAAGTAGAATATAAAATCTTGTTGGATGACAGTAAGTATAAATTTTTGTTGGGGATATCATAGATGTAATAATGATGCTGTTAACCTGCTAAAAATTATTTTTGAATAAATGATATGTCTGTAGTTTGTTTTGAATTATTCCAGAAGAAAAAGTTAAGAGTGAGTAGGAAAGAGAAATAAATGTATTCAAAATTGTAGAGATTCAGTAATTATTTAACCAGGTTAAACATATGTAATGATTTATCTCTTTTATGCTTTAGAAAACAAAAACATAAAATGTAAATGAGCCATTAGGTTCATATGTCTATAGAAAATAGTTAACCTCCTCCTCTAGAACTTATGAGGCACCTAGGGAAGTACTTTGACTTTGGAAAACAGCTTGGTTTCTAAAGAATTTTCAAGTTATGATATAATGTCTCTGGATTAAGACTAGCAGATGTAAATTTTGGATTATTGACTGTACAACCTTGAGAAAGTTATATAACTTTATAAAATGCATTCACTCTCTGTGCTTTTATGGAAATGATAATGGTAATAACTGCACAGGGGTATAATGAAATATTTCTAAAATAATCCTTATAAAATGATAGTACAGTGTATGATACATAATAATGGTCCAATAAAAGTTAATTATCTTTATTAATTGTTTAAGGCACCATTGTAAAATAAAAGATGAATGTTCAAATTATGATTTGTAACATCATAGAATTCCAAGACTGCATATGATCTACTGAAATCATCTGGTAACTTTAAATAATTTGACAGCTAACTCACCAGAAAGAATTTCTTTTGATGCAGGTACAACAAAAATAAGTATAAGAAGTACCTTACTTCACTCATGAGATAAATACATTGCAGTTTCACCAAATTAGAGAAAATTATTTGTTCTTTCTGTGAATTTTCATTAAAATATTGTTCATTATTAAATATTTTCATTTCACTTTTTCTTGTTAAGATCAAAGGGATTTTCATAACAATTAAATCTACACTCCATATGTTTTTAAATCAGAGAGACTGTTGTGCAATATACTAAAACAATGTTTATGCTTATTTTAGATGGTGTTTCCATTACATGTATTTATATGTAAGGCTACAAACTGCACAACAATAAAATGCAGGTCTTTAGAGAAAATTATTAGAAAGGACAAGTTGAGATCATAAATTTCTAGAATAAAAAAAAAAACTTATTTCAAAATGTGATTGTAGTTTCCCTGGTGTCATAATTGTTTCAGTAAATATGGAAAGATAGGAGTCAGAAGCACCTTAAGAATTTCTGTATTTTTAAATCAACATAGAAATACTATCTCAAGTCCAATATATGTAGTCAGTATATTTTTTCATGGTCTAGATATTTTAAAAGCTGAATTGAACACTTCAATATTAAACAATCAAATTCTGTAATATATCAATTACCATAGGGTTTCCTGTAGAAAACTGAATACTTAAGAAAATGTCATCATCTTTCACCAGCCTTGGTTACTGTGGACTGTTAAGGCACTTTCCCAAGAATAGAAAGTTTAACTATGACTTATATACTGACTTTTCATTTTTTTCTCCATGTCAAACTACTGCAACATGGTTGGGTCGAGGTTCATTTAGAAAAATCAAAAAAGTACCTAGAGTTACTCCAGGACAGTCACTCACAACAGATGCAGATGGAACACCTGTTGAAATGTCATTTGAAGCACTTATTCATTTAGCAAGAAGCATGAAAATTATGATAAATATGATCACCCAAGACGAGGCAAACATTATGCTTCTTTATATTACCATTTGTAGAAAATGTGGTTTATTTTTTAAATCTGTCACTTCTCAGTAGTAACTGAATCGACTTATACACCTTTTTAAAATTTTAGTTTGGATATTTCAGATGTTATCCCTTTCCCCCAATCCTGCCCCCCCCCCCTTACATTGCCACCATAAAGATGCTCTCTTGCTCTCAACCACCCTCACCCGCTTCAGCACCATGGCACTCCCATACACTGGGAAAATGAGACTTCCCTGCACTAAAGGCCTCTCTTCCCATTGATGCCAAAAAATGCTATCCTCTGCTCCATAAGCACCTGGAGCCATGGGTCTCTCTGTGAAAACTCATTGAACAGTGTTTTAGTCCCTGGGAGGTGTGATGTGTATGGTTAGTTGAACATTTTGTTTGTTCCATGGGATTGCAGACCTTTTCAGCTCCTTCAGTTCCTTTCTCTAGCTTCTTTAATGAGGGCCTTGTGTTCAGTCTGATGAATAGTTGCAAGCATCCTCATGTATCAGTATGGCTCTGGCACAACTTCTGAGGAGGCATCCATATCAGGTTACTTACAGTAAGCACTAATTGGCATCTGCAATAGTGCTTTGGTTTAGTGGCTGCATATGGGATGAATTCCAAAGTGAGGCAGTCTCTGGATGATCTTTTCTCCAATTCCTGATCCTCTATTTGCCCCCTTTATTTCCTCCCATAAATGTTGTTCTCCCTTATAAAAAGGCAGACACATCCACCTTCTGATCTTCCTTCTCTTTGAGCTTCATGAGTTCTGTGAATTGTTTCTTTGGTATTCCGAGGTTTGGGGCTAGAATCTATTTATAAGTGAATACATACCATGAGTGTTCTATTGAGACAGGGTTACATAACTCAGGATGATAGCTTCAAGTTACATCCATTTGCCTAGGAATTTCGTAAAGTTATTGGTTTTAGTAGCTGAGTGGTACTCCTTTGTGTAAATGTACCACAGTTTCTGTATCCATTCATCTGTTGGAGGACATCTGGGTTCTTTCCAGTTTCTGGCTATTATAAATAAAGCTGCTATGAACATTGTGGAACATATATCTTTGTTAGATGATGGAGCTTCTTTTGGGTAAATTCCCAAGAGTGGTATAGCTGGGTCCTCAGGTAGTACTATGTCCAATTTTCTGAGGACCTTACAGACTGATTTCCTGAGTGGTTGTAGAAGTTCATATTCCCATGAACAGTGGAGGAGTGATGCTATTTCTCCTCCTCCTCACCAGCATCTGCTGTCACCTGAGTTTTTGACCTTATCAATTCTTAATGTTGTGGGGGTGGAATCTGGGGGTTCTTTTGATTTACATTTCCATGAAGATTAGGGATGTTGAGCATTTCATTAGGTGCTTCTCAGCCATTTGATATTCCTCAGTTGAGAATTCTTTGTTTAGCTCTGTAGCCCATTTTTAATAGGGTTATTTGATTCTCTAGAATCTAACTTCTTGAGTTCTTTGTATATATTGGATACAAGCACTCTATCAAATGTAGCATTGGTAAAGCAATTTTCCCAATCTGTTGATTGCTATTTTGTCTTTTTGACAGTGTTCTTTTCCTTACAGAAGCTTTGCAGTTCCATGAGGTCCCGTTTGTAGATTTTTGATCTTAGAGCATAAGCCATTTGTGTTCAGTTAAGGAAATTGTCCCTTGTGCCTATGTGTTCTAAGTTCTTCCTCAATTTCTTTTCTACTAGTTTCAGTGTACCTGATTTTATGTGGAGAACTTTGATCCACTTGGACTTAAACTTTGCACAAGGAAATAAGCATGGGTCAATTTGCATTCTTCTGCATCTTAACTGTCAGTTAAAGCAGCACCATTTGTTGAAAAGGATGTCGTCCTTTTTCCATTGAAAGCTTTAACTCCTTGGTCAAAGATCAAGTGACCCATAAGTGTGTGGGTTCATTTCAGGATCTTCTATTCTAATCTATTGATCTACCTGCATGTTTCTGTACCAATACCATGGAATTTTTTTTATCACAATTGGTCTGTAATACAGCTTGAGGTCAGGAATGGTGATTCCCCCAGAAGTGTTTTTTATTGTTGAGAATAGTTGTTGCTATCATGGGCTTTTATTATTCCAAATGTATTTGTAAATTAAATTGTTCTTTCTAACTCTATGAAGAATTGAGTTGGAATTTTGACAGAAATTGCCTTGAATCTGTAGATTTCCTTAGGGGGGATGGATATTTTTTCTAAGTTGATCTTTCCAATCCATGAGCGTGGGAGATCTTTCCACCTTCTGAGGTCTTTTTCAATTTCCTTCTTCAGAGACTTGAAGTTATTGTCATACAGATCCTTCAGTTGCTCGGTTAGAGTCACCCCAAGGTATTTTATATTCTTTGTGACTTTTGTGAAGGGTGTCAATTCTCTCTAATTTCTTTCTCAGCCTATTTATCCTTTGAGTAGAGGAAGGCTACTGATTTGTTCAGTGTGGTTGCCCTTGTATTTGGATCATAGTTTTTTTTTAGAATTGAACATCCATCTTGATGGATTTTTTCCTTTGATGAGTAAAAAGTATCCTTTCTTATTTCTTGATAACTTTTGGTTGAAAATCTATTTTATTCCATATTTGAATGGTTACTCCAGCATCTTTCTTGGGACCATTTGCTTGGAAAGTTTTTTGTGTTTTTTTTTTTTTTCCAACCTTTTACTCTGATATAGTATCTGTCTTTGTCTCTGAGGTAAGTTTCCAGTATGCATCAAAATTGTGGATTCTGATTATGTTTCCAGTCTGATAGTCTATGTCTTTAATTGGGGAATTGATTCATTGATGTTAAAAGATATTAAGGAATAGTGATTATTGTTTTCTGCTATTTTGTTTTTAGAGGTAGAATTCTGTTTTCATGAATTCTTCTTTTGAGTTTGTTGTAAAAAGATTAATTTCTTGCTTTTCCTAGGCTGGAGTTTCCACTTTGTAGTAGAGCTTTCCATATATTATCCTTTGTAGGGCTGTATTTGTGGACAGATATTGTGTAAATTTGGTTTTTTCCTGGAATATCTTGGTTTCTCAATCTATGGTAACTGAGAGTTTTGCTGAATATAGTAACCTGAGCTGGCACTTCTGTTCTCTTAGGGTCTGTATGATATCATCCCAGAATCTTCTTTCTAGCTTTCATATTCTCTGTTGAAAAGTCTGTTGTCATTTTGATTGGTCTGCCTTTTATTTTACCTATACTTTTACCCTTACTACTATTAGTATTCTTTTGGTTTTCTTTTGAACATTTGTTGTTTTGGCTATTATTTGTCAGGAAGAATTTCTTCTCTGGTCCAATCTATTTGGGGTTTTGTAGGCTTCTTGTATGTCCATGTTCATCTTTATCTTTAGGTTAGGGAAGTTTTCTTTTATAATTTTTATTTAAGATATTTAGTGTGCCTTTTAGTTGGGAGTCTTGTCTCTTTTCTACATTCTTAGGTTTGTCTTCTTAATTTTTCCTGGATTTTCTGAATGTTTTGGGTTAGAAGCTTTTTGTTTTTTGCATTTTCTCTAACTATTGCGGCAATGTTTTCTATGGTATCTTCTGCCCCTGAGATTCACTCTTTCCTCTCTTATACTCTGATGGTGATGCTTGCATCTATGATGCCCAATGTCTTTCCTAGATTTTACAACTTCAGGGTTGTCTCCTTTTGTGATTTCTTCATTGGTTTAATTTCTGTTTTCAATTCCTTCACCTGTTTGGGTTTACTTTCATGTAGCTCTTTAAGTGACTTTTGTGTTTTCTGTGTTTCCTCTTTAAGGGCTTTAACTTGTTTGTCTTTGTTCTCCTGGCTTTCCTGTGCTTCTTTAAGTGTGTTATTTAAGGGTTTTCAAGGATATTCATTATCGTAATGAAGTATGATTTTACGAGTAAATCTTGTTTTTCTGGTGACTTAGGAATTCCACTATTTTCTGTGGTGGACTGGGTTCTGATGTTGCCAGGTTGTCTTGGTTTCAGTTTCTTAGATTCTTGTACTTTCCTTCTGCAATGTTTTTATGGGTGACACTAGGTGATCTTGTTGTCTCTGAGTGGCACTTTTCTCTCCTCTGTGTCTGTGGGTCCCTGGTCTCCAGAAAGAGATTGTTCCTGGTTGTTTGGCTCTCTGGGTTGGCTGTGATAGTCAGTGGAGAGGGAATATGGACTCACCCCTGGGCTCAGGTGTGAAAACTCTCCTGTAGCTCCTCCAGGCACCCAGAAACCTACAGGCAGGTTGCCAGTCTTGATGAGACAAGGTGAGACTGGCCTTGGGCCAGGAGTATCTATTCCCAGGTAGCACCTCTACCTCTACCCTGAGAGTTCCGGGCAATTTCTCGCTGGATAGTCACTGCAGAGGGAGTGTGGGCTCACCAGTGGGCTTAGGAGTGAGAGCCCTCCTGTGGATCTTCCAGCAACCTGTGGGCATGCTGCTGGTCCTGATGAAACTGGCTGGGTCTTGACTTGACTTATACTCTTTATATTACTTTATAACAGCCTTGTTATTACAACCATGTAAATAATCATTTATTTTTCTTTTAAATCTTGAAGGTAGTTTTATTAATAAGAAGATACCAAACTCTATAAATAAACTTGTATTAGTCAGGTTTCTCATAAGCAATAAAACTTATATAATGAATCTCTCCCCCGGCCCCACCCCCATCCGCCCCTTGCCCTTCTCTCTTTCTCCTGGAATCATTTATAAGCTGCAGATCAGCTAATCCAACAATGTCAGCCTGTAAATGGAAAGTTCAAGAATCCAGGAGTTGTTCAGTCCACAAGGGTGGATATGTCAGATGATCTTCTGTATATGCCAGAATCCCAAATAAAGTAGCCTAATGCCAGTGACAAAAAATGGACTTGCTAGCAAAGATAGGACAAACAGAGAGCAAAAGCTTCCTTCTTTTATGTACTTATGTAGCCTTGCAGGAGACAGTATGGTCCAGATTAAAGGTATATATTCCCAAATCAAGATCTTTATCAAAGATTTGTGTCTTCCTACCTTAAAGGTCTAAAACTGGAGTTAAAATCATAGGAAAATCACTTAAAATCAAAGGAAAATGACAAGTCCTCCACTTCTGGATTGTAGTCCATCCCAGCAGTAGTCAAGTTGCCAACCAAGACTAGCCATATAAAACATACTTTACTTCCTACTGTTACTGACAAATTTCTATTATAAAATCAGAGACAATAAATTCCATGGTCACTTGAGGTAATGAAGAGAGACAATCTGAATAATGTAGATATAATGAAATTCATATTTAGGCTCCTAAATGTAAATTTGCTGCAAACATTTCTCAAATACATCAAAGTTATATTAAGCCTTCTATAATGTCTTAATTGTATAGGCCTGACATAATAAATAAAAATTTTAATAATACTCATCATAAATACATCCAAAGCCCAATTTACTCTTGTATTTACAAGGGACAGTGCACAACCAATGCCTACTTATATTTCCTTCTTATACAGCTATAAGCTCACTGTATTGAAGATCCAACTGACACAATTTGCAACAGAAGTGTTCTGTAGTACTCATCTGGTGAAGTTCACAGTTAAAGAGTAAATAATAACCAAACAAAAAGTTTGGTTGATCTTAATAAGTATTTTAATATCATGTTCTAGCAATTAAATTTGCTTCTTCTTAAAATGATCGCACATAAACAGACAATTGTTTAAAAGTTCATAAAGATTCTCAATTTTAAATCAGAATGTATTTCTTCATTTTTACCTTGGATTCTACTTACCTCAATACTTAGAATTTCCTTCTTAAATGCATTTTTCTCATTAAAAACATATATAAAACCATACTACTAACAATTTCCACAAAATGATCATGATATGCCTTCTAGTTTCCAAAATTTTCATTTTAATCAACATGTAGTCTACATAAATTTTCATATGTATATTTATTCCATAAATGTATGGAATTTTATGGGTCCTTATAGACAATTGCTGTCGGTCAGATGTTAGATTTTTAGGCTTTGGTTTCTGGAATTAGAGACATGAGTTGGTCAAATCAATAACTGATGAACTTAGTAAAATGAATACATGTAAAATTAGACAATTCTTTTATTTTGAGTTAAATATGCAATTGTAATTAAATGTTCTATAAATTTAATCAAAATAGTTCCTCCAAGATTGTCATAATCCCCAAAAATAACATATTCCTCTATTCAAATAAATATCACATTCTTATAAAAGTACCATACACAGTGAATATTTTGATATTATTCTTCACTTATTACTTTCTATAATCAGAAAAGTTTTGCCAAGAAACATCAAACTATTTTGCACACATGGTAAACAAACATACATCTAGGCAAAACACTCATACACATAAAATAATATTAAAGGATTAAAGGTATGTGCTACTATACTTTCAGTTATAAAATATCTTTAAAATAATTATTTCAATTTATGCAAGAAGCAAAAAGACAGAAATTCCAAGAATTAATGCGGGGGGGGGGGGGGTTACACAGCAGTCTCAGGTTCCAGATCTAAGGCACATAGGTGCCAGTGAAGAAATTCTAAACATATTGAACTCAACAAAGTCAAACAGGTGAAGGAATATCAGACCATTTATGGAAAAATAAATGAAAGAAATAAACCTTATCGGTATCAAATTACTAGCCAAGTAGGCTCTACACTGCAGAGAAATTCATGAAAGAACAGTGCACTGGATACAATGCATATTCAAAGAATTGTGTGAGGCACCTTTGTGAACATTTTGCTTCAAAAACCTGGATCTAAGCATACACAATAAATATAAAATAAAACGAAGTCATGGTAATTTTCAGCTTTAAAATCCTGGGTGAAAATGTTTACTGAGTATATATTTGTAGTTACTAAGAAACACTGTAAAATTGTAATGTATTCTGAAAGATTTTTTATCGAAGTCTACCTCTATAAATGTTTGGCAGGATAAACAGAATATCAGATATCCCAAGGGTCTCAGAATTCTCTTGCAAATTAGATTCAAGCCCTTATTCTGAAATGCTTTTAGAAAGACAGTAGGTGGCAGTATTAGGCCCAAAAACAAAATCAGTCTAAATTGTTGCAGTAGCAATTTGTATTTAAAATAAATATAAATACACACAAAATTTACTGGACTGTGAAGAGATGTAATTTTATACGTTGCTGCTATATTATAGAAAGTAAAAAGCATGCCAAAGAAAATGGAAAGGAGGTAATAAAAATCTGGTCATATAAAAATCAGTTTACTAAAGCAGTGTAGTTTCTCAAACAAAATTCACTGCACAAAACCACATAAAATATATTCAAATAATAATCTAATTAGCTTATATTGCTAGAGTGCTTGCCTAGCATGTGTGAAACCATTGTTTTAATTTCTAGTGTTGCAGTCCATCAATCAATAAATAATATAATACCCAATAGTTATATGCAATTATGAGAATTATAAATAGTCAATTGACACAATAAAAAATGTTAAAGAATAGGAAAAGAGATCTCTAAAGACATGGGACTTAAACTAAGATAAGTGGCAAGAAAGTTGTAAGCATGTGATTATCTGGTAGAAGGAACAATTTGAACAGACATTAAGGTAAAAACATGCTCCGTTTAATGGGTTGAAAAATAAACAGAAGTATAATATCTCTGCAGTAGAGGGAATGACAGAGAATGTTATGAAAACACAATTTTAGCAGTTACTTGATGATACAGAGATTTGTATTAAATGGTTTAATTATGATAATAATATAACCTCATAAGAAATCTCTTTCTCTAAACCTGTGCATAATACACTCAAAAGAAATAGATGCCCTGAGAATTTAAAGGCACATTGTTCAGTATGAAAATTTGAATTTGGTATCAGTCATATTTTGAATAGCATGTAAAACAGAAATGTCAAATGACTGCTTTTTTTTTTACCAGCCATCTATTTTATTGTACATAGATGAATAATAAATGAACTACTGTACCCAATAAAAAATAATAAAAATGAACCAGGATATGTATCTAACTATAAACCATATGTAAAAAAAAACTGTAGCAATTACTGACAAACAAAAGTGTCATGGAAGAGAGAAAATAAAATAGAATAAAGTATAATAATAGAGATACATAAAAGAGTCACAATGAAGACTTTCACTTTATGTGCCAAATTTTAAAAATTAATTTTAAAAGAATATATCAACAATATCACTGAGATTACTGATTTCATTTGGATGGCTTCTGCATTTGATGAAAGCATTTGAAAGGGGTCATCTTGTTCAAAGAATTCATATCTATTGCTGTCATATAAAGCATCAAGCCATCTACCAATATCTGGGTTTAGCACTACAGATAAAATAAAAAGAAATGTATCAATCATTTAGAGAAATGAGAAGTACGATGGAAAGTAGATAGAGATAATTTCAAATGTTGCATAATTATGTGCACAAATGCTACAAGTAAAACAAATGTGAAAAACAGAAAATACAGAGAGTAAGAGAAACCTATGTGAAGATGTGCATTGTCAGACTGGCTCTGATAAAGTATAGATAAGCACAGAAAAATGGAGTCACATAGTATAATGTGAACATCATGAGTGCACTGTATGGAAGAAAATTTTTAAAAAAACTTACAAACAAATTATGAAAAAGGAATACTGGAGACAAATGAGCCAAAGGTAGGGAAAAGAGAGTAATTAATTAAGGGTTTGAAAAGTCAAACTAAACTTTTAACTTTATATGGCATTGTAAAATTGTATAACCTAAATTTGTGTAGAAAGAAACAGATAAATTATACTTGAATGATAGTGTGTAAATATTTATTTTAAAATACCAGTGTCATAAAAGAATGAATATCTAAAATATAATCTCACAGTAATGGTGGATAAAATATAAAAACTAGATACAATTCACAATCTTAAATAAATATCACTGAAAAAGTAGTTTGAGATATTTAACACATTTTAATAAATAATTACATAACATCATTGTATCTATTTTAATATATCTTATTCAAATACATTTTGATTATAAACTAGACAACTAGACAACTAGACACTTAGAAAGTAGTAGTTCATGTTGACTGTGTACAGAATGCATTGTTAAGAAGTCTGCAATTTAAAACTAAGTTGAGTGATTCAGCACATGACAGTCATAACACTTGCATACATAAACAAAACATACAAAGCAAAAGTAGCAAAGTAAAACAATGATATTTAATTTATATAAAATACACACACATATAATCACTAAGATCATAATTTTATATACCACAATTAGAATGTAACAATATAAAATTTCCACAAATTGTGCCAAAAACATTATAAATGACAAAAGAAGGATAATCCAAGTTTCAGGTTTTAACTTGATCAGTCAAATATCAATTGTGAAAAAAATTCAGAGTTGTATTAGTCATATGTACATGCTTAGATCCATAACTATTAATAACAATGTATGCTAAAAAAGTGTTCGAGAAAATTATAAATTTTTCCAAGTTAATGTTCTAGGTATATAAGCAATAGTTGTATAATGCCAAAGGAAAAACAATCATGTTGTGAAAATTATTTTAAGTCTAATATTATGAATTAGTATTATAAATAATTAGAAACCTCACAATAAAAATGTGCAAACATCATCATTATTGTAATTATTTAATTTCAATAAGCTTTGAAATTCATGTGAAAAAATTATATTGTTCACTTAGAGTTAGAGATGTCTTTCTTCTTATTGTCAAATCTACTGAAATAAACAAGACTGATGACCACCCCCTTCAAAATGACAAAGAAAAAACCATATTACTTTCATATTAAATTAGTTCTTGAAGATAATCCTTGTGAATATTTAATTTTCTGTGGCAAGGAAGTAGATCTGATAAGAATGATGTGGTCATAACACCAGTCAGAAAAGCTATAAAATTTCTTCAGTTTTATTTTTATTGTTTTAAATTAAAATATAATTACATCATTCCCCCTCCCTTTCCTTTCCTTGTTCCAAATCTTTACATTCCCATAAGCAACTCCTCTCAAATTCAACATTTAATTAGATTATCATGTGTTTCTTTTTCTTTCAATATATTTTTATTGTGATTAGATTTACTGATTTTCATATGTTAAAATATTCCTGCTTCCCTGTGATGAAGCCTACTTGATCATGGTGGATGCATTCTTAAATTTGGTTTGTAAGTATTTTGAGGATTTTTGTACAAATGTTCATAAGGGAAATTGGTCTGAAATTTTCTTTCTTTGCTGAGTTTTGATGTAGTTTGTGTATCAGAATAACTATGACCTCATAAAATAAATTTGGCAAAGTTCCTTATGTTCCTATTTTGTAAAATAATTTGAGGTGTTGGCATTAACTGTTTCATGAAAGTCTGGTAGAATTCTACACTAAAACCATCTGACCTCGGGCTTTCTTTTGTCTGGGAGACTTTTTATTTCTTTTTAACCTGAAAACTGAAGTTTATATACAAAAGTAAAACATTGATTCTCACCATTCTGTATTGTTCTATTTTCTGATATAGAAGAAGTTAAATTTCTTAGTCGGCATTTCTTTCTTTCTTTCTTTTTTTAATTGAATAACTTTATTTTTTAAAAACAGAGACATTTATTGATGACATAATACCAATACTCTCCAAACTAGTCCACAAAATAGAATCCGATGAAACACACCTAACTCAATTTTTGAGACTTCAATAGCCCTTGTTCCTAAACCAAACAAAGACCCTACAAGGATAGAGAACTTCAGACCAATCTCCTTTATGAATGTTGATGCAAAAATAATCAACAAAATCCTTGCAAACTGAATCCAAGAACACATAAAAAACATCATTCACCATTGTTGGCATTAGGATAGCCCCCTCCCCCAGAAATGGCTCCACCCACAGGTGACAGGAACCTAGCACATCAATTGCCATGGAAACAGCCAAAGCATTCCCAGAAGACATCAGTTATAAATCCCATCTCCTCCTGGGAGCAAGTGACGTCACTACCCCTACAAAAGACCGAAACCCTTCCTCCTCTCTCTCTTTCCTCTTCCTCTCTTCGCCCGGCCTTGACCCCTGCCCTATCCCGTTCTATTAAACCTCTCCACGTGGAACCGTGTTTGGTGTGGTCTGTCTGGGCCTAGGCGAGAAATCTAATTTACAACATTGGTGGCCCGTACGGGGAGCCAGATTTTCTCGCGACCAGTCCATGCCGGCCACTCCAGCACACCCCGGCCCACCCCATCGGGCTCGGCATAGCGGCAGCTGCATGGCGGGCACTGTGGTTGCCTATTCCTCTTAACCGAGGCCACTGCCTCGAGTTCCCATACAGCCTCTTGTTCTGCTGACTGCCGCAGTGACCGTCTCCCGCCGCTGCGCAGCCACATGCAACCCGTCTGCCGCCACAGCTGATCTACCAACAGCTGCCCGACTCACAGACTTCCAGCACGTGAGTTGTCGCCATTACTAAAGCTCTAGACACTTGCTGGCCACTGCTCTGCCACGTGTGCCAATAGCTCCTGCCACGCGGGCTGCTGAGATAGATCAGCCACACGCCACACGGTTTCACTTTTCCTGATACCAGATCGTGGCTAAGGCTCCCGCACAAACATCGGCAAATTGGTAGGGATTGTCACTCCAGTTGGTGGAGAGAATCCCCGATTTCCCAAAAAGGCCTGGCCAGCTTTTTCGGGCAAAGAGGGTTACTTCTCTATAGCCACAGTTTTGAGACAGACATTGACCATTGAGAAGCTCATCAGGAGTGCCCTTCACTCTTTTTCCCTTCCCCCAGGGCTCTAGCAGCCGGTTCACTCAGCCGAAGTCCAGGCCTGGCGAGGGCACTCTCTGCCAGATCCAGGATCTGGCGAAGCCACCAGGAGTCCGAGTGACGACTCGCGACCCCTGCGCATAGGCGAAACTTTTCTACCGAGTTTCATCCACTGGGACGCTGGATTGGATGGCTCCGTAGCCCCCTCCCTGTACCTTCCCAATGGGCAACTCAATGTCTCAAAACGTGTCACCAGGCTCCCCACTGGGATGTCTCCTGGAAAATTCCAAATCTCTAAAACTAACACCTCAGCTAAAGACATCAAAATTGATACACCTCTGCAACAATGTTTGGACTCAATATCCACTAGATAATAACTCAAAATGGCCGAAAATGGCACCCTAGACTCGTTAATTTTACGAGACCTCCACTCATACTGCCAACGATCTGGTAAATGGAAAGAGGTTCCCTATGTACAGGCATTTACCTACCTCGTTCTAATCCTTCTCTGTGTTCTTCCTGTAATCCCACTCACCTCCTTTTAGCAATGAAGAAAACACCAGATGACACTACAGCTCTTGACCCAGCCAATGAGCCACCCCCACTTCGCCGCAAAACCCAGACTACTGTTTCCACTCCTCCACAGCCGGTGCCAGCTAGAGGCCACTCTGCCTTGGCACCTAGTTTTACTCCTCCCATTACTCGTTCCAAGGCCATGGCCAAACTTCCACCTGACTCTTCGTCACCAGAGACGCCAGGCCCAGCATCAGTCCTTCCACTAAGGGAGGTGGCTGGCGTCGACGGGCTAGTCCGTGTCCATGTTCCTTTCTCGCTAAATGAGCTCTCCCAAATAGAAAGCAGGCTGGGTTCCTATACCTCTAACCCATCTGCTTTTATTAAAGAATTCCAATACATTACCCAATCTTACAGTCTGACATTCCATGATGTACATATGATTCTTACTAATAATTTACTTCCTGAGGAACGCCGGCGAGTTTGGGAGCAGGCAAAAACGCATGCAGACGAAATCCATCAAACAGATACAACATACCCAATTGGATCTGAGGCAGTACCTGACCAAGATCCCCGATGGGATTACAATTCCACGAGTGGTATCTTGGCCAGAGACAGGTTCATAACCTGTCTCCTGGCCGGTCTCCGCAGAGCAGCCTTAAAACTGGTAAATTTTGAAAAGCTACAAGAGGTTTTCCAAGACAGACAAGAAAACCCATCCCAATTCCTAGAGCGCCTCACAAAGGCCCTGTTACAGTACACTAACTTAGATCCTGAAAACCCAGAAGGTAAACAACTGTTAATGACATATTTTTTTTCCCAGAGCTACCCCGACATAAGAGAGAAGCTTAAACGGCTGGAGAGGGGGCCCCTAACTCCACAGGCAGAAGTCTTGGCGCTGGCCTTTAAAGTGTACCATGGGAGAGATGAAAAGACTCGCAAACAAAAGTACCATATGCTGGCACAGGCTGTCCGACCAGCCACTGCTACAAACTCCCGGCCTCCGAGGGCAAAGGGACCACCGGCTCCCTGCTATAAGTGTGGTCAGAAAGGTCACTGGGCAAAAGCCTGCCCTAGCCCCCGCAAACCAAAGGGGCCATGTCCTAGATGCCATCGAGAGGGACACTGGGCTGTAGACTGCCCTTATGTCGCGCAAGACAGAGGGGCATCACACCCAAATAACTCTCCAGCCGATCTCCTAGGCTTGGCTATGGACGATTGACGGAGCCTGGGCTCCCTTGACCCGACCACTACCATTACAAACAGGGAGCCACGGGTAGCTATCATGGTATGTGGGCGGCCCATCTCCTTCCTCTTGGACACTGGGGCCACTTACTCGGTCCTGACGGAGTTTTGGGGACCCACTTCTCCCTCCCGTTTTCCTATTGTGGGGGTAGGAGGACAACCCTATCTCCCTCACCAAACCCCACCACTTAATTGTACCTTCAGGGGCATACCTCTCACCCATTCCTTTTTGGTAATGCCGACATGTCCTGTCCCCTTATTGGGAAGAGACCTTCTAGTAAAGCTGGGAGCTTCCATTTCCTTTGCTCCCCCCACTCGCCTAAACCCAAGCTCGCCAGCAACCCCTCTGCTTCTCCTCCTAGCCAGCCAACCTACTGACACAAACATGCTGCTTCCTTTACCAGCTTCTCAGGTAGACCCCCAAGTCTGGGACGTCCAGAACCCCTCTGTTGCTAAACATCATTCTCCTGTTGTCGTCCAATTACTGGACCCTACCAGGTACATAACCCAAGCTCAGTACCCTCTCTCCCTCCAGAGCCTTAGGGGACTTAAACCTATCATTTCTGACCTCTTAAGGAAAAAACTTCTTCGCCCTACCTCTTCTCCTTTTAACACCCCTATACTAGCAGTTAAAAAGCCCAACGGAACCTATCGTCTGGTTCAAGACCTCAGGTGCATCAACTCTGCAGTGGTTCCCCTTCATCCTGTTGTGGCTAATCCTTATACTCTTCTTTCCACTATCCCCTCAGGGACCTCCCATTTCTCAGTCCTAGATCTCAAAGATGCGTTCTTCTCCATCCCTCTAGACGCACAGTCACAGGACATATTTGCCTTTACCTGGACAGATCCAGACACCCATTTCTCTACCCAGCTTACCTGGACTGTTCTACCTCAGGGGTTCCGAGACAGCCCACACTTGTTTGGCCAGGCTCTGGCTTCTGATTTGTCATCTCTGCCTCCTCTCAGATCTAAGGTCATACTTTATGTAGATGACCTTCTTCTCTGTAGTCCTTCCTCAGAGATCAGCCAGGATGACACTTCCACTCTCCTAAACTTTCTTTCCAGTTGAGGCTACAGGGTCTCACCTTCCAAAGTCCAACTGTCCACTTCTCAGGTCACCTATCTGGGACTAACAATTACCCCAACCCACAAAGCTATTACCTTAGATAGAAAAAACCTAATTCAGTCCCTAACCGTTCCTTCTACAAAGGAAGAAATTTTATCATTCCTAGGGATAGCTAGCTTTCTACGCTCCTGGGTTCCTTCCTTTTCCCTCCTCTCTCGCCCCCTATATGAAGCAGCATCAGGTTCCATCCATGAACCTCCCCTCAAGCCTGTTACCAGGCCCTTTCGAAGGCTCCAACAGGCCCTCCTTAAGGCTCCGGCCTTACATCTCCCTGACCTGACTCGCCCCTTTTCCCTCTATGTAACTGAAAAGGAGGGATTTGCCCTTGGAGTCCTAGGTCACCAACTGGGGCCATCTTTTGCACCCGTAGCATATTTGTCAAAAAGACTAGATCTAACCGTCCAGGGATGGGCACCCTGTATTCGCACCTTAGCAGTTGCTGAACTCCTCATTAGAGAGTCAAAAAAGCTAACCTTTGGTTCGCCCATAACTGTTTTCTCTTCTCATAACCTGTCGCAGCTCCTGACTTACAAAGCCCTACAGACCCTGCCCCCTTCCAGGGTTCTTTCTCTCCAGGTAGCACTAATCGAAGACTCTACGCTCACCTTCCAATCATGTCCACCTCTTAACATTTCCAGCCTTCTTCCTCCGCCAGATACTAACTACTCCCTGTCTCACTCTTGCACTGAAACTTTAGATGAACTATTACCTCATCCCTCACACATACAGGAGGGCACACTGCCTCAGGCTACCCACACCTTGTATACAGATGGCAGCTCCTTTCTACATGAAGGGCACAGAAGAACTGGCTATGCCATAGTGTCAGACACAGAGGTGGTAGAAGCGCAGGCCCTCCCTGCTCATACCACCAATCAACAGGCTGAATTAATAGCCCTTACCCGTGCTTTTCAACTGGCACAGGGACAATCCCTCAATGTCTACACAGATTCTAAATATGCTTTTCATATCCTCCTGTCCCACGCTGCCATCTGGAAGGAACGTGGGCTACTTACAACAAAAGGAGGATCAGTAACTAATGCAAATCAAATTATGGCCATGCTAAAGGCTTCCCATCTCCCCACGGCTATTGGGATTATTCACTGCAGATCCCACCAGACCGATGATTCCATTGTTTCCAAGGGAAATAACCGGGCCGATGAGGCAGCTAGGGCTGCAGCCCTTAGGGGCTTAGGCTCGACTCACCCTCCCCAAGACATTCTTACACTGCAGCCCACAATCCCACCTTCACCCCCGGACATTCGCCAAACTCTGTCCTATCTTCATCAACTCTTCCATCCTAACAGCCAGGCCTTGTCCTATTTTGTTAAGACCCACTTGCAGCCTACCCCTGAAGACTTAAGTTTCTTAAAATCTATCACTGCTTCTTGCAAAATCTGCCAGGCGTCAGACCCTAGCTCAAAATATCGTAGTACTCCTTTTCCTACCCATCAAGCCCGAGGTTCTCTTCCTGGAACTGACTGGCAACTTGATTTTACCCACATGCCCACTGTCAAACGAGTCAGATACCTCCTGGTCTTGGTAGATACTTTCTCAGGGTGGGTAGAGGCATTTCCCACAACCAACAAGAGGGCTCAGACAGTCTCTGATCTCCTCCTCCGAGAGATAATTCCCCGATTTGGTGTCCCAGCTTCCTTGCAATCAGACAATGGTCCTGAGTTTACCTCTCAAATCTCTCAAAACCTGTCTAAGGCTCTAGACATCCCCTGGCATTTTTATATCCCCTACCACCCTCAATCTTCAGGGAAGGTAGAGAGAACTAACCGCTCTTTAAAAACCACCCTTGTCAAGCTGTCACAGGAACTTCACCTTGATTGGGTAAAACTCCTACCTCTGGCTCTTTTCAGACTACGAGCTCTTCCCAAGCGACCTCTTCAGGTCTCACCATTTGAACTCATGTATGGGCGTCCGGTCCTAACTCCTGGCCTCTCACCTAAATGCTCTCCCCTCCCAGACCATCTACTCACCCCGTTACTTTGCCACCTTCGCTCTCTCTTGTGGAACTTCGCTGACCACCATCTACCCCGACCACACACTGAACCTTGCCCACTGCCTGTAAACACTGGAGACCAAGTTCTTCTATCTCCTCCAGACAACCGGCCCTCATCACTCTCCCCTAAATGGCAGGGCCCTTTTAAAGTGATTCTCGCGACACCTACAGCAGCCAAACTGGAGGGACTCCCTCACTGGGTCCACCTGTCCCATCTCAAACCTTTTATTCCCCCACCTAAACATTCTTCATACACATCGACCCTAACAGGACCGTGCTCTGTCAAGCTCCAGAGGACGTCAAGACAACCCACCTTACCCTCGCTTCCAGAAAATGAGATCCCATCCTGCCAGCAACATTCAACACCACTGGATTAGACATGGGCTTCTTATCTTCCCTTTACTGTTTGTCTTTATCCAGGGAAGCCCATATATCTGGAGATTTGAGGTTCAAGAGACTTCTGCAGATAACAAACAGTCCTTCCAAATAGGTTCAGGAAACTGCTCTATGGCTGGATGTCAAGAACCGATTCAAATCGCTGTCGTCCCTGTGTCGGTCATCCCATCCAAGTACTATGATCTCTTTACCTGCTTTCTCTTTGACCAGACAGCAGATGTTTGTAAGAAATGGCCAGATAAATATGGGGGTTGCCCATATTGGTCTTGCCAGATACACATGCTAGGATCACGGCCCCACCACTTCTTCTACCAACAGCACAAGAAGCTCTTTTTCTACATAGAAGATCCATGGGATCCCAGGTGGAAGACTGGAGTTGTCGGTAAGCTCTACCGTAAAAACCAACCAGGATCCCCAGTGAGTACTATCAAAATTCAGAGAAAATATGTTTCAATTGCCCAACCCCTAGATATAGAAGGGGTAGGAAAAATAATCAAACACTCCTCTGAGGTCCTTACTTCCTTAACATCCCCCCTCATAAATGGCACCAGCTTGTCCTTCCGCCTTTTGCTTCAGACTTTGACATTAGCATACAAGCTCCTTAATATCACCCGACCTGGTCGTTTTAAAGACTGCTGGCTATGTGTTCCTCCTGGAACAAACTCACAATTGCCGCTCACAGCTTCTCCAGTAATGTTGCCCAATAACCTTACCTCACCCTTCGTCAGCTGTCCCGACTCTGATGTTGCCATGACCCCTTACCTCTCCTCTATCTCTCTTCTTGGCACGGCAAACTGTTTTAAGGCATCTGGGACACATCCTGTAGTAATGTTAGGCTCCTTAGACTGCAATATGACCACAACCCTTGATACCCCATCTCTGCCACAGTGCCCAGTGATCCAAAATACATCAATCCTCTGTGGCACGCAGGCATATCATCGTTTACCTGGCAGCTGGTCAGGAAGCTGCACTTTGGTTCTCCTTTTCCCCGAACTAGGAGTAATCCAGGGAAACGAGCCCCTGCCAATCCCAGTCGTCAATATGATAGCCGCCCGACATAAGAGAGCAGTTCAGGTCGTGCCACTTTTGGTAGCTGCAGGAATAGCAGTAGGAACTAGCACTGGGATAGCAGGAATAACTACTTCCATGACCAAATATAATGAGATCACTTCCACCCTCAACAGGTTTCAAGAAGTGTCTGAAACTCTGCTCACCATCCAAAAACAGATAGATTCCCTGGCAGCTGTGGTTCTTCAAAACCGACGGGGGCTGGACCTTCTAACAGCTAAAGAAGGTGGCCTTTGTCTGTTCCTCCAAGAAGAATGCTGCTTCTATGTCAACCAATCCGGGATAGTGAGAGATAAGATCCAAGAGCTACAATCTGACATACAAAATTCCAGGGAACGTGAGACCTCCAGTTTCTGGACCTTCAAAAACCCTATATGGAAGTGGATACTCCCCTTTGTAACCCCTCTTCTAGTCATCTTTTTAGCATTACTATTTGCTCCCTGCCTTATCAATCTTGTCTCTACATTCCTTCAACGACAGATACAAAAAATTTCTAACCAAACCATTAATCAGTTCCTGTTGCAGGACTACAAGCCATTGCCTATAGAAAATCCTGATGTTAATGATTACCAAGTGGAACCCGATGGCGAAAACCAGCTACACCCCTACAACGCCCCAAGACAGCAGGAAGCAGTTTAAGAGACCCGACACCCCTATTCCCTTTTCACCATCGGCTTCCCTACCCTCCCCTTTTCTCTCTTTTTATATAAGAAAAAAGGGAGGAATGTTGGCATTAGGATAGCCCCCTCCCCCAGCAATGGCTCCACCCACAGGTGACAGGAACCTAGCACATCAATTGCCATGGAAACAGCCAAAGCATTCCCAGAAGACATCAGTTCTAAATCCCATCTCCACCTGGGAGCAAGTGACGTCACTACCCCTACAAAAGATCAAAACCCTTCCTCCTCTCTCTCTTTCCTCTTCTTCTCTTCGCCCGGCCTTGACCCCTGCCCTATCCCGTTCTATTAAACCTCTCCACGTGGAACTGTGTTTGGTGTGGTCTGTCTGGGCCTAGGCGAGAAATCTAATTTACAACAACCATGATCAAGTAGGCTTCATCCCTGGGATACAGGGATGGTTTAATAAAAGGAAATCCATCAATGTAATCCACCATATAAACAAACTCAAAAAAAAAAAAAAAAAAAAAAAACCACATGGTCATCTCACTAGATGCTGTGAAAGCATTTGACAAAATTCAACACCCCTTCATGTTAAAAGTCCAGGAAAGAACAGGAATCCAAGGTCCATACCTAAACATAATAAAAAGCAATATACAGCAAACCAAGAGCCAACATCAAATCGAATGGTGGGAAACTTAAAAAATCCCACTAAAATTAGGAATTTGACAAGGCTGCCCAAATCTCCCCCTACCTATTCAACATAGTACTGGAATTCTAGCCAGAAAAAATAGACAGCAAAAGGAAATCAAAGAGTTACAAATTGAAAAGGAAGAAGTAAAAACATCACTATTTGCAAATGACATGATAGTGTACTTAAGGGACCCCACAAATGCCACCAGAGAACTCCTACACCTGATAAACAAGTTCAGTAAAGTGACTGGATATAAAATTAACTCAAACAAATCACTAGCCTTCCTATATTCCAAGGACAAACATGTGGAGAAAGAAATTAGGGAAAAGATAACCTTCACAATAGCCACAAAATCTATGAAATACCTTGGTGTTACTCTAACTAAGCAAGTGAAGGACCTGTATGACAAGAACTTGAAACCTCTAAAGAAGGAAATCGAGGAAGATCTCAGAAAATGGAAAGATCTCTCATGCTCATGAATTGGAAGGATCAACATTTTTAAAATGCCCACCTTACCAACAGCAATCTACAGATTCAATGCAATCCCCGTCAAAAGTCCAACCCAGTTCTTCATTGAGTTGGAAAGAGCCATGTGCAATTTCATCTGGTATAATAAAAGACCTAGAATAGTGAAATCCATCCTCAACAACAAGAAAACATCTGCGGGAATCACTTTCCCTGACCTCAAGCTATATTACAAGGCAATTGTGCTGAAAACTGCATGGTACTGGTACAGAAATAGGCACATGGATCAATGCAATAGAATAGAAGATCCAGAAATAAGCCCTCACATATATGGTCACCTGATTTTTGACAAAGGAGCTGTAAACATTCAATGGAAAAAGGACAGACTATTCAACAAATGGTGTTGGTTCAACTGGCATTCAGCAAGCAGAAGAATGAAAATAGACCCTTTCTTATCTCCTTGTACAAAGCTCAAGTGTAAGTGGATCAAAGATCTCCACATTAAACCAGATACACTGAAACTATTAGATGAGAAAGTAGGGAAAACCTTAGAACTCATATGCACAGGAGAAAATTTCCTGAACAGAATACCAATGGCTCAAGCTCTAAAGTCAAAGATTAACAAATGGAACTTAATGAGATTGCAAAGTTTCTGTAAGGCTAAAGACACTGTCAAGAAAACAAAATGGCAGCCAACAGAGTGGAAAAAGACCTTTACCAACCCTACATCAGATAGAGGCCTAATATCCAAGGTATACAAAGAATTTAAAAAGATAGACACCAGAGAATTAAACAACCCTATTAAAAAATGGGGTACAGACTTAAACAAAAAGTTCTCAATCGAGGAATATTGAATGGCTGAAGAACATCTAAGGAATTGCTCGACATCCTTAGCCATCAGGGAAATGCAAATCAAAACAACCCTGAGATTCTACCTCACACCAGTCAGATTGGCCAAGATCCAAAACTCAGATGACAGCAGTAGCTGGCGAGGATGTGGAGAAAGAGGAACACTTCTCCACTGCTGATGGGGTTGTAAACTGATACAACCACTCTGGAAATCAGTCTGCCAGTTCCTCAGAAAATGGACATAGTACTACATGAAGACACATTTATTCCACTTCTGGGCATTTACCCCAGAGGCGCTCCAACATACAACAAAGATACATGCACCACAATGTTCATTGCAGTTCTATTTATAATAGCCATAAGCTGGAAAGAACCCAGATGTCCTTAAGTATATGAATGGATACAAAAATTGTGGTACATTTACACAATGGAGTACTACTCAGCTATCAGAAACAATGATCTTATGAAATTCTTAAGAAAATGGATGTATCTGGGAGACTTTTAATGATTGCTTCTGTTTCACTAAGGATTTTAGGTCTATTTAATTTTTTTATCTCCATTGGAAGGTCAGGCTTAACACTGATAGGCCTGCCTTTATATGTAACTTGAAGTTTTTTTTCCTTTATAGCCTTTAATATTCTTTATTCTGTATGTGTAGATCTTCGATTAGTATGTGGCAAGGGAAATTCTTTTCTGGTCCAATTTCGTTGCTGTCCTGTATTCTTGTTATACCTTTATACTAATTTGATTTTTTCTATAATTTTTAAATATTATTTTCTAGACCTTTAAGCTTGTATTCTTCTCCTTCTAATTCGATTAATTTTAAATCTCACCTTTTTATAGTGTCTGAGATTTTTTGGATGTTTATAACATGAATTCTTAGATTTAACATTTTCTTTGATGAACATTTCTATTTCTTCTCTGGATCTTCTATGTCTGAGATTCTCTTTTTTATTTCTTGTATCCTGTTACTGAAGCCTGCTTCAGATTTTGTTTTCTTTATTCTATTTACATCTGCAGGTCTTGAACAGTTAGTTTTCTTCAGTAGATTGGTTTTTGTTGTTCTTATTGTTGTTTGTTTGTTTGTTTGTTGGCCTTCTTTAAGATATTTTATCAATTTTTCTCCAACTGTTTGTTCATATTTTCCTGGCTTCTCTGAGGGACATATTCATTTCCTCAAATTGTTTGTTTGTTTATTTCTGGCTTTCATTTAAAGATTATTCATTAATTTCAATTGTTTGTGGTTTCTGGACCTGTTTAAGGAATTTATTAATTTTTATTAATTTTTTATGAATCTCTATCACTTTCACATAGTTTGTTTTAAAGTCCTTTTATTTTACTTAAGCTATGTAAAACTATTCAGAACTTGCTGTGGTAGGATAGCTTGTCTCTGGTCTTCTGAATGGAGTGGATTGTCCAGCCTCTGAACTCTTCAAAGAACCTGTATAGTTGTGCAATATTTAAGGAAAAATTTTAGACAAGCAAATGTCAATTTTTCAATCTACCCTTCCTAAATATGCTTTCTTCCTTGCTTATCAATCACAAAGAACAATAAGTTGTGAATGTTCTGAGAATAAAAATGTATAAACTAATGATATTTTTATGACTAAGGTGTTTGGTAATCAAGTGATTTATGAATTGGGAATAATAGAAATAGAATGTCTCAACAACACTCTGGACTTAAAAAAAATCTCTTGAAGTATTAGATCTGTCCCATTGTCATGGCAAGTAGGATAGGAGCTTCCAAGGACCAAGAGACCACTCTGCTATTTATGCGGTCAATTGTGGCTCATTCATTTCTTCTAGCTTGTTCTGATGAGCCTCTGTCTCATCCTTTGGGAGCATTCCCAATGTCAATAGTAAACATTACTGTCTTTGGAGTGACAGTGAACATCCTATTACTAGAGCAGAGCTTGTATGTCCCCAGATGTGGATGTGCACTTCAATCTGATCTTTCTGTCTCATTCATAGGTTCCTGTAATTGTTTTTGGTTCTTTGATATTCACAGATGTCCTAGATCTTTCTAGTTGCCCAGAAAGTCTTCTTTAGCAAGCTTGAAGATGTAGTACATCTTGGTACCTGAGATGACCAGCTTGAAGAAGCACTCCTTGGCATATACATCAATTAATATTGACAAAGTAGCATGAGACCATGGCCAAGAGCTGGGCCAGCAGTTCCAGCAGCTCTTTAAGCATCACCATAATTCAACAAGGATGAAGTGTGGGGCCTCCTGAGTTGCCACCACTGAAAAGGGTGCTGTTTATTTCTTATTTTAAAAAATGTAGAAAGAAACAAATGATAATTTCTATTAATATTAAGATTTAAACTTAAAAGAAAGCTGCTGCCTTATACTTCTATCAAATTTTAAGTTTCTTTAAAATGAAACAGACATCTTGTTCAAGTTCCTTTAACATAAAAAAATACAAGTTACCCCTAAAGCATCCTTGCTGGTTTAGAGCTGTGTGATTTTTTAGTGCATTTGAATTGTTCAAAGTCAAAAGATTATTCTATTCATACTGTTTCTTGAAGCTATTTGTGCTATTGCTGCATTTTTAGTGACATTTAAGTTGCAAGGTTCCACTAAATGGATTCTGACATTTGAAAAAATTATCATCTAATGTTTTTATGCAAGATGCATTATTTTAATCATGTTCATCACGGCAAAAAGCTTTATAATTTAAAGATATCTTCATAATGACCTTGTCTTTTTTAAAGGCCAGCTTATTTATGTGTTTTAAACCTAGCTTCTCTATACACCATTTTTTCTTATCTTAATTTATTCTTCTTTTCTTTCTATAAAAGAGCATAATGAATGTCTTCTAAACAAATAAATGACAAACCAACAAGATTCAGTGACACTTCCAAAGGTAATTAACAGTATACTTATTAATATTGGCCTTTCAACTTGAAGAAGTAATAAACATTCATGAAACAAAAAAAAATCCTATGGTTTATATATGTAAAATCTAAAAACTTTCTATCAAAAAGATTATTTATGAGATCAAAATCATTATATATGTAAAAATTCCATAATTCCAATATGAAATGTAGTAATAGACTCTAATACTACATATTATAGAGTATTTCTCTATCCAATATTTATAAATATATTTTTACACACTGACTTTCTTTTAAGATGATTATTGCATATTTCATTTTTCATGCATTAAAGGGATGTACTGAGTAGTATAAGAGACAGGTATTACATATGTGCAAAAATAAGAAATAGATTATGAATAAATGGATGATAGATAGATAAATAGTTGACAGAGATAAATGTTAGAAAAAGTGATGCATATCTATTCCCCCCCAAAAAAATCAGCTTTTTTTCAGCCCATCGAGAGGACAGAGTGACCTCCATCAAGACTCAAGACCGGCCCACAGACAGCTGAGCCCCCAGAACAGCCTTGCAAGCCTTCTTCCACCTGAACCCACAGGGAACCTGCCACACACTCTACCTGATGTCCCTGGAGGGAACGCCTTGATCTCTCTGAGAACAGATAGCTAGGTGCACTCTGGGATAGGGTCTTTTATGGCCTAGTGATAGGGTCAGGTAACAGCCACCAGGACTCAGGATCTAACAGCAGACAGATGAGCTCTAAGAACAGCTTCTCAAGTGCTCTCCACCTGAGTCCACGGAGACAGAACGGAGTCAAGCCATCAGAAATCACTGCTTTCCCCGCAAAGACCCAAACACCCAGAAGCAATCTCCTTCATGACACAACGGGCCCTCACACCCAGAGGAGAATGAGGCTCCAGTTGGAAACAACAAGATCACCTATAATCACAGATAACAAGATGGCAAGAGGAAAGTAAAAGAAACTAAGCAGTGGAAACCAAGACAACCCAGCAACATCAGAACCCAGCTCTCCCATATTAGCAATTAATGGACTGCCAAACATACCAGAAAAACAAGACTTAAACTTTAAATAATACTTCATGGTGTTGATGGAGATCTTCAAAAACGGAGTAGATAACCTCCTTAAAAAATTACAGAAGAACATATATAAACAAATAGAAGCCCTTAAAAAGAAAACACACAAATCACTCAAAAAACTACAGGAAAATATAACCAAACAGGTAAAGGAATTGAAAACAGAAATAAAACAATAAAGACATAACAAAAAGAGACAACCCTGGAGATAGAAAGCCTAAGAAAGAAATCATGAGTCTTAGATGCAAGCACAACCAACAGACTACACAGGATAGAAGAGAGGATCTCAGAAGCAAAAGACAACAAAGAAAACATTGACAGAACTGACAGAGAAAATGCAAAACCAAAAAAGCTCCTAACCCAAAACATCCAGGATTTTCAAAACACAATCAGAAGACCAAACATAAGGATGATAAATGTAGAAGAAAGAGGAATATCAACTAAAATACACAGTAAATATCTTCAACAAAACCATAGAAGCTTCCCTACCCTTAAGAATGAGATGACCATGAACATACAGGATGCCTACAGAACTGCAAATAGATTGGACAAGAAAAAAAAAAAAAAAAAAAAAAAAAAAAAAAAAAAAAAACTCCACCTGACACATAATAGTAAAGACACTGAATGTTCAAAACATAGAAAGAATACTAAAAACTATAAGAGAAAAAGGACAAATAACATATAAAGGCAGATCAAACAGAATTACACCAGGCTTCTCAACAGAGACTATGAAAGCTAGAAGATCCTGGACACACTTCATACAGACCAAAAGAAAACACAAATGCCAACACAGGTTAATATATCCAGCAAAAATCTCAATTACCATAGATGGAAAAACTAAGATATTCCATGACAAAAAGAAATTTCCATAATATCTGTCCATAAATCCAGCCCTATAAAGAATAATAAAGGGAAATATCCAACATAAGGAAGGAAACTACACCCAAGAAAAAGCAATAAATAAGTAATAATGCAATAAAACCAAAAAAGAAAAGGACACAAACATAAATCTTCCTCTAAAAAAGTAAAATGACAGGAAACAACAGTCACTATTCATTAATATCTCTTAACATCAATGGACTCAATTCTCCAATAAAAAGACATCAACTATCAGACTGGATATGTAAACAGGATCCAGCATTTTGCTGCATATGGGAAACTCATCTGAGACAAAGACAGACACTACCACAGAGTAAAAGGCTGGGAAATAAAACTTCCAAGCAATGGTCCCAGGAAACAAGTTGTAGTAGATATTCTAATTATAAATAAAATAGATTTTCAACCAAAAGTTATCAAAAAATAAGAAGGAAACTTTTTACTCATCACAGGAAAAAAACTATCAAGATGAACTCTCAATCTTGAGCATCTATGCTCCAAACACAAAGCCAACCACATTCATTAAAAAAAAAAATCCTACTAAAGTTCAAAGTATATGTTGCACAACACATAATACTAATTGGAGGCTTCAACACCCCACTCTCATCAATGAACCCATTGTGGAAGGAGAAACTGAACAGAGACACATTGAAACAAGCAGAGGCTATGAACCAGTTGGAATTAACAGACATCTAAAGGACGTTTCATCCTAAAACAAAAGAATATACTTTCTTCTCCACACCTCATGGTACCTTCTCTAAAATTGACCATATAGTTGGTCACAAAACAGGCCTCAACAAATACAAGAAGACTGAAATACATCCTATCAAGTAACCATGGACTAAGGCTTGTCTTTAATAAAAACAAAAAACAATAAAAAGTCCACATACATGTGGAAGCTAAACAATGTACTATTCAATGATAACATGGTCAAGGAATAAATTAAGAATTTTTTAGAATTTAAAGAAAATGAAAGCACAACATGCCCAAAATGATGGGATGCAATGAAAGCAGCACTAAGAGGAAAACAACATAGCTCTGAGTGCCTCCAAAAAGAAACTGGGGAGAACATACACTATCAGCTTGACAGCACACCTGAAAGATCTAAAACAAAAAGAGGAGTACACAGCAGGAGATAATCAAACTCACAGCAGAAATCAATCAAATATGTTTACAGCTCCTGTAAACAGTCCCAAAACACCTAAAGAAATAGAAGCATTGAACAAAGATCTCCCAACCAAACAAAATTCTAGGACCAGATGGGTTTAGTGCAGAATTCTATCCGACATTTATAGAAGACCTAATACCTATACTCTCCAAACTATTCCACAAAAGAGGGGGGGCACTGCCCAACTCATATTTTGAAACCACAATAACTCTTATACCTAAACCACACAAAGACACTACAAAGACGAACTTCAGACCAATCTCCCTCATGAACTTTGATGCAAAAAATGCTCAATAAAATTTTGCAAACCGAATTCAAGAACACATAAAACAATCATCCACCATGATCAAGTAGGCTTTATCCCAGGGATGTAGTGATGGTTGAATATACAGAAATCCATCACTGTAATCCACCATATAAACAAACTCAAAGAAAAAAAAAACACATGATCATCTCACTAGATGCTGAGAAAACATTTGACAAAATTCAACATGCCTTCATGATAATGTCTTAGAATGATCAGGAATCCAAGGTCCATAACTTAACATAGTAAAAATAATATACAGCAAACCAGTAGCCAGCATCAAACTAAATGGAGAGGAACTTGAAGCAATCCCATTAAAAGCAGGGATTAGACAAGGCTGCCCACACTCCACCCTACCTATTTAACACAATACTGGAAATACTGCCTAGAGCAATTAGACAAGAAAAAAAAAGACAAAGGGATACAAATTTGAAAGGAAGAAATCAAAATATTACTCATTACAGATGATATAACAGTATACTTATGTGACCCCAAAGATTCCACCAGAGAACTCCTACGGGTAATAAACAAATGCAGCAAAGTGGCTGGATACAACATTAACTCAAACAAGTAAGTAGCCTTCCTCTACTCAAAGGATAAACAGGCTGAGAAAAAAAATTAGAGAATCGACACCTGATAAAATAGTTACAAAGAATATAAAATACATTAGAGTGTCTCTAACCAAGAAAGTGACGGATCTGTATGACAAGAACTTCAAGACTCTGAGGAAGAAAATTGAATATCTCAGAAGATGGAAAGATCTCCCATGCTCATGGATTGGAAGGATCAATACTGTAAAAATGTCCATCTTGCCAAAAGCAACCTACAGATTCAATGCAATCTCTGTCAAAATTTTGACTCAGTTCTCCATTGACTTGGAAAGATATATTTGCAAATTCATCTGGAATAACAAAAAGCCTAGAATAGCAAAGACTCTTTTCAACAATAAAACACACAAACACACCAAATAAAAACCAAAAAAAAAAAAAAAAAAAAAAAAAACCATCCCTGATCGCCATCCCTGATCGCCAGCTATATTACAAAACAATTGTGATTAAAAACTGCCAGGCATTGGTAGAGAGATATGCTAGTAGATCAGTGGAACAGAATTGAAGACCCAGAAATGAATCCACACACGAATATTCGCTTGATCTTTGACAAAGAGGCTAAAAACATTCAATGGAAAAAGGAAGACAGCCTTGTCAACAAATGGTGCTGGTTCAACTGGCAGTCAGCATGCAGAAGAATGCAAATCCATCCCTTCTTATCTCCTTGTACAAAGCTCAAGTCCAAATGGATCAAAAAACTCCACACAAAACAAGGTATACTGAAACTATTAGAAGAGAAAGTAGGGAAGAGCTTAGAACACATAAGCACAGGGGAATTTTTCCTGAACAGATCACCCATGGCTTATGCTCTAAGATCAAGAATAGACAAATGGGACTTCATGAAATTTCAAACCTTCTGTAAGGCTCAGGACCAGGATACTGTCAAGAAGACAAAATGGAAGCCAACAGATTTGTGCCAATCCTACATCTGAGAGAGGGCTATTATCCAATATATACAAAGAAATCAAGAAGGTAGACTCTAGAGAATCAAATAACCCTATTAAAATGGGGTACTTGCTAAACAAAATATTCTCAACTGAGGAATACAGAAAGGCTGATAAACACCAAAAGATGTGTTCAACATCCCTAGTCATCAGGGAAATGCAAATCAAAACAACCCCAAGATTCTACCTCACACCAGTTTAAATGGCTATGATCAAAATGTCAGGTGACAGCACATGCTGTTGAGGATGTTGAGAAAGTGGAACACTCCTACAATCTTGGTGTGGTTGTAAGCTGGTACAACCACTCTGGAAATAGTTTGGCATTTCCTCAGAAAATTGAACACAGTACTAACTGGAAACCCAACCATTCTACTCCTGGGCATATACCCCAAAATCCTCCAACATATAACAAAGACACCTGCTCCACCATGTTGATAGCAGCCTTATTTATAATAGCCAGAAGCTTAAAAGAACCCAGATATCCTTCAACAGAAGAATGGATACAGAAAGTGTGGTACATTTACATAATGGAGTACTACTCTGTTATTAGAAACAATGACTTCATGAAATTCCTAGGCAAATGGAACCAGAGACTATCATCCTGTGTGGGGTAAGTCAGTCACAAAAGAACATACATGATATTCACTCACTGATAAGCTGATACTAGCCCCAGAAATCTCTAAACACCTAAGAAATAATTCACAGATATTATGAAGCTCAAAAAAAAAGGGGGAAGGTCAAAATGATGATGCCTCAGTCTTTTTTAGAAGGAAGAACAAAACACTCACGGAAGGAAACACAAGGTCAAATAGGGGAACAGGAATTAAAGAAAAGATTATTCAGATTATTCAGAAGCCTCCTCATCCAGGGATCCACCACCACATATGCAGCCACCAAATCTAAGCACAATGCCTGATACCAAGAAATACTTATTGGCAGAAACCAAATAAAGATGCCTTCTCAAGGGCTGTGTCAGAGTTATATAGATACAGCTGAGCATGGCTGCAGCTAACCATTAGACTGAACACAGGGGCCTCAATGAAGGTGCTAGAGAAAGGAATAAAGGGGTTGCAACCTCATGGGAAGAACAACATTATCAACCAACCAAATTTTTCAAAACTCCCATGGACTTAAACATCAACCATTGAGCACACATTGAGAGACCTGTTGATCCAGTTGCTTATGTAGCTGAAGATACCAGTGTCTGGCATCAATTTGAAAAGAGGCTTTTGTCCCAGTGAGAGCATGTTTTTCCAATGTAAGAGAATGTCAAGGCAATGGGGTGGAGAGGGTGATTAGAAGGGAATGCACCTTTGTGAAGGCAAAGGGTGGAATAATGGAAATACTTTTGCAAGCTAAGAACTAAAACTGGCAATATGACCCTGTAGGGATTGAAATAGGAAAATAAATTGAGTGTATTAAGTCTTTTAAGAAGAAAATGATAACAACTTTAAGTAGGAAAATAAGAATGATAAATAGCATATTGGAATAGAGACTGAAAAAGGAGACATACAAAACCATCAATGGAAGTACAACTTGTAAAAGAAAAATAAAGCAAAAAGAAATGTCATAAATACTATATACAACTGAAAAAACAGATGAAATGTGAACAAAATATATTAAATTGTAAAATAGAAAAAAAGTGAAGAAACTATAGGTACTTAGAAGAATATTAATAAACTGCAGCAAGATATAGGATTTGTACTCATGGTTCTAAACCAGAGTCAAATCTTGTCCCCACCAAATTTACTCCTTCCACTGATACTGCTAAGTGATCGGAAATTCTCCAAAACCCCAATATGCCTTACCTTGTTTCAGGATTGGACCACTCTCAGGGTCTACTGTTTCTATAAACATGACCAAGGGAGACTCCAGTTAGGGTTGAGAGAGGTCTGTGATTGAAGCCAAGTGGTCTCTTATGAGGGCACAGTGAGGCTGCAAAGAGTGCTGGGCAAATGAAGTTACCAATTTAGGCTAAGGGAGGTCTTCATACTTAAACCCAAAGTGGATGAGGATGGTTTCAAATTAGAAACAAGTGATGTAATGACCAGAACAAAGAGGCCTGTCAAGAACAGAGGGTGATCTGCAAAGTTAGGGAGGGTTGCAGGCTCCCAACAAGGGTTTAGGAATGCTTTTAATAGAGATAAGTATAGTTTCCCACAAAGGCCAAGGTATGTCTCCAATGTTGATCCAGTATATTCTTCCACCATGTATAAAGAAGTTTTACATTGAGTCTCAAGTAGGGAGACTCAGACCAATGTCTACAGAAGCTCCTATCCATGTAGAAGAGAGTCTCAGATCAGAGTCAAGGATGGCTTTTAAGAGTTCTTAGTCTAGTCCCAGCCAGGGCTGAGAGAGAATTCACCAGGCAAGAGACTATGGGATATCTCTGTAAGGGGCAATAAGATACTATGAGGAGCAATCAAATGTTTTTCTCTGATAAGTACTAAATGGAACTCTATCATGATCCAAAACCTAGGAAATTTGGACCATAGACTATTAGAGGCCAAAGTCAATCTGTGACTAGAATTTAGGGAGATTCTTAACAGGATAGAGGTTTAATTTTCATTAGATTTCTTAAGAGAACTCTGAAATTAGGCCTGTGGAAAATCTTGTTGATCTGCAGAAGGCTCCAGTGGGATAGATGTATGTCTCTAATGATGCTTCTATGGGAATATCTGGCATGTCATAGCCAAGGATGCAAGTATTACAGCTACAGCTCTGATGGAAAAGTATTCTGGTAGTTGGGAGTCAAACAATACCATAAAATCAAATCATAAAACAAACCTCAAACAGATAACAGGAAACTTTGACCAGGACAAAGGAAACCCCCAATGACAGATGAATTGGACTTCCATGAATCTAAAAGGCAGTCTCTGAGCCCTGGGAAGCTCCAACTGGGCTAAAGAGCAAAATCTGACCAGGGTCAGGGAATTTTCTTTTTTTCTTTTTTAATTATTTTTTAACCATACATTTATTTTCTGTTTTTTTTTTTTATTTTATTGGGTATTTTAGGCATTTACATTTCAAATTTTATCCACTTCCCATGCCCCCCTTCTCCCACTCACATCTCCTTATCCATGCTTCTGTGAGAAAGTACTTTCTTCCACCTCACCACCCAGTGGGGCAGAGCATACATGGCTCTTGCCAGGTAACTGTGGGGTGGAGCTTAGACAGAATCCTAACTGTGGGGTGGAGCTTAGACAGAATCCTAATACCCAGGGTCATTGCAGTCTCTGATTAGAGACTAGAGATAGTGTCCTTCAAAGAAGATCTAATGGCTGCCATCAACAGGACATAGGGAGGCCAGAAATTGAGTCAACTTCTCCAGAGAAGTTAGGGGAAAGTCTCTGGTTAGTACTGAATAAAGAATCCAAGGGAGCTATGAGTGGGTTCTAACTGTGGGTCAAGTTTAATATTCCACCAGAATTCGGCCTACAGTGGTCCCCAACAAGAGGAAAGGAAGGATGCTATGAGGTTCTATGGCAGTCTCTGCTCATGACAGAGGGAGGCTTCAACCAGGACCGAAGAAAGTTTAGGTCTTAGGAAGACAATGTCTGATGAGGGCATAGGAAAGTTTTGGTAATACTTAAAGGCAGTTTCTGATTAGGACCAAGGGGACTTCAGAACAGTACCTTCAATAAGGAAACTCCCAACTTAGCATAAGAGAGTCTCAGAACTGTGTCAAGAACAGCTCTTATATGGTTTAGGGGTTTCTCTGACAAGAGCAAAAGGATTTAAGGAGGCTGAGGGAGAGAATTTTCAACTGACAAAAGCCCATGGGTGATCTCTAACAAAGGCAAAGGGACACTGTGAGAAAGAAACAAGGTATTCTTTGACAAAGAAACACTATTCCCTGGGTGAGGCTTGTCTCCCACCAAAGCCCTGGAAATGTGATACCAAGGCTTAGGGCACTCTCTAATGAAGTCATAAAAAGGATAAAACCAAGGACCAAGACAATCTCTGAACAGAAATGAGTTTACCTTCAGTTAGTGCTGGGGGAGGTCCCTTTGTGTGTTGAGAGCCCCTCACTAACCAAGGCTGTGGAAAGCTGTAGCTAGTGTAAAGGAAGGTCTTTCAGAAGGACAGAGTGAGACTATAATGGGGACCACAATTGATCTATGAATAGAACTCATAGAAGCTCCCAAACAGGCATAGGGAAAACATTCACAAAATTTAAGTGAAAATCTTAAGAGGGTTGCAGCCCCTATGAGAGTGGAAATGAGGAAAAATGCAATGGGGTTAAAAAATATCTCTGATAGTGGCCCTAAAGGAATAACCACAGTACAGATGAGGGAGCTTAAGAATCTGGTAGCCAAAGAGATTTAAATCATGGAAAACAGAAGCTTCTGTGAGGAATATTAGCGATCTATGACCATGACCCAGGAAGCAATCACCAGGGCTCAGAGAGTATTGACAAGATCCAAATTCTCCCATGAAGGTAGAAGGCCATTTATTACCAAGTCACAAAGAGACTCCAAGTGGGCCAGAGGACAGATCCTGATCAGTGTAAAAGTAAGCTCTTACACCTAATTTTCTCTAATAAGGTGTGAGGGAGTTTTATATGACAATATGAAAGGGTCAGAGGGGGTTGGGAATGTGACAAAAGGTCATGTGTGAAGAAAGAATAAGGCTTTGAGGAATCACCAGGGGATGTTTGAACAGGGTTCGTGGAAACTTCTACTAAGACATCAGGAAGACTCTGGTAGGGACTGAAAACATTCTATGAATAAAGATTAAATAACTGTGATGAGAACTATGGGTCTCAGATAATGGAAGAGAAACAAAGGCCAAGGAATTTAAGTATCTATGACAAGGACCCTGGGAGGATTCAACTAGAATACAGAGTGGTCTCAGAAACGCAAGAATGCTAGTCTCAAAAAATATGGAAGCAAAAAGAGTCAATAAGGTTGTCTGTGATGATCATGAAGTAAGACTGAAAAGTATAGAAGGCAGCATCCAACCAGGTAAAGGGAGGCAAAGACATCAACAACAAACTAGATAAAAATCTAGAACCAGAGACAACTGAGCAGAAATGACTGCCACCAAAGCAGAGGCTGTCTCTGACCAGAGCAGAGAAGTTCCAAGCAGGGCATAGGGCAGAGAGAAGAGACACAAGCATGGCTCTTAAGTGAGTATAGAACAGTTTCCCACCAGGACTATCTGAGGGACTTTCAAATGCACTAAAAGGGTCTTCAGTGAGACAAAGCCCACTCTCTAAGGGATGAGAGAGGAGGTATGAACTAGGAGCAGCACGTTCTCTGCTAGGGACTATAGAGTCTTTGCCAACGACTAGGGTGATTTCAAACAGGGGCAGGGAGAAGTTTCCTACCAAGATAGAGGGAGCTTGAAACAAAAAAAAAAACAACAACAAACAAACAAAGTCCACAAAACATTCTCTGAACGGGGCAACAGCAGTTAACTGATTAACTTAATTTGGGTGGAAGAGCCTCAATCCAGGAACAAGGGGATTCTCTGGCAAAATTCTTGAAGTCCACTAGGATAGGTGAAGGCAGGATCTAATCAGGGTCAAAGCAGACCTCTGACATGCAGACCAGTCTCTGGAGTGAGCAGTGGAGGGCTGCAAAGAGGAAGAAAGCTGCTTGAGACAAGGTGCCAGGGAAGCAAATAACAGGGCCTAGACATTTTAAAACTAGGACAGAGCAGTGTTTCTAATTTGGGTGGAGGGTACAGGATTTTAGGAGGAAGTAGTGCTATTTCTGACTGTGTGACAGAAGCTGTTCCAAGGTACCCAGAAGGGGTATGACCATGGACCAGGAATCTTTGACTAGGGCTAAAGGAAGTATATGCCCTTGGAAGCTAGGAGAGCCTCTCTAATGAGCACAGAAAAAGGCATGTATTCAGATAGAAAGCTATCTCCGACAATTCATGGAAGCTTCATCTTTAACTTTACCTATGACCTACAGGTTTCCAGTGGAGCTAAAGACAGTTTCCTAAAGGGGCTATGAGAAGTCTGCTACTGCTACAGAATTTAGTTTTGACAAGAGAAAGATGAGTTATGACTAGGTTTTACATGTATTTACAAAGAGAAGACTGAACAAGGTCAGGGGAAGGTCTTAAGAGGGTGAGAGACCATGAGTAGACAAAGGGAAACTCTGATCAAGACCTAAGGTGTGGGGCAGATAGGCTGTGTTTGGAACCCTGATTCTTGATAGAAACTGGTTAAAAGCCCCGGGAGTGATAACAAGACAGAAGGAGTTTCCCAGAATCTCAGGAAATTGGAAAACCTCACAATGTCATAAGCAGTGCACAGTCTTCACACTGCCAAAGCAGTGCACAGCCCCACATGGCATTGTCCATGCCCCAAGTTTCTCCCCAGCATGTAGATGTGACTGCACATAAGCTCTAGGCAGAGAAGCAAGACCGCCCAAAACTATGTAGACAAGGTCTCCCCAATCCCTAAAGTTAAGCCAATAGGAAGCTGGTTATCAGGCCCTGAACCATTTCAAAAACTGTATTTATACTGGAGTTGAGCAAGAAAGTAAAATGAGATGTGTGTAAAAACCATTCGTCCACTTGAGTTCCTTTGTTCTAAATAACTGGTAGTGCCTCCTATTGGGAAGATAGATTCTCTCCTAAAGTTTTTTGCATCCTGCACCAGAGTCTCTCATGGGCTGGTTCAGCTTGCCAGAGGCAGCAGGCATTCTGCCTCATCTTTCCAGGATCAGTGGCAAAGTGCTGTTCTTACTGCTCAGGTGGAGTTCACAAGGTCCACTGAGCTTTAATCTCATGTGCCCTGCTAAGCATAGATCTTAAGGGCTCAAGCCAGAGTTCCCACACCCTACTGAGCACTGTTCTCACTTGTCCAAGCCTGAATTTGTACATGCAGGCCAGACCTAGTGGTTAAGGTAGCAGAGGTTGCCTTTCTCCAGTCAAAGAAGTGTGTGGGACTTCTGGAACAAGGTCCTACACTGAGACATTCTCTTACCTATGCCATAGTAAGCCATGATCAGTGCTATGAACCTTTTGGATAAGGGCAGAGAAACATTGGGTCCACAAACCAAGACAGTCCCTTATCAAGGCCATGGGAGGTTTTGGACCATGGAGGTAATGGAGGTCTCCATGCAGAGGTAAGATCTATCTCTAAATTGGGTAGAGGAAGGCTGTGAATAGGACTAAGGTTTATGAATGATGATTAGGGAGGCTGTCACCAGGGTAAATGCCTGTTTCCTACCTGGAACAAAGCCATTTTCAGGGCAAATAGAATAAGAATAGGGTAAAGAGAGGCTTGTAAGTGGGACTAGAACAATTTGCCACAAAGACTGATTTATGAGGTCTGAAGAGAGCTCACAGGCTCATTGAAACAGAGGCCAGTCTCTAACTGGACTAGACATAAGGGCATGAGAAAGGAGCAATTAAATTTCTGTTCAATGTCACAGACCTTGTTTTAGTGTATGACCAAAGACTACTGTGGGTCCAGGAAGAAGCATAATGTAGACTTTCACTAGGACAGAGGGAACCTGAGATAATGGAACAAAGCAGTCTCTGAGCAAATTAAAGACTCAATTATGGAGGAGGAACTCTCTGTCCAGGATCATGGCAGTTTCTTAATCAATAGTCCTTAGAGCCTATTAAGACTATTGGAGGCAGAATCTATTCAGAGAGAAGAGTGACCCAGGATGCTTATGTTCACTGTTGGCACTAAACAGTTCCAAGGATGTAGAATATAGTCTCAGACAAGGTGATGAGAAGACTCTAACCAGCTGCTAGAGACTCTCAGACCAGGGCAGAGGAGGGTTTCTAAATAGAGTGATGAGGACCAGGGGTTCAGTGGGAACCAGGGCAATTTGTAGCTGGTTGGTTGGGATGATCAGAGAATGGCATAGAACTAAGAATAACTCCAATGGAAACCAGTGAATTCTTTATAAACCTATAGCAATATTAAACAATTGAATGCCAGAGAGTGTTTGAGAACAAGACCCAAGAAAATCACTTACCTAGATAGACAAAAACTGCTACCATGGACACAAAATGTATGTGCCAAATGGCCAAGTAACCTGTTTATCTCTGACCAGGAATAAGGAAATCCATGTGCAAGGAGAAAGGTGGACTCTGAAGAAGGTTAAGAGAAGCTCTTAAGTGGGCCTTGAAATGTCTTTAATAAGATGGTGTTTCTGAGTTGCTCAGAGAGGCTCCATTGAGAAAGAGGATAATTTCTGATTAGAATAGAGTAGGGCACTGTGTATTTTTTTTGCCAGGGCTATGAGAGTTTTGATCAGGTAGTAGTGTGGTCTCTGACAGAAAGCATAACAAAGTCTCCCATAAGGGAAAAGAGCCTGGGACAAGGAAGTCTATTAACAAGTCAGGGCAAGTTCTCTGTCTTGGTCGAGAACATTCAAACTAGTTGCCAAGACAGTTCTCTACCTACCATTCTTAGAGTCTATTAAGTTGTTCAAAGGCAGAATCTAATCAGAGTCAAGAGACCCTTCTAATGGTACTGAGACTAATCTCAGTTGTGATGATTTATATATGGTTGGCCCAGGTTGGCACTGTTAAGAGGTGTGGCCTTGTTAGAGTAGGTATTGCCTTGTGGGTATGGGCTTTTATACCCTTGTTCCTACCTGCCTGGGAACAGTATCCTCCTAGAAGCCTTCAGATTAAGATGTAGAACTCTCAGCTTCTCCTGAACCATGTCTGCATGGACACTGTCATGTTCCTGTTTTGATGATAATGAACTGAAACTTTAAACTTGTAAGCCATCCCCAATTAAATATTGTCCTTACTAGAGTTGCCTTCGACATGGTGTCTGTTCACAGCAGTAAATCCCTAAGACTGAAGTGTGAACCATGGATTGGGCTATTGCTGTAATAGGCCTAACCATGCTTTTGTCTGAAAGAATGTATATTTGGTGACTTTGGATTGGGAAAGCAGTGGAATGCTTTAAATTGAGCTTAATGGTCTATTGTAGTAAGAATATGACAGACTTTGTTGCTAAAATAGATATGAACTGTGCAGACCTGAGCAAAGAGAGTTCAGTGGAGGAGAATTTAAGTATGTGGCCTAGAGTTGTTGTATTTTAGTGAAGGATATGGACGCTGCTTTTGGCCCTTGTCTGAAGAGTCTACTTGAGCCTAAGGTAAAATGATTTATATTGTGTTAACAAAGAAAATTCTCAAATAATGCCCAGCAGAGACTGGTTCTCTAGTTAAATCTCATGTAAAACATTTGAACAACTGTAGCAAGCTTAGGAAGAAAAATATAGAATATAGGATTCAAGTATTAAAAGGGTACCAGAAAGTGAAATAGAGCTGAATCTCATGTTCATGAAGATAACAGACTAAGTGATTTGTGGGGAAGATCCTGCACACCTTTAATCTCAGAAGATGAGAACAAACAGATCTCAGTGCAAGGCCAGCCTGGGACAAAAAAAAAATTCTAGGTGAAGAAAAGCTTAAATCTAGGAATGGTGGTATACACTTTTAAACCCAGAATTGTAGACCTCTGAATTCAAGGTAAATCTACAGAGCAAGTTCCAAGAAAGCCATGCTTAGGCAGTGAGGGAGTTGAGAAACAGAAAGCTGGTGATAGAATGTGGGGGAACATTTTTCTAGCCCCATCAAACAGTAGAACATAGCAGCTACAGCCATGTGGCTCTGTCTTTTGATTGAAAAATAGAAGGGACTACTGGGACAATTGATGCTGTTTAGCTGGAGCTAAGAAACTAGTGGTGATTAAGAAGAGGTCAGCATCATTGATGTGAAATCTTTTGGGATGCATTTTCTGAGAGCACAAAGAAGCTATATTACAGAGATATCAGAGGTTGTAAGTCACACTGCAGCTGTACTTGGTAATGTGTAAGAGTCACCCAGGTGGTACTAGTTTAGAAGGCATAAGAAAGGGGCATGAAGAGCCACTGAGGCTCAGCACTATGAGAGACCACGGAAAACCACTGGTGAAGGTCCAGCCTCAGTTATAATTGGCAGCCCAGTGGAAAGATTTTGCTGGCAGACCTGACACCAAGGAGGTCTTCCACCTAGACCAGCAGTAAGAGAGTATCCAGATCTACCTGGAAATGCTATGATTGTGGACCAGACTCCCAGAGGCTCTGCCACTTGGACTAGCAGATAACCTGGGGAATAGACATGGGGAGGCTGTGGAATGAGCACCCAGAACACAGACAGTGCTTGGAGGCGGTGTTTGTGGCAAAAGTTCCTTTTCCAGTCCACAGTAAGAGAGTATCCCAATCCACCCAGAAAGGCTGTGCTCCCAGAGCAGATGCCCAGGTGCTCTGCCACTGAGACCAGCAGGTAACCTGGGGCACAGACCTAGTGAGGCTGGGCACTGAGTACCCAGAACACAGGGAGCACTTGGGGGTGTTGCTTGTGGCAAAGGTTCCTTTCAGGCAGGAATAGTGGGGTCAATTTAAAATTTTTAACTCTTTCAGAATCAACAAAATGAAGAGCTGGTTCTTTGAGAAAATTAACAAGATTAATAAACCCTTAGCCAAACTAACTAGAGGACAAAGAGAAAGTATCCAAATCCACAAAATCATGAATAAAATTGGAGACATAACAACTGAAACTAGGAAATTCAAGAAATCATCGGATCCTACTAAAAAAGGCTATACTCAACAAAAGTGGAAAATCTGGAGAGAATGGATGAATTTCTAGACAGATACCACATACCAAAATTAAACCAGGACTAGGCAAACTATCTAAATAATCCCCTATTACCTAAAGAAATAGAAGCAGTCATCAAAAGCCTCCTAACTAAAATAAGCCCAGGTCCTGATGGGCTCAGTGCAGAATTCATTCATACATTTATTGACAACCTAATACAAATACTCTCCAAACTCTTCCACAAAATAGAGTCACACAGAACACAACACAATTCATTCTTCTAAGCCACAGTTATGCTCATTCCTAAACCACACAAAGACCCTACAAGGAAAGAGAACTTCAGACCAATCTCCCTTTATGAACATTGATGTAAAAATACTCAACAAAATTCTTGAAAACTGAATCCAAGAACACATCCAAATGACCATTCACCATGATCAAGTAGGTTTCATTCCTGGGATACAGGGATGGTTTACTATATGGATATCCATCAACATAATCCAAGATATAAACAAACACAAAGGAAAAAAAAAAACACATGGTCATCTCACTAGATGCTGAGAAAGCACTTGAAAAAATTCAACACTCCTTCATGTTAAAAGACTTGGAAAAAACAGGAATCCAAGGCCCATAACTAAACATAATAAAAGCAATATACAGTAAACCAATAGTCAACATCAAAACGGATTTGTGCGAAACTTGATGCAATCCCACTAAAATCAGGAACTAGACAAGGCTGCCCATGCTCCTCATACCTATTCAACATAGTACTGGAAGTCCTGGACAGAGCAATTAGACAGCAAAGGGAAATCAAAGAGATAAAAATTGGAGAGGAAGAAGAAAAAATATCACTATCTACAGATGACATGATAGTATGCTTAAGTGACCCCAAAAATTCCACCAGAGAATTTCTACAGCTGATAAACAACTTCAGCAAAGTGGCTGGATATAAAATTAACTCAAACAATTCAGTAGCCTTCCTATACTAAAATGACAAACATGTTGAGAAAGGAATTAGGAAAAAGATACCCTTCACAATAGTCACAAGCAATATGAAATACCTTGGTGTGACTCTACCTAAGCAAGTGAAGGACCTGTATAACAAGAACTTCAAGTTTCTGAAAATGGATATTGAAGAAGATCTCAGAAGATGGAAAGATCTCCCATGCTCATGGATTGGAAGGATCAACATTATAAAAATGGCCATCTTACCAAAAGCAATATACAGATTCAGTGAAATTCCCATCAAATCTCCAACTCAATTCTTTATAGAGTTGGAAAGAGCAATTTGCAAATCCATCTGGAATAAAAAAAAAAATCTGTGGGAATCACCATCCCTGACCTCAAGGTATATTACAGGGCAATTGTGTTAATAACCACATGGTACTGGTACAGAGATAAACAGGTTGATTAATGAAACAGAATAGAAGATCCAGAAATGAACCCTCAGACATATGGTCACTTGATTTTTGTCAAAAGAGCTGAAAGCATTCAGTGGAAAAAGGACAGCCTATTCAACAAATGGTGTTGGTCCAACTGGCACTCAGCATGCAGAAGAATGAAAATAGACCCTTTCTTATCTCCTTGTACAAAGCTCAAGTGCAAGTGGATTAAAGGTCTTCACAATAAACCAGGTACACTGAAACTATTAGAAGAGAATGTAGGAAAAACCTTAGAACATGTAGGCACAGGAGAAAATTTCCTGAACAGAACACCAATGGCTTGTGCTCTAAGGTCAAAGATTGACAAATGGGACTTAATGAGATTGCAAAGTTTCTGTAAGGCTAAGGACACTGTCAAGAAAACAAAACAGCAGCCAACAGATTGTGAAAAGATCTTTACCAACCCCACATCTGATAGAGGTCTAATATCTAATATCTACAAAGTACTCAAGAAGTTAGACGCCAGAGAATCAAACAATCCTATTTTAAAAATGTGGTACAGCGGTAACCCAGACACAAATGAGCAGACATATTATGCAGTCACTGATAATTGGATATTAGCCCCAGAAAACCCAGAAACAACTCACAGGCCATATGAAGCTCAAAAAAACAAACAAACAAACAAACAAAAGCCAAAAAGTGAAAGCCTCAGTCCTTCTTAGGAAAAAAAAAAAAAAAAAAAAAAAAAAAACATAAGTGTATAGCACCCTCTCAGAGTGTGGTACACCTGGACCTTAAATCATTAATAATACAAGAGCTAAGAATATAGCCTTATGGCAACTTTTGGTATTTAAAAAAATCATTATGTTTAATCTTTACACACCAAGAAAACTCTGACTGTTTCCATGTTACAGTCTGTTCTACATGTACTTTATGCTTATAGTAACTAGTAAGATTTCAATGCATATGTCAAACCTCTAAAAGAATTAAGTACTGACAAAAATACATTCATATAGTGTTATGCTAAAATGCTTTAAAATCTGTACATGCATCTCTCTTTTTTAAATAAAGTTGTAAGAGAAAATAATTTAAAAAAAATAATAATTGGCAGCCCAGCACTGAAGGGGTCATGCAAAGTATTTGAGGCTTGGCACCATGAAGAGAACAAACAACAAACTATTTGTAAACCCTCCTTGCAGCAGAGGACCCCAGCATACAGGAAATTCCAGTACCACAGGATGATCACCAAGAACAAGAGCAGGAGTGGAGTGGATCAACCTGAGATTATAGTGCTACAGAGGGCAGAGCTAGAGAAGTGATACCATTTCTTTGGAGCCCAGAAGATCATATGTGGATTTCAGACACTGAAACAAGAAGACATTGAAGATGCCTTAAAGACCACAAGAGTTTTGAGATGCCAGAGCCATATGATGTATCCTGAGAAACAATGCTAACAGGGAGTAGAACCAGCCCAAGAAAGAAGTTTGTTGAAGTCAACAAAGATGAAAAGAGAGTTGGCAATTTGATAACCGCTTTGACAACAGACATGGAGATTCTGAGTTTGGAGTTTGCCCAGCTGGATTCCTATCTTGATTCAAGGATTACAGTTAAGTGATTGGATGAATCTCAGTACAGACTTTAAACTTTAGACTTTTGACATCATTAATGTCAGCTATAGACTGTGGTGGCTTTAGAAGTTGTACTAAATGTACTTTTAAAATTATGCTATGGTTAGATATATCCCCCATAGTCTCATGTTTTAAAAAAAAGAAGCCTAAAAGGGCCAGGGAGTGAAATGTGATGGTTTGTATATAAATGGCCCACGGAGTGGCACTGTTGGGAGGTGTCGGCTTGTTGGAGTAAGTATGGCCTTATGGGTGTAGGCCTTAATACCCTCGTCCTAGGTACCTAAAACCTATTCTGCTAGCAGCATTGAAATGAAGGTGTAGGCCCCTTTCAGTCTACATATGTGCCCAGAGTTAGTGCCATCCCATTGCTGTCAGAACCTACAACCTGCCCACGGAGAGCAGATCACCCAAGAGCACTCTCACTCCTAAGCCCTAGGGTAAGAACCTACTTTCTCTCCACTAACTGTCTGAAGATAGACCCACCAAGAACTCACTCAGCACAGGAATAACAGCTGGACCTTTCCATTCTCCAATGGCACATGACACTCAGGCAGACCCATTGCCATCAAGACCCACAACCTGACCACAGAGAGTGAATCACTCTGAAGCACTCTCACCCCTAAGTCCATAGGTTTACAGGTCCACAGGAGAGACAACCTCCATTCAGAGACAGCAAGAGCAACTAACATCACAAATAACAAGATGGCAAGAAACAAGGGCAAGAAACTAAACAAAAGAAATGAAGACAATCTGGCAACATCAGAACCCATTTCTCCCAAACACAGTGAGAAGCACATGAATAACTCCCTTAAAGAAATACAGGAAAACACAGGTAAAGAAGTAGAAACCTTTAAGGAGGAAACACAAAAATTCTTTAAAGAGCTGAAGAAAAACAAAACCAAACAGGTGAAGAAATTGAACAAAACCATCTAGGATTAAAAAGTGGAAATGGAAGCAGTAAAGAAATCACCAAAAGACCCAAACCTAGAGATAGAATACCAAGAAAGAGATCAGGAGTCATAGATGCTAGAATCACCAACAGAATACAAGAGATAGAAGAAAGAATCCCAGGTACAAATGATACCATTAAAAAACAAAACAAAATAAAACAAAATTGACACAATAGTCAAAGAAGATACAAAAAGTAAAATGTTTCTAAACCCAAAAAATCTAGGAAACACAGGACACAATGAGAAGATAAAATCTAAGGATATTAGGTATAGAAGGGAGTAAAGGTTCCCAAATTAAAAACCCAGTAAGTATCTTCAACAAAATTATAGAAGAAAACCACCCTAACTTAAAGAAAGAGATATCAATGAACATACAAGAAGCTTACAGAACTTCAAATAGATTGAACCAGAAAAGAAATCCTTCCTGTCACATAATAATCAAAACACCAAATTAAAAAAAAAAAACAAATAAAAAATATTAAAGCAGTGATGGAAAAAATATCAAGTAACATATAAATTCAGACCTATCAGAATTACATCAGACTTCTCAACAGAGACTAGGAAAGCTAGAAGATCTTAGGCTGATGTCATACAGACATTGAGAGAACACAAATGCCAGCCCAGGTTACTATATCCAGCAAAACTCAATTGCCATAACTTTATAAACCCAGATATTCCATGACAAAACAAAATTTACCCAGTATCTTTCTACAAATCCAGACTTACAAAGGTTAAGAGATGGAAAATTCCAACACAAAGAAGGAAACTACACCCTAAGAAAAGTAAGAAAGTAATTTTTTGCAACAAAAAGAAAAGAAGATATTCACACAATCATAGCTCTACCCCTAACAACAAAAATAACAGGAGACAACAAGCACTCTTTCTTAATATCTCTTAACATCAATGGACTCAATTCCCCAATTTAAGAAAGAAACATAAACTAAGAGACTGGATATGCAAACAGCACCCAGAGTTTTGGTGCCTACAAGAAACATATCTCAGTGATAAAGACAGACACTACCTCAGAGTAAAAGGCTAGGATTAAAATTTCCAAGCAAAGCCCCAAAAAAACGAGCTGGAGTATCCATTCTAACATCAAATAAAATAGACTTTCAACCTAAAGTTATAAAACAAAAAAAAAAGAAGGTATGTTAATCCGGAGTTATATTCCTGGACAAACATCATGACCAAGAAACAAGTTGGATAGGAAAGGGTTTGTTTATTAAGCTTATATTTCCAAATTACTGTTTATCACAAAAGGAAGTCAGGACTGGAACTCAAGCAGGTTGGGAAGCAGGAGCTGATGCAGAGGCAATGGCAAAATGTTATTTACTGCCTGGCTTCCCCTGGCTTGCTCAGCTTGCTTTTTTATAGAACCCAGGTCTATCAGCTCAGGGATGACACCACCCAAAATGGGTCCTTCCCCCTTGATCAGTAGTTGAGAAAATGCCATACAGCTGACTCTCATGGAGATATTTCCTCAACTGAGGCTCCCATCTTTGTAGCAACTCCAGCTTGTGTCAAGTTGACACAAAACCAGCCTGTACAGGACACTTAATACTCATCAAAAAATCTAGCAAGATGAACTCTCAATCCTGAACATTTATGCTCCAAATGTAAGGGCACCCACATTCATGAAAAAAGAAATACACTAAATCTCAAAGCATATATTGCACCACAAACAATAATACAATAATAGTGGGAGACTTCAATACCTCACTCTCATAAATGGACAGATCATGGTAACAGAAAATTAATAGAGACACAGAGAAACTAACAGAAGTTATGAACCAAATGGTTTTAACATATATTTATAGAACATATGATCTTAAAACCAAAGAATATACTTTCTTCTCAGCACCTCACAGTACCTTCTCCAAAACTGACTCTATCATAGGTCACAAAACAGGCATCAACATATATAAGGAGATGTAAATAATCTTATGCATCCTATCAGATCACCATTGACTAAGACCAGTCTTCAATAAGAACAAAAAAAAAAAAAGCCACATATGCATGGAAGCTGAACAATGCTCTACTCAATGACAACTTGGTCAAGAAAGAAAGAAAGAAAGAAAGAAAGAAAGAAAGAAAGAAAGAAAGAAAGAAAGAAAGAAAGAAAGAAAGAAAGAAAGAAAGAAAGAAAGGAAGGAAGGAAGGAAGGAAGGAAGAATGAATGAAAAAATAGGGTCCCCAATGTAGAAGTTAGAAAAAGGACTGAAGGGCATGAAATGGTTTTCAACCCTACAGAAAGAACAACAATATCAACCACCAGATGCCTCAGAACTCACAGAGAGCAAAGCACCAACAAAAGAGTACTCATGAAAAGACCCATGGCTCCAGCAGCATATGTGGTAGAGGATGGTCTTATCAGATATCAAGGAGAGAAGAGGCCCTTGGCCTTGTGAAGGCTCAATACTTCAGACTAGAGGAGTGCCAGGTTGGGAAGAATGGAGGAAGTAGGTGGTTGGAGAAGCACTCTCATAGAGGGAGAAGGGAGTGGGATAGGGAGGTTCCAGAGGGGAAAGGGGGAAAGGGAATAACATTTGAAATGTAAGTAAAGAAGCTATTTAATAAGAAATTTAACTTAACTTAAAAATAAAAAAGTTAAAGACTTTAGAATTTTAAAAAATAAAGACACAATATACCCAAACTTATAGGATACAGTGAAAGCAGTGCTAAGAAGAAAACTCATAAATGCCTCCAAAAAGAAAATGAAGAAGGCATACATTGATATTTTGACAGCACAACTGAACAAAAAGAAGCAAATACACCCAAGAGGAAGTAATAAAACTCATAGCAGAAATCAAACAAGTAGAAACAAAAGGACCTATAAAAAGAATCAACAAAACAAGGAGTGGGTTATTTAAGAAAAACAAGAAGATTGATAAACCCTTAGCCAGATTAACTAGAGGACACGGAGACAGCATTTAAATTAACAAACTCAGAAATGAAAACGGAGTTATAACAACAGAAACTAAACAATTTCAAAAAATTATCAGATACTAGTACAAAAGCATATACTCAGCAAAAATGAAAAATCTGGATGAAATGGACAATTTTCAAAAGAGATACCAGGTACCAAAGTTAAATCAGGATCAGATATACCATCTAAACAGTCTCATAACCCCTAAAGAAATAGAAACAGTCATCAAAAGACTTCCAAACACTCCACAAAAAAAGAAAGCTCAGGAGCAGATGGTTTTCGTGTAGAACTCTAACAGATTTTCATAGAATATTCCACAGAATAGAAACAAAAAGATCACTACACAATACATTCTTGGAAGCCACAATTATACTTATACACAAAGGACACAAAACACCTACAAAGAAAGAGAAGTAGACACTAATTTCCCTCATGAAGATTTATGCATAAATACTCAATAAATTCTTGCAAACCAAATTTAGGAAAACATCAAACGATCATTCACCATGACCAAGTAGGGTTCATTTCAGGGATGCAGGATGGTTCAATATATGGAAATCCACCAACAAAATTCACTACATAAAGAAACTCAAAGAGGGAAAAATGAAAAAAAAAAAAAGATCATCTTATTAGATACTGTGAAGGCATTTGACAAAGTTCAAAATGCCTTAATGATAAGTGTCTTAGGGAGGTCAGAAATTTAAGGTCCATACCTAAACATAGTACAATGAACATCTTGCCAAAAGCAATCTACATATTTAATTCAATCCTCATTAAAATTCTAACTCAATACTTCATAGAGTTCAAAAGAGCAATTTGCTAATTCATTTGAAATAACAAAAACAAACAAACAAAAACAGGATATTGAAAACTATTTTCTGCTCTTGCTCTTGTGCTCTTGCAGCCTTGCTCTCCCACCCCTACCCATCCTCTTCCATTCCCTTTCCCCCTCTCCCTCCATGTGCTCATGGCCGGCCTCTACTCCTCTTCTCTCTCTCTCTCTCTCTCTCTGTCTCTCTCTCTCTGTCTCTCTCTCTCTCTCTCTGCCTCTACCACCCTTCTTAACTCTCCCATGACCTGAATAAACTCTATTCTCTACTATACCATTGTGTGGCTGGTCCCTCAGGAGGAAGGGATTCCTAACATGGGCCCCACAGAGGCATCTCCCTTGCCTCCCACTCTCTTCATCCTTCTGCTAACATTGGTGCCAAAACCCAGGATGTCATCTTTTCACAACATTGGTGCCCCGTTTGAGGAGATTTGATTTCCTCATGACCAGGTATCTCTTTTTCCTTTCATTCAGTGACTTTTAACAACACTGGATTGGTGCCTGGAGACTCAAGCAAATGCAGGTTCAAGGCTCACTAGCCCAAGACCTGGTGAGCTCCCTCCCCACATTGATCAGAGTAAGCATCCATATGGTTCCAGGGAAGTGATCCTGAGTTACCCCTGAGAACAGATGCTTTTACTGACCCTCATTCTAGGATTTTTGCCCTTGGGACCTTCCTCCTCTTTTTACTAGAGCCAGGCTGGGCCTGGATCTCATTCTGGAGCACCACCTCCGAGGAGCACAGCCTCCGAGTTTATGGCCCCCATGGCAGCTATCCCTACCCTCACCCATGGGCTTGTCTTTGCCACCTTTGTCCCTATTTCCTGGGATGTGTTGGTTGAATTTACAGTAAACAGAAACCAATAAACTGTACTCCCTTGCTAGCTATCTGTTCTGTGTGAATAGCGGGTCTGGCCCTGCCCCTAGCCTCTACTTGGGACTTTGTTTGCTAGACCTAGCTGTTCTTATCCCACATGTGCTTTCTCAATCCTGGTCTCTGTTCCAGACTCTTTCTGTCCGCTGGGAGCAGTTGGGCAGGCATCTAATCCCACAGGAGGTTCAGCCTTGGTTGCTTGGGCCCGGGGCAGGAATCCTGAGCTAACAAGCCAGAGCTAGTAGCCTGCCAGTAGGCGGGCTTTCTGGAAGCAGCAGCAGCCAGCGACACCCCTCCCGCAGGAGCTTCAGGGCAGGCTGAGGTCCTGTGGGCCAAGTGCCCCAGGCTCCTGCCACTCCCTGGGGGCATCGAGCAGGAGGGTGGCGACTGGATTTCTGCAGAGACCCTGGCCCTGATCTCAGTCCCTAGGGAAACCATGAAAGCAGGCCTACTGGTAAGCAGTGGCTTAGCCGATCACACACATGGAGAGTCTAGGAAGGCTCTTAACAGAAGTTTTTTTTTTTTTTTTTTTTTTTTTTTCACATTTAACTCAGGCTTCAACAGGGTTGAGGAAGGCTTCAACCAGATAGACTCTCTGACAAATGAGAAACTCTTTTCATGGCTGACAAAATCCTGAGACATGTAGCATTCAAGTTGCATCATAGGATTCTCCTTAAAAGGTTAGGTTGAGTAGGGAAGTGGAGGTATACACCTTTACTCTCAGGAGGTAGAGGCAAGTATCTTCTGAATTCAAGGATATCCTCCTGGTCTACAGTGGGAGTTCCAAGACATCCAGGGTTACCCTGTGTCGAAAAACAAACAGAAAGAAAAATGAGTAAAAAAAAAGAAAGGAAACAGATCAAAAACCAATTGAGACTCTTATCAAGGCAGAGAGAGATCCCCTAACAGTTTTCCAACTAGACCCGCAGGAGTCTACTAAGAGGATCAATAAAGATAAAAAAAAAGAGGGCAAACAGCAGTTTCTTACTAAGGTAACAACTGAGAAATTCTCCATCATTGTCACTAGGTGTTGCTGAAGATTGATGAAGGCTTCTAACAAGGAGAGCAGAGGAAGGCTAAGACAAAGGTCAGGGGCATGCAGAGACACTTCAATACAGTTGGAGTCTTCCTATGCTTCAGGTTTTGATGGGAGCCAAAGAAAGTTCCCAGGAAAATGAAGGGTGGTTACTTTGAGAATTGACAGAGGATTAGAGAAAGTGTAGGATAAAGCCTGCGTAGCTTATCTGAAAGCTTTTAAATTTGCCAGGCTAGGACAGGATGTCTTAAGGGAGGTTCTACCTTAACAGGGCAAAAAAGCCCTGTGTAGAGGGACAGGGCTATTTTTCTATTCTTTTTTTAAAAACATTTCATATAAACCACATTTTAAAATGAAATTTTAAATTTTAAATTCAAAAATGAAAATATATTTAAGGTATTGCAACAATTACAATGAACCTGAAATAAGTAGAAGCACAATTGTTTCAAAAACCTAGGGTTTTATCCTGTATTTTTTCAAAGACTGTTTTATTCTTTTTAGTGATTTGGATTTTTTGTGTTTCTATAAAAGGATAAACTCTTAAAAACAAATTCTGATATAAAAATGAAGAAGATAACATCCACAATTTCACTCTCTAGAGAAAAATGATTAATACCTTTAAAATATTGTACCTATATGTGATTTTTATTAATAATAATATGTATATTGTTATTTTGTTACAAACTATTCCCCACTGTAGAACATATGTATGTGTGTTCATGTGTGTGTATGTGCATGTATGTATATATATTATATAATATATATAATATATAATATATATGACATCTCTGTGGAGAGTAGGTGTAGCAGCAGTCCCAAGATAATGCTTGTCTTAGTGGTAAATTATTTGCTTATAAGTAATTGGGTATGATTCAAAAATTGTAATATTAGTAACAAAAAAATTTGTTTAAAACTAGTAACTTGGTTAAAGTCACTCTAAACAACAACACATGGCATAAACCAACCCAGAGAAACAGGTTTCTAAAATACCTCTAAATTGAATCATATTATATGTAATAAAATAAGATTTAAGACAGTATTGCTGCATTGTAGTGTGTTTGTGTGCAGGAAACTAGCAGTCAAACTTCGTAGCATGAAGCTAATGTGCTCTGACGCACACTATGTGTTGATTTTGGAGAAACTAGACTGTGTAGGGGTTAAGTTTTGCTTTCTAAACTTTTTAAGAGTTCATTGATAGGCTAATTAAAATGTCTGAAAAAGTGTTCGGAGCTGCTAATGTTAAAATGCTTTTGGTAAAAAATGGGGATGCAGGCTCTTCCTAATGGAAGAACATTTGGCCTTTCAGATGCTTATATTGGGTGCAAGCTATAAAAGCTGAAAGATCAGAGTTAGCCTTATGGGAGTCATTTTATATAGACTGGGTAACTATGTTACACAACAAATGTTTAACTGTGGTTACCTGCCTAATCAAGGTCTGGAAAAGCAAAATTAAGTCTAAATTAGAGCTCGCTGAAGTTACCCCTAGAAAAGAAAAAAAAAATAATCTAAAATATTTTAATTGGTAAGCCTGCACACCATTCAGAAGAAATTATTTTAAAATGTGATGTCCCTATATGGGTTAATCAGCTTCAGAAAAAAAAATTTTGTCCACTCAATAGCTAGTGCAGGAGCAATTGCAAGCTGGCCACATTAAGTAAAAATCAAACAGGTAAAAATTGCATCAGCTTTGTGAAGAGTTGAGGCTGTGGAATTTACAGCCTGGTTTATTGCTTCAATTGCCATTCCAAAGAGTTATCATAGATTTTTCAAAGATCATTTCCATATTATTCCTTTGCATCTGGCTTGTCTGCTTGTGGTTTTAAAGAGCCCCTTGAGACAATGGGTGTCTTTGAAAACCTTTGCCTCAGAGAATGGCTGATAGTCTTTTATTATTTTACTGCTGCCTCAATGGCAGGCGGCTGAAACTTAAAATTCTCAATGTTTACTTGCCAAATAATTGGGTTATTCAGTCTTCCTTGCCAGATTGTGGCACAAAAGTTCATAAAGAAAATTTACTTTTCAAAAATCATCAGATAACTATGGATTCGGTGACTCCCCAAAAAAATCCAAATTTGTACTGATAAGTTAAAAACACTAAATGATTTTCAAAAAATTATTAGAAGATATTCAATGGGTTCAACCCTATTTATCTCTAACCAATAGACAGCTGCAACCATTCTATGATATTCTGCCAGGTGATTCTGCTCTTGACTCTCCCAGACAACTCACTGATGCTGCCCGAGCTGCATTACAACTGGTAGAGCAGGGCATCCAGACTGTGGCCTTAAAACTCCTGGATGAGTCACAACCCATTTTGCTGTGTATTCTGCCCACAGAGGCACAGCCTACAGGAGTTCTATGGCAAGGAGCTCCTTTGCTTTATTATATACATCCCAAGATTTCCCCGGCCAAGACACTTGTGCATTATCCCACTTCAGTGGCACAATTGGCTTTACTAGGCATTCAACAGTGCATTCAGTATTTTGGCATCCCACCTAAGGATATTATAATCCCTTATAATGTGAGACAACTAGAAGTATTGTCATCTGCTATAGATGACTAGGCTATTCTGAGATACAGTTTTCAAGGTAACTTTGATAATCATTTCCCTAAGGATCCTATCCTACAGCTGATTACCACTCATCCTGTAGTTTTCCCTCACATCACTTCAACGGATCCTTTGCCAGATGTCCCACTTATGTTTACAGATGGTCCCAAGGCAAGACAAGGAGCATATGTGATGGTAAGTTCCTCTCCCGTTACCATACAATTTCCCCCTGCATCATCCTAAGTTATTGAATTGCAAATTGTGATTAAGGTCTTTGAGTTGTTCACAGGTCCTTTTAATTTGATTTCTGACAGCCAATATGTTGTTAACATGATTCTCTGCTTGGAAGTAGTGGGTAAAATCAATTCAAAATTTACTATTGGACATCTTGTTGTCACTTTGCATGACTTGATTTTAAAAAGAACTTCACCCTTTTTTGTACAGCATATCCGTGCCCATACTAACTTACCTGGTCCCCTAGCAGAGAGAAATGATATTGCAGATAAAGCCACCAGGGCTTGCTTGATTTTTTTCGATACATCACCTATTTCATTGGCTCAAGAATTTCATTCACAGTTCCATGTTAATTCCAAGACCCTGTCCTCATGCTTTAAGATCACATGCGATGAGGCATGGGATATTGTAAAGGGGTGTCAGAAGTGTGCCCCTATGCTACCCCAGATTGGGTTTGGGGTTAACCCACGTGGGTTGTGCCCTCTACACCTCTGGCAAATTGAATTTGGAAAATTAAATTATCTCCACGTTTCTATTGATACAGCCTCTAGGATCATTTTTGCATCTCTACATACAGGGGAAAATGCATGTCATGTAATTGCAAATTGTTTTGATGCATGAAGCGCCTGGGGGTAGCCCAAAGAATTAGAAACAGATAATGGGCCTGCCTAAACTTCTGCTTGTTTTATGTCCTTCTTCAAAATGATGGGCATTCGAGTAACTCACAGATTGCCCTCTGATCCTCAAGGACAAGGAATCATTGAGCGTGCTCACCGCACCCTCAAGGAGTGTCTAGTTAAACAAAAGGGGGAAATTGCCTCCACAGGTTCTTCCCCTAGGGAGAGACTGGCTATTGCTCTCTTTAGCTTAAAATTTTTAAATGAAGACAAGCATGGGCGGGTCACTGCTGAGCATCACACCAATCCTGATGTTTCTCCCAAAGGCCTGGTTATGTGGAAAGATATCCTGACTGGCAAATGGCAGGGTCTCGATCCGGTGTTGGTTTGGGCGAGAGGGTCTGTTTGTGTGTTTCCCTCAGAAACAACGACAGCCACTGTGGGTCCCAGAGAGGTTGACCAGAATGGTGCAGGATGAGCGGAGCTATGACCCTGTGGATAAGCCTGATGCTGCTGATGCTTCCAGTGGTAACAACTGAAGATCTGCGATCTCCTATCAGTGTTTCCAAGATTGTTATGTTTTCAGATGATTATCATTTTCAGGATATAATTGGACATACCCAAGTCCTGTAAGGTTGCTGTGTGGTGTTAATGGTAGTTGCACAGATTTATCTGCTTTGAGTATGCTATTTGAGAGGGGGTTGGGGTTATGCAAGCTTTCATTGGAATGGGTCTGTGGGATTTGAGACCTCTGTTTCTCAGTTTGTTCCCTGGCCTGTACAGGCCCCCTCAGCTATGACCTTATTTAGGCCAAAAAGGGATTTTGGATCGCTACCACCACCTCAAGGTTAAAAGAATGGGCTAGACTAGCTGGATTAGCACTTTGCTTGGTCTTCATAAGTGTCCTGGTGTTCTGGTGCATGTGCCATATACAATTTCGACAGCGCAGAACTCAAGCCTTAATGATACAGGCTTAGGCAATGGTGGAGACTGGACAGTCTCCTCAAGTATGGCTTGGCATGCTAGAGAAGTAGTCAGTGATGGGTAAGACTCCCTGGGCCTGGGCGTGTCACCAACCTAAGCCAAGGATCGAACCAATGCAGTTCGATCTCCCAACTACGCATAAGGGGCACTGCCACAGGGGGCAACCTAAGGCAGACATTTTCTCAGCCAGAATTATAATAAAGGGGGAGATGTGGAGAGTGGGTGTAGCGGCAGTCCCATGATAATGCTTGGAACTCCGGCCTGGTCTTGTGACTAGCACCTGACTTCCTCCTGCCCCAGAGATTAGCCACTGCCACTGTGTGCTAGCTGTGCCTGTGCACCCATGACTGGAGATCAGGACAATGGGACTGCGCTTAGGGGCGGGGAATAGGAAATAGAGAAACCAAAAGGGAAACAAAACAGAGAAACAAAGTAAAACTAGGAGAGATATTCAGAAAGAGAGACAGACGGGGGACAGAAAGATTTTCATGAGCATGCTGTAAGGTTCCTGAATAAACCACTTTGAGAAGAATGCTGTGTCATAGTCGCTCTTTTTCTGCTGGTCAGAGATGGAAGTGAAACATCTCAAATCATCTTTATACTGTATTTAAATTACCAAGACTCAAAGCTAGTGGCACAGCTTTTATTTTAGGCCTAACTACATCTTTCTTCTTAAATGGACAAGTCATTCAGCATGCTTTCAAGTGAGGTTCCTTTAAGTCAAGTCAACTTGCTTCAGTTAATTACCGACATTAACATGACTTTTCAGTTTTGCTCGTTCTTAGTTCAAACCAAATAGAATGAATATATTGTAAAGCAGTGGTAACTGAAACCTTTAATTTAATGGTCTAAAAAATTACCATTTAAAATGGCTAATATTCAAATGGAAAAAAAAAGTACTGTCTCCTCCAAAGGCTCACTTCTTCTTTTCATTTATAAGCATAGTATTAAAATCAAGATTGTGTTGCTAAGGATAAGGAAGTAGTTACATTCCCTTGAGTATATTACACTAGGGATTTCTGATCTTGTCTTCTCAGACTAGAAGCACTTATTATCTACAGGGTATAGTCTAGAAAATAAGATAGTTTTAGAAACAAGATTTATTCTATTTTGTGAATGTTAACAGTAAGCTATATATGTATGCAAATGCCATATATTTATTTATATGAAAAATATGCATATACGTATATATCATATATAAATCTATGGAAATTGTGGTACAACCACTCTGGAAATTTGTCTGGTGGTTCCTTAAAATTGGTCATAGAACTGCCTGAGAACCCAACTATACAACTTCTGTGCATATACCCAAGAGACACTCCAACATATAACAAGGATGCATGCTCCATTATGTTCATATCAGTCTTATTTATTTATAATAACCAGAATCTGACATGAACCCAGATGTCCCTCAAAAGAGGAATGGATACAGTAAATGTACATGTACACAAGGAAGTACTACTCAGCTATTAAAAACTAATGCTACAGAGATTCTTAGTGCAAATGGATAAAACTAGAAAATATCACCTTGAGTGAGATAAATCAGTCTCAAAATAACACACATGGTATGCACTCACTGATAATCAGACACTAGCCAAAAAGCTCAGAATACCGAAGAAACAATTCACAGACCTTATAGAGCTCAAAAAGAAGATAGGCCAGAATGTGGATGCCTCAGTCCTTAGAGAAGAGATCAAAATACTCATGAGAGGAAATACAGGGACAAAAGGGGACCGGGGGATGAAGAAAAGATCATCCAGAAACTGCCTCAAGTGGGGAACTATCCCCTATGCAGCCACCAAACCCAGTCACTATTACTGATGCCAAGAAGTGCTTGCTGACAGGAGCCTGATATGGATGGATTCACAGAGGCCCTTCTAGAGCTATACTGGTACATATGAGGATGCTTGCAGCTAACTGGGACCCCAATGGAAAAGCTAGAGAAATGACTGAAGGAGATGAAAGAATTTGCAACCCCATGAGAAGAACAACAATATCAATTAACCAAACCCTCCAGAGCTCCTAGGGACTAAAACACCAACCAGTGAGTAAACGTGTAGAGACCCATGGCTCCAGCCAGGTATGTAGTAGAGGATGGCATTGTCTGACATCAATAGGAGGAGAAACCTTTGGTCCTGTGAAGGCTCATTTCCCCAGTGTAGGGGAGTGCCAGGGTGCTGTGGTAGGAGTGGGTGGCAGTGAGTGAAAGCATTTCATGGAAACAAGGGGAGGATAAAGGGCATGGGAGAGGGGGGAAAGGGGATAAACTTGGAAATGTAAATACATAGAATACACAATAAAAGAATTTTTTTTAAAAAGAAAAGAAAATGTGATCTCCAGATCTAGAGTTTGTGATTTTTGCTATTAACATTTAACAAAATATCTCCAATTGTTAGTACCATTTTTGTCCCTTAGGTTTGAGTTTTCAACCATTTTATATGAACACAAAATGGGTTTTCTTTTCACTTTTACTCTTAGAATGTTTAGAAGAGAAAAGACAAAGATGGCATACATATTACACATGGAGTCATACTTTTACAAGGCAGTCAGCACTTCAGAAGCACTTATACAGAACACACTGAAGTGCAAATGTATGTGTTGTTTAAGAACTTAGAACTATAAATGCAGTTATCACTTGTATTCCTTCTCTGTAAGTTGAGATGGGGAAAGGTAAATACTCAGAAAGGAATTTTGAAATCTGCTGAATTCTTATCCTAGCAATAACACTAATCATAAGTGTAAATTTGTAGCAGTACAAAAAAACATTTCCCTTCTGTGGTATTAATGTTTGTGTTATATTAATGTGTACATCAATTGCATCTATACCAATAACAGCAGTAACAGGATAAAAAAACAACAATAATAATAGCCAAACTAGTATTTACTGAATCCTTGTGGTGATCTAGAGGCTGTTTATAAGTTCCTTTTAAACACACCCCCCTTCTTGGCTGTTTTGGAGTATGAAACATGTCATTTTCTTGGAATTTATACATCAATGTTTTCAAAAGTCTCAAATGCTTAGTTTTCAAAATAAATTACAGTTTCTATGTAATTTTTTGTATGGAAAACTGTCTGCCAGCTTTATCATCCTTCACACTGTCTAATATGTCCTTCTGAATAGATTTACACAGACAAATTCTAATCATTAGTTGGAAATACATCTCTAACACAGGTGATAAGCATTAGAGTAAGGCCTATAAAGCAAAGTAGAAATATTAATAAAGATAATTCTCAAGCTCAGAAAAGTTTTACCTCTAATTCTATTAACTATGCTTTCAGAATTATACTTTGAGTCCTCTCAGTTGACTCTTTCAAGTTTTCCTTAGGTGCCTTTTAACATATATCTTGTGGACAAAATGGTTCCTAGCCAACAAGGGTGCAATATTATTTTCTTATTTTTATTCATTAAGGGGTCAGCTATTTATATAACACCTTGAAGAGATGCAGAAGTAGGTAGGCTTAATGAAAACATTGTATAAGCAGTGAACAACAACCTTTCAGCACCCTGTATCAACTGAGTTTTAGACTATTCTTTAGTCAAGAAGTGAGGAGTAATGATATTCATTTACATAAAATCATTTATTTCAGAAGCTATGGTAAAAATGTTCAGGTAGCTGAAACTGGTAGGTTGGCATTGTTTATGTACAAGATACTTGAGTGATAAATCATCTGTTCTAAATCTGGAACACTCTGTAACTTAAAAAGATATGCTGACAACACTAAGTTTAGTTCATTCTACTCAGGAAATGACCAGAGGATTACTATATATAAAACTCAACATAGTATAAGCTTTTATCAAAAAAGTACTAGGTTTAAATCTATTTTATTATTTTTAAAGATGTTTTTATCATATATGTATAAGTCTTTTGCTGTGTATACATATGTGAACTTATTGTATATATACCTGGTACTAGAAGAGGCTGGGAGCTGTCATGTTGGTACTGTAAATTAAACCCGAGTCCTCTTGAGGAGCAACTGCTACTCTTAACTGCTGAGCCATCTCTCTAGCACCTGAGTTTCAATTTAGCATTAATTAAATCTACACTCACAAAACATAACTAGAAAAAAATATTTTTAAAGATGTTTACTATTTCTCTCCTCAAGCTGGGGAGCTATGAGAATATGAGGAATCTTCTCAGTTTCTAAAGCATCAACAATGATTTTGCTGGCAGTTTTGTTTTAAATTATTGTTTATTGCATGATTTCAGAGATAGATTCAGTCTATGTGGACATATATTTTACTCATAAAATTCAGTTAGAAGCAAACTGACTAAAGATATATTGTAAAGCTTATTTCTGGCACATATATACTTCAAATCTGTACATGAAAAGGGGAGATTTTCAAGCTAAGTACATAGAAAATATGTCCCATAAAGTCGTAACAGATTTCTTAAAACTAGAGAACGATGTAACCATCAAGATATGAAAGGTATAACAGCCAAAATAAGGTAAAAAAAAGAAAGAAATTTGTTATACTAAAGTTAAACTTTAGGTATAAAAAGTGTATTAAAAGTTGTGCCAGTGAAGCACCGAGTCATACAAAAGGGCAAATCCATCACAGGTATAGTAAATTTCTTAACAAAACCTTTGGAAATCAGGAAGATGTAAAACAATATGTTTAAAGTTCTCAAAGACAATAGTTATGAACCCAGATGACTACACCCAATATAGCTAACCATAACTGTCAGAGAAAAAAATATTCCATGACCAACAAAAACAATAGGATTCATGACCACTATACCATCATTATGAAGAAGTCACTGTGGGAAATTTTCTACTCTTGGCTACCCTGCCCTACACTGTAATTCCTTAAATTCTCCTTTTCCTCTCCTGATTGGAAACAATGGCCCAGGAGCCCACCATGTCTCAGCCTAAGAGACTTACTTGAGTAAATAATTCTCAGGAGAATTGTAGAATGAATCTGATCTTCTGGTCCCAGACAGTGTCCTGACACATATGCACACTAACCAACAGGTTTAAAGGTCAATATACTTAGCCAATGAATTCAAATTATAACTTTGCTGATGTAACCTGTACCCCTAAAAACTACTTGTCCCAGACTTTTGCCGTAGCCTCTTCTCTGGATGTAGGCCACCCCAGTGCACTAGACTAATAAACCTCTTGCTTTTGCATTGATCCCTGATCTCTCATCTCATTCATGGGAGCCTCAAATAGATATGACTCAATTTGGGTCTTATGACTGTAGAAGATAATTAAATAAATCCAACTCATTGAAAAGAAAAATAAACATACCTATGAGGTAATAGGAATAAATAAACTGCACTGGAACAGATAAAAAACACAATTATCAAAATTAATATGTACTTTTCAATAATAGCTATGAATGTCAATGGTCATAATTCTTCAAAAATAAGACTAGTAGATGGGATTGAAAAACAGAACCCATCTATTTTTTGCCTTCACAAAATGTACCTATTGGGAACTATGAACCTAGCATTAGAGTGCAAGGATGGCAAAATATTTTTCAGATAAATGGAGGCAGTAAGCAAGCATATTTTGCTGCTCTAATACTTGACAGCATAGACTTCAAGTTGAAATTATGTAAGACAAATAAAGAAGGTCA